>NW_012026864.1:1069749-1093172 GCF_000956235.1 Wasmannia auropunctata
CCCCAATTTGACTTTGAGACGGGGTCCCATTTCGTGCCTAAAGGGACGCCTTAGTGCCGTATATTTTTTTAAAAAGGAACCATATGTGCGGACGGAATCGCCATATGCTCCAAAAACTGATATTGAAGATACAGAATGGCGCATGTCTTCTACACGGCGAAGTTTTTGGTGGAACAGCATGCCCGATTGATACACCCCCCGGGGACGTATAAGTGCCAACTCGCTTGCATCCGCCGGCCCTGCATCCGCCTGCGTCCGCCTTCGTCCGGCGAGCGGAATAAACGAGCGGAAAGCGCAACGGGAGCAAACGAGATCGATCGTCCGCGAGGGGCGCGAAGCTTCGAACTTGGTTGCCTTGGTTCCTTTTTCACTCGGCGCAGCTCACGTCTATTCGTCTTGCCACCCCTGCAGATACGAGAAATCACACGTGTCTCTGCGGGAGCGCGTTGCCAGCCGCGCTGGCAAACGTCGAAGGTCCCCGGCGAAGGATTTTGACGGCGGCAGAGAGAAAGGCTGCAAGAGAGGTGAGGAAAAAAAAAAGACGGAGAGATGGAGAGAGACGGCTGCAGGTCTCTCAGGTAACGATTGGTTCGCTAAGTTCATGGGGTATTTTAATAAAGGAGCTTATTCATATCCCCTGCACAGCGCAAGCGCCGAAAAGCCACCTGTAGCCCCAGCCTCCAATCAATACATCACATACACACGGAGAGAGAGGCAATGTCGTGGAAACCTGCCTGCCTGCTTGCCTGCCTGCCTACTTGTCTGCCTATCTCCCTGCAAAATGGAAATTGGAATAGATGCGAGAGACAGAGAGAACGAGAGAGCGCTGGAGAGAAAGAGAGAGAGAGAGAGAGAGAGAGAGAGAGAGAAGGATGGAGAAAGGAAGTCGAGACCTACTCTCTGCCCGCGTCAGCCAGAAGTCGCCTGTTGCTGCTGCCGCTGATATTGTATGCAACTCCGGCCGTTTCCGACCGCTGCGTTCTGATTTTAGACGATTGCTCGCTTCGAGCGCACCGAGTATCCGCGGCCACAATCGATATCACTTTCGCTATGCGAGAGTTTTCGCTGGGTTAAATACGCAATTTCGCATGTTCAGAGCAGAGCGCAGCGCAACGGGTTTTTTTTTCCCGCCGTATTTCGCTGCGTAGAGAACACACAACGGTATGTTGCATCGCCGGATTAATCTCGGATTGTCCCGAACGATTTGTTTGTTACCAGCAAAACTACAATGACACTTAACCGATTTTTAAAAAGTATTCGAGTTATCACGTCTCTATTTCAAAAATGTCAGTGTTTTTTTAATAGTATTATATGTACATTTTATTTTTAATATTACAATATCGTGTGTGGGTTGCTGAATTCTTTTTTCTTCTTTTTTTTTTGCTCGAAAATCGAATTTATCTTGCGCTACAAGCAGCTTCTTTGCGCCGCTAGACTTCGTCTTTGTAGGCCGCAAAAGCGTCGGCCCTGCCCTCTTTTCTTACACCTAAGCGCCGCGAGCATGATTGCAGGCACTTCGTTGAGGCCACTTGTTACACGGTAAGAGGATCTTCGACCCTCGTTTCGCCGCGATGTTCCCGAAAGAAACTAGGTACATAAAATCGCTCTTCTTATACGGCGGCCGACCTAACGCCGACATTTTCACGGCCGCAAATACGAACTGCGGTACGTTATTTAACTTTACGACCCGGCGTCGGTCATCTCGATCGCGAGAACTTTGTTACGCTAATTACGCACGTCCCCGGCCAGTCTGTTCTCGCCATGCCTGACGCCCGTGTTTTGCGTCGTGCGATCGTAATTTTTCGCGATACCATCAAGGTTTATGCAAGATTTATCGGCGCGTTTTTAAATTCATTACGAATCGATCTAACCCGCGGCTAGCGATAGACAAATAATTGAACGTGAATACCCCGCGAAATACATGCAGGAACAAATTATAAATAATTCTACGCGTATAAAGATTGGGCACTTTAGAGAGATTTTGAGTCGGTGTATCAGAAAGGTTGGAATACAGCGAGCAATTTCTTTACGACTGTAACCGTGCCAAACATTGCAAAAGGTACGAACGTAAAAGAGAGAAATGGGAAATGATAAGACTTCTGTGAGATTCACGAGAACGTAAAAATATCGAGACAACCAGATTTTATGAATCCTCTAACGTGGGACAAACGTAACAGCGACAATGTGATTATGGCATTTCTAAAATCCAATATATGCAATATCGGAACAATATCGAGAAAGAGAGAGAGAGAGAGAGAAAATAAAAATAAAAGTATAAAAATAAAAATATTATACGTGCAAAACATTCATGAATATCTATCGAGCACAAATATTTAAAAGGACATGTGGAAATTGTTTAAATAAAATTGAAAACATGTTTTGAAACTTTCTCTCTTTTTTTATTTCTGATTTTATTTTATCATTTTTATTATTATTATATTACGAACGACGCGTGCGCGCTTTTAGGAATTAACGATTAGTGTGTACAAAAGAATTTTTAAGATAAAAGAAAAGTAAGACGAGCGAAAGTTTCTTTCTGCATCTCTCCTCTTACCGATCATCAAACTAAAATTTACAAACGGAGACAAAGACGGGGACGCAAAAACTTGCAAAAGAAATGCTTGTAATAGCATAGAATCTGAAAGATAACTTTTCTGTGCAGGAACGAAATTTTATCAGAAAACGTAAAGATCTGACTGTCGTGAAAGAAAAAGTATTCATAAGAATGACTTAATTGTAATTCTTTTATTTAGTTTTCTTTTAATGTGATAAGTAATAAGGAAGTTAATAAAATTCCGTATGGAACAAAATGGGTTTTATATTACGTCTTACGTAGATACTAAAAGTGAAACACGAACGATTTATAAATTTTTACGTTTAAGTTTAAAGAACGTAATTCATCAAATGTAAATGAGAGAGATAGAGAAAGATACATTTATTTTTAAAATAATCAGATATTCTTGCAGAACATTTTTGAAATTTTAATACATATAATTTGCCGGAGTTATTCTTATACATGATGGAACATGAAGTAACACTTTTAACGTAAGGCGTGCGAAAGTCTTGTTACTACGACGATGAAACTTGCCTCTCGACTCGCAATTTCTCTCTCGTATCCCCATCTTTTTCCTCTTGATTGTAGCGTTTGCGACTTCTCTTGTGCTCGGACCTATAATAGAAATATCGAACGACCTGCTGCGAAGGACTGACAGAATGAGTGATCGACATAGTGGACTCTCATCGAGCAGAGAAAGAATCAACCCAAAGTACTGGCCATATGTCAGAACGCCCGAGGATCCCTCGAGAGAGAGAGAGAGAGAGAAAGAGAGGTTTTACGCTCTTGGTTTCCATTTAATTATTGAACCACCCTTTTTGTTCTTTATTCACGCGCTGCAAACTCTTGTGTATTTTTTTAAAGGATACACGTGCTTGAGCCATCATTACAAAAAGTGACTATCGCGTCACAAAAGATGAAGAGATATATCAATAGAGTGAAACTTTTTTATTTAAATAAAAAAGTAAAGAAATTACACGACATGGAGTAGTTTTGTTTATTTATATTTGACCAACAAAAAATTATGATTATGTACAATCTCTATTTAACATGGTCCTTTCCTTTTGACATTTAATTTCGGCTATGTGTAAGTAATAATAGGAGCATCGGAAAGATTTGGGCGAAGCGAAGTGACAGAGTGAACGATCGTTGGTACAGCAAGGCGGAAACAAAAATCTGCGGGAAAACTCTTTTTGCCAACGCGCGGCGATACTTGATACACACGGTTTTTTTTATTTTTTCATGACTGACGAAAATATTTCGCGAGAGAAAAGCGCGGAAAAAGCAGACGCGAGGCTGGAAAAACAATAAAGAGATCGAAGAGATTGTATGTAGATTGTAATTTTATTGCCATATTCTTCTGTATATATATATATATATATATATATATATATATATATATCAGTCGCATAAGTTAATATAGTACTGCACATCGGACGCGTTTCGATGATACCTTCAATATAAATTTTTTTCATCCCGAGTACACTTTTTTTACGAACATATTTTTTTCTGGCTGATTCGAGCACGCGGAAAATAACTCTTGTTATTGCGATACTCGATAGCCATAGTAACATTAAACAACAGGATGCCCAATTGAAAACGATATACAATTTACTTTTTTTCCCCCCAAAATTCACGCTTGATAGCCTTCCGTGCGAGCGAAAATCGTCAGACTATCGCGATAATTGTGAAGAACGCTAGAACCGTACAAGGAGCGAACTCGAACGAATTACTCGCATTAACACAAAAAATATCCCCGTGAAAAAAAATATCCCGTGTGTCGGAGCCGATCGGGGAGGGCAGTTTCCCACAGCAGCGATCGTTTCGTTTGTTGCGTTTCCCAAGCGCTTCGCGCCGTCATCAAAATCACGCAAACGTGCCTCCAATATTTAACATCGAGTATATGAGTTATAGCTTTCGACGATTCGCGCAAACGATATTGCACACGCACGTCGCAATTAATAAGCGCGTGGTTACACACTTCTATCTAGTAATTGGTAGCATCAGTTTGCGCGCTTAGAGTCCTGGAATTAATTTATCATTCGGTAGCAATGCAACGATATTGAAGTGCTGTCGACTCGTCGGCGATTATAATTTGCGCGGGGATTTGCGGGCGAAATGCGGAAACGCCGCGGCGAAAAACAAACGAGAAACGCTGCGGGCGCGGAGAATGCAATAATGGTGGAACAGTGAAAGAGATTCAAATTTGACATTTGTATTCAGCCTCTTGTCCAACTATATTACTTACATTACATTGCAAAATATCAGATTTAGAAAAATGTCGTTACACAACGTAACATTAAATAAGTATAGTTGAATTGAAATGTAGCTATTATAGCAAATATAGATTTTTTTGTATTACATGTATAGAAAATTCCGCGATACTATAAATCACTGCAAATAGCAGCAAATATTTGATGTGCAGCAAGGAGCAGATTAGTCCGAGAAAATAAGCGTCCAAGTTATTAAAACTTATTTTTTTTTTATTGCTTTTGAATTCTTTGCAAGTTGACGGTAAATTTTGTTACTTCTCGATTCAGGGTCATTCTCGAAATACTCGAGAATAAAATACGTGGATCAAATCGATTTCGCCGTATGATGGAGCGCGGCGGCTGGATGCATAAAGTCGCGAGAGATGCATCATCTCGACCGGGATTCAATTTCGCATTGTATATAAAGCCGCTTTCTGCCCGCGAAGATGCTCCACGTCGAGGAGGAGCATCGCTAACTACGTTAATATCGGTTTCCAGCGGCAATTGAGCGAGCTTCGCCGCTGCACACTGCCACTCGATGACGAGGGAAGGGTCCACATCTAAATATAACGTTCCAGGGCTCGCGGGCTATCGAGGCAATCCTGGATAATATCGATCTTGGGAACACGCGCTGGCGACGCATGGTACTTGCGAACAATACCTGTCGCGAGTAGATATCTACGGTAGGATAGACCGCTTTCGGTTGATAACGACGATAACGACTCTTCGCAGCAGCGATCGAAGATTCACTCGATCGCGTTACAGCTGACTTCCCGGTAGATGCCGGCGAAAGTTAAAACCGCGTCATTCACTGAATTAAAAAGCATATAATATGCATATCAAAATATTTTAAAAAGATGAAAGAGTATATATAAAAATTTTCTATTATAGAAAAACGATATATATAATAAAAATACGATGAGAAAGATTTGATATTTAAGAATATATTTATGTTAATATAATCATAAATTCAATCTTTTACAATATGTGCGTTAACAATATACATCCTTGGCTCTACAATCTTACATATCCTTTTTTTTTAACTAAAATTTTGTGATGGATTATTATTCATATTTGCATTACTTCTTTTTCTTATTTTGGTCACGATTCCTCACATAATGAATTTCTCATGTAATGCAAACTCTCGTAACAGAAAGAAGTAACTGATAATAATAATTTACAAGAATTAATTTACTTTTTTTTGGTTTGTTTAAAATATTAAAACATTTTTATAGGTTGAAAAAATATAATAAAACTTATAAATATTACAATTAAAGTTGCTACCGTCTGTTGTTATTATTTACCGATAGCAGAGAACTTTCTATTTTTTTCTGATGATAATTTTCGATTATTTTATAATCCCTTTATTTTTATAACTAAAGTTTCTAAGTTCTTAATATAACAAAGAGCAAGAGTAAACTTTTACACAATTTATATAAAAATTAATGAAATAAATTTTGTTATATCATTTTGTTTTTTTATTATTATAACAGATTAGTCTCATTAAAATTTTATCAAATTATAATAAATTAAAATTAGATGCCAAAACACTTTGTGGTATTATAATAATACAACGTATCATTGACATTAAATTAAATTTAACAAAACTTTATTTTTATTACATTTGTTACAGCAATCTTGCTGTTATAAAACGTGGATTTAACGCTGTAAGATGTCACTACCGGTGTTCGCAATTCGTCCACTTGTTAAACGAAAGCGATTGTTGAATTCGCATTCATTCCGAGTCTGATATTGCCGGCAATAAGTTCTACGTACGTCTGAGCGCGAGGATATGTTTACGGTGAGCTCGTCGCCCGTAAATTTCACCCCACAAAGCTCCCGGTCGATAGAGCGAGAACGGCGAGCGAAAGCTCTTTTGTACGAGCTTAAGTAATTGAAAGCGTTGTCCGTAATTGGAAATGCCACCCCTCTGGTCAGCCTAACGCGACGCTCGCTCATTTTCTCACCGTGCGGGAAAATCGTTACAGCTCCCCGTGGGGCATCGCGACATGCACGATGCATTAACGATGAACCGTGTACACAAAATTAAGATGCGACCGGAGGCTCGCGAGACTCCCGAGGGCTGCGTGAGGTGAATTTACTTTAATTGGAAAAACGATGGATTCGAAATAAAAAGCGCAAGTAAAACATTCTTATTTACTGCGGCGCTTTCAACGTGTAGGTATTTTACGAGAAACGTAAATCAAACGTCGCTGCATTTCACTGAAGTAAACAACTTTAAGAAAGCGAATCAAACTTCTGCGATATTTCTTTATTAATTTTGTTCTGCATAACGATCGATTATAAACTTTTAAAATTGGTTTTAACGATTTTTCTGAAGACAAAGTAAATAATTGTCGACACTAAAGTTTTTCACCAGATTTCGATTCCGTAATATAGAACACTGCGAAATTATAGTATATACCTATATATAATTTATCTCTAAGTTTTAATTAAAAATTTTTATGATTTAATAATCTAACATCAATATTTCAGACAATTTTAAATATTTTTAAAGAATATGAATTTTAGAGGGTAACATTAACATTTATTACATTGGATACTAACAGATAAGTTAATTTTGACGAGAACATGTTTTCGTCAAAAGAGGCACTTTAAAATTAATTTTAAGGTCGAATAACATTAAAATGAAAGATTTATTGATTTGTGCTAAAATACTTTCTTCTGACGTGTTTCTTGTAAAAAAATAATCGGCGCGATGTATCAAAATACCGTGTCATAATTTAGCAATGGCGCGATGGTGAATAACCGCAGTTTGCTGACGCGCGCGATATCATTTAACACGACGCGACGCGACGACAGAAGAAAAAGAAACAAAGAGCCGAAAATATTTATAAGAATCCACCGTTTTCTAGCAAAATTACGCACGTAAGTCTGTGACTTTTAAAAAATTACCTGACATAATTATGTTTATTCTCGGTACTTTACTTGATTCATGAACGCAGAGAGAAGTCATGAAACCGAACGATATATGAGTCACAATGCATGAGAAATTGGAGACTCTGTCAGCGCTTTCGAGGTACGTATTTGCATAGATAACTCTAATCTCAATTGCGCTAAAACTTAAGACTGCTTGTAAGCAGAATTATGTAGGTACCAACAACTTGCAATGTGAGCTACACCACTGCAAGAAGTAAAAAGCGTTTATTTATTTTGAGTAATTAAAATTTAAATAAAGCTTTTGACTATTAAAATATTTTGAGGTTCGAAAGTGATAATTATTTATAATTAGATACAATTATTTTTACTCTGGAGAGACTATCTTTCACGTCAGCATGTCCATTTCTCTTTCCACATTTTAGTCTATTCCTAGATGAAAACAACCGCTTCCTCGCGTCGTCATTATTCTTCGCTTTGTCTCATTTCAACTGGCACCACTCCACGGAGACGTTAGAGATGCGAAAACGTCACTCTAGCATGCACATGACGATTTGCTTGTGCAACCGATGTGGCGTACTGCACACGCGTGTGTCTCTACGTGCGAACGAAATTAAAAATACATTGTCACCGTCACGATCTGCCGTTCGGATAAGAGAACGCGTGTCGGATTCTTCCGACTTTTTTTCTGCCATCACCTGCGTAAACGCAGCCTTGAGAACGTTAACAGGAGTGTATAAAATGAAGAGCATTCCGTTGAAAATCATGTTGTAACATTAGCGCTTTAAAGTGATCCATCGAACTGAAATTATCAGTTATTTGTAATATTCACCAATAATCGTTTATAAAAACTTTTGACAGGTGCAACAATTTAGTTTAATTACGTTTTTCTTTTAATTCAATTGGAACAGTGCAATTAACATTGGAAATAACGCAGGAGATATTATTGAATAGACCACGTTTCATTATCAATGTTGCTTAAGTTGTTTCGCCTCAACTATCACATTATCGAGAGAAATGAGGAAATAAAAAGTGATGCTACGACGAGTACCGAAGCGCAAACTGAAGCTTAAGTAATCAAAGAAATCACGATGAGGAAACGTTGCATTGAGTGTACAAATTTCTAATTACATTACGGCGTTACGTTTGAATATCGAGCGGGGCCACGGGTCGAGAAACCTTTGCGCACACAATGTGCCGGCGAAGAACAAAAAGGTTTCGCCTCAGTCACCCCGGCTCCCGTACGTACAATCCCCTTAATAGAGGCTCGCGAGCGGATCGAACGTCGTGCATGTCGGAGGTTCTCGAGATCGCATCTGCGTTCGCGAAGGCGCCCTCACGTGATATCGCTGTAATGTCATACATCGCGCAGCGTGATACGTACCGACCCGTTATGCCGATCGAACGTATCTAATATTCGCATGCTTTCGGCATGCTTTCGATCGGATTTCGCGAGACGAAGACTCTGCGCACTTGCACGAATCCTCTGTGTACTCTGCTGTCACCCGAGCCAACATTTTCAGCGTTAGGGACGTGATATTGTGATATTATTTTAGCACAAAGAACG
The DNA here is from genome assembly GCF_000956235.1 of Wasmannia auropunctata. Classification (NCBI taxonomy): domain Eukaryota; kingdom Metazoa; phylum Arthropoda; class Insecta; order Hymenoptera; family Formicidae; genus Wasmannia; species Wasmannia auropunctata. The sequence goes on from NW_012026864.1 coordinate 1,079,021, forward strand.
TGTTCCCACGTTTATGAGCATCGTAGATGTAACATGAGCATCATTAAATTAAACGCTAAATGGATTTACAGAGAAAGAGAGAGAGAAAGAAAGGAGAGTTATATTTTTTGATGGTACAGTAATTGACATTTTCCGTAGATCTTTTTTAGTAGACGCCATTCCGTACGTCTCTCGCGGGACTAAAAAGGAAGAAAGCGAAAGTTACGAAGATGCATTCGTTTCCTCGGGGATCCATAATTCCGCGCTGCATTGTTGGCACATAAATAAGGAGCGAAACAAATAGGTAAAGTTACATGTAATATGCGCGCGTGTACAGTACAGGGGTATACCCCAGTTTCCGCGAACTTCCTTCTATACGCGGATTCTTGGAGCAAATTGAAGTTGATTTGTTTCTTAACAAAAATAGGCCACCGATAGCTATCGAATTATGGACGATGGAAAATTTAAAGGGCTTCAGAGAAAATGCCAGCACAGATAACAAAAACTTTATTCTCGATATTTAGCTTCGAATCAATCTTGCAAGTGTATTTGAATTTCGTTCGCCTGCTTAGAAAGGTATTTGAAACACGCCGTTACGGAATTGTACAACGTTCGATAGATTCTTGGTTATGTAAAAAAAAAATGGAAACTCTGAAATTGGTCGAAATATTTGAAGGTAAACGCACGACTGATTTTTATATGTTCCTTTTTATTATATTAACGAAATTAATATAATATTAAAGAAGTAAAATCCCATTTCTTAAAATCAATTCCTGGCTACGGCCCTGCTACACATATCTCGCACTTGCGTAAATAGTTATTTATATGTTCTAGTTTTCTAAACTGTTAATTATATATTCGACACTGTCTAAAAATGTATCTGAGATAATCGGAAGGATTAACATGATCTAAAAAAACAAAAAAGAAATTGTTTAACAATTTACGTCTCTTTCGATTTTGTATTCGACGGTCTACATAAATATGCCATATGGCTTGCAGTCTAGAAATAAAAGTGGAAAAATTTGCTTAATATAATCGTGTTGCCTAGCGATTATTACGAGCGATATAGCATACTTATTAGTCATTGAAAAAAAAAAAAATACGAGTAATAAACACATTCTCATATCCATTTTTGGCGCAAAAATTTTTCTTTAAATTATATAATACGCAAACAGCAGCAGCTACCTCTAATTTTGTGAGAAATATCTGAAGTTAAATTCATTACGCCACGACAGGTACTAAGATTAAAGAACATACAACGTTCGCATGACCGTTGCGCAAATTAAAATTAAGAACGGTTTGCTTTTTCAACATTTCTAAAAGTACATGTGCGTCTATTATTAACTCCTTTTATATATCCTTTGTTGCTGCACGTGGTGCGGTTTTCCTTCTTTTTTTTTCGTTGACATAACGATTAGTATCACGTGCGTCTTGGCAGATCGATAACGGTGTGAGGAAATAAAAAGCTCGAATGCCCCTTTATCAGTTAACTAATGTGTAATAATTCGTCAAGAAAAGGCACGTGTGTTGTAATTCCGCGAAGCGTAAAAAGCGATAAAAAAAAAGAACCGCGTGCAGACTGCAGACCCCTTTTTCCTCGCGAATGTTTCTACGACAAACACGCGCTTTTCGCGAGGTTTTCGTGTGCCGAACATTCGTAATTACATTTGCTTAAGATCCAATCGGATAAAGAAGAAGGATTTCACGATGGACGGCGAGACGACCTTTCTTTCTTGAAGATCGGCAAACGCGATTATTCGAGATTAAAAGGCGTTATATATCAATAATGTATAATTCGATGTTGTGGAGTTGAGAAATTTTTATCCAAAAAATTGTCAAAAGACTCGAAATATTTTAACTAACACGCCGATATTTACTATATTTTAACAATAGAAAAAGTTTCATTCATATATAAATTTGAAATCACGCACAATTAAGTAACAGCGTTGTATTGCGGATAGAATATTACGATATTATTAACAATTTATTACAATTACGAACGTGAGTGCTCGATTAGCGGCACATTAATGTCAAGTCGCTGGACTGGCTAAAACAACGATTCACGCCGCGGATTTGCATAATCGTCACCCGGAATCATCGCGACGTAACGCGATTAAGCTTGACGCGAGTCGGCGAATTAAAATCACACCGGCGTGTGTGTCATTGAAGCGGCGTGTCGAGTACGGACGTTCGCGCGTCTCGCGGTGGGTTTGCATTATTAACGAAGCTCCGATTAATCCACTCGGTGGTCTCAGAATCAGGATTTCAAAATCAAATCGATGACGAGTCGAAACACCAATATGCTTCTACAGTCAAGGGAAAAAAAGAACGTGTGCAAAATTTTTCTTTTCAGACAAATCTCTTTTAAGATGAATTTTCGACGCACTATATTTTTGTGTCCCTCTCTTCCGAGAGCGCGGGATCGCAACGTCGACTCGCCCGGAGAAGGTGGCTTCGGCCACGGATTTCGCCATTAGAGCGAGATGTTAATTACTTAGCGGTGCGCTTGATGTACCTCATCAATTAAAGCACACGGTTTTAACTCTCCGGCCTCTCCGGTACCACACATTATATTTTTATCATCAACATTACACGTTTTTTTTTATATCAGCTACATTTCGATACCTGAGAAAGATAGAGGCGTGAAAAGTGTCGACGAGCGCGCGCGCGCGCGCGAAGATTAACGACACGACCAAGTAAGTGTGTATATCTTCTCCTGAATTGACGCAATTGTGTCTCGCCGAGATCCGCATGATCGCTTTTATCTAAACCGTCTAACCGACCGCGTCGGCCGATTTAATTTCGAAGCTATGATAAATTTAGATAAAACGGCCGGCTAAATCGTGAATCTCGACGGCGGAGTGAGAGAGGCGCGTGCAGCGCGTACGAGAGCGCGTTTTCGCGATGGCATTTCGCGAGGAGAGATATCTCTTTTCCTCTGTCATTCGCTCTCGCTCTCACTTTATCTCTCTCTCGTTCGACCGTATTGGGTGTCGTAGGAATTTTCGAGAGCTGAGGTGACGGCGGTGGCGGTGGCGGTGGCGGTGGCGGTGGCGGCGGCGGCGGCGGCGGCGGTGGCGGTGGCGGTGACGGTAGCGCGCGGCGGCGGCGGCGGCGGCGATGCTTCTTACGTCGGCGCGATAAAGCGCGCTTCAAAAGAGGAGGCCGAGGAGTCTGGTGGGGTCCGGGATTGACGTCATTCGATGACGTCAAGCAGGACCGTACAGAAAGCTCGTGGGCGCCATGCATATATCGAGCTGCTTTCTCGAAAGTTAGTTTCTCTCGTTATTTCTCTTCAAGAGTTATTCTATTAAAATACATGAAATATCTTTATGTGACGTAGGAATCTAATACATCGAAATAACGTCGTGTCGACTTTTTCTTTTAGACTGTCACTTTTCTAGCTCCTTTGAAAGATCAAAACAATATTTTTAAGCGAAATCTTTTTAATTACAAGGAGAAATTCAAAACTTGTATGTCTTCTTTCGATATAATTATCTCTTGATGTATTTCTCCGGAGGATAATTCCGATATGTCGAAAGCGATACATATATGCGCTTATGTAAGTATTAAATGTATGCATGCTCTTCGTACGGACCTTAGAAAATTAAGGATGCGCTGCTGTCGTAGACAGAAAATTATAAGTCCACTGAAAAAAACGGGCAGTGTGTGGTGGCCGGGTCAATGCCGCGCCAATTAATCCAACATAGTATCGTTTGATGAAAATTAGTGCTTGCAATTGCATCGGTTTGATACGTCAACGTTATTTCTTGACGTATTCCGCTTTCCAGTTCCAGTTCAGTCATTCCGCCGTTACTTTCGTGTGATTTACGCGACGGAAGCGAGGAACAGGAGTTTCGGTGGACCGCCCCGCTCGTTTCGCGCTTTGTCCCTGGGCACATTTGCGAGGATCTGCCTGTTTAGAGAAGCTTCGCTTCGCCAGGTTCAGACTTTTTCCGCGGCAAGCCGCGTTCGGGTAATTGAACATTATGATCGCCGTCACTCGAGGCCGGCTGGTTATTTATTCGACGAACGCGGGATGTTTATGCCCGCAGCGAGATGCTTAACTCGCGACGCGCGAGCGAATCGCGCGCGTCGTCGGTCCACGCGGTGGCAACGTGCGACGAAAATCGTAATCGCCCGTCCGAGTGTTTGTAATGCGATAATGCCGTCGGCACGGCACGATGCCGGTGTTCTCCGCGGCTCTGTCGTCCCAGGCGATGATTCACGAAATTATTGCCACGACTTTACGATGACCGCGCGTTTCCCCGCGGGCGGAAATAGCCCGCGATGTGCGCGAGTGAATTTCGTTTGTTATTTTGCGAATGGGACAGTTCTAAAATCGTATGATTAAGGGTGTGACGTAACGCGTGGATTGAAAAGCTGGAGACAGAGAGAGAAGAGAGAAAGAGGGGGGGGGGAGGGGAGTCAGCTATTTCGATGAAAGCAGAAGCTATATATAACATCATGTCATTTAGTATTAAACAGTTATTTTCTACAGATTAAAATATAAATTGAAATTAAAAGATTTAATAAAAAAGAAAATTCAGATAAAAAGTGAATTTAAGTTGATATTAACATAAACGTGATATAATGATGATAAATATCTTGCTTTTAAAATGCGAAGAATAATTAAACTGTAAATTAAACTTTCTTTTCTTTTCACATATCTGATTTCTTAATCATCGATAATCATTTCATGTTTCATATACTTTAATATTTCGATATTTTGAGAATTAAAAATATAATTTTTATTCTCAACTATATTTTTTTTTCCTTTTATTTCTGTCATCCCGAGAGATTGTAAAAGATTTTTAATTTTTTGAAGCAAAAATCGAAATTTCCCAATAATTATACTACTTTTTAATAATTATACTTTTATTGAGACAATATATTTTCGATAACTTAATGTATATAGTTTCCAGACAAAAAATTGATAAAAATGTAAAAAATGTAAAAGTTGTACATAAATCAAAATAAGTGTATGTGTCAAAATGAAAATAAAGGTAATGAAATGTGTTATACATCGAAATACGGAAGCCGTCATACGCCGCGCACGAGTGCATGCTAAAGGTTGAAGAGAATGCGAGCCGGTTAAATTAAAAATATAATAGCGACCTCGATGTGCCATATATTCAGTCGAAATTATCCTAAAAAAACACATAATAACGTGCGGCGAATAGAAAGCGAGCGCGCGCGTTCACGGTCGCGATTATTATATAATAATAAGTTGTTTACTTGTGGCGGGGCGTGCACATTAAATCGGATTAGAGATTAGGAGAGCGCTCGATCATGGAGACCGGCAACTACAGTTGCGCATTAATTAACTTGTAGCAAGTGCCTTGCATTAATTAACTTGCAGTTGCTCGCAGCCTGAAAGAACAACCCTGCTTATCGTAAGAAACCGCGGATGGCTAAAAAAAAATGGGACATTCTCGAAAAGACGAAGAATTGCTCGTGAACGTATGCAAATATTACAACAACTGAAAGACACTTCGGACGCATTTTGCAATAGTTTCATAAAAACGACTAGTAATATATACCTGTATCTTCTTTTACAATTATCACATTTGCAGTTATCTTCTAATGACAGACCTAAAGAGATGTTTTTTTCGTTTTTTAAAAGGCTCGTAAAAATTGGCCTATTTATTAGCAGTTTGCTATTAGGAATCTCTTATCGACTCTTATCTCGGTTACTTATATATGCATCATATGTGTATTACTTATATATTTATTACATACTATCGCAAAGAATTGACTCAATTCTCGCTTTAACTCGACGACATTTAATTATGCTAGAAATTTCATGCGCCCGTCGCACGAACGTCACGCGGCGTTTCCGCGATCTCTATCTGATTTTCCGTCAATGGGTTTTCGGTGTATGCTATCTGCGCTCCGCCGTACTTCGGTAGTTTTCACATCGTGACGCACTCCGGACGCATTTACGCAAAAGACACGTCGATACCGAGACGTCCAATGACGCCCGTCACGGTCGGTGAAATTGAGATTACCCGCCATCGGATGGAATTACAAAATACACCGTTAAGTTGACTGCATATTTTACATGACTGGAGTCTCTCTCGACTCGTCTCGGCATACGAAATCGCGATGCAAGGTTGCGTTCGGTTTGGCGCTTACAGCGCTTATAAGCATCATTTGTCCTTGATTAACATTTGATAAAACAACAAGGATGAAATGTTGTTGTCAGCGCTGTTGTAAGCACCAAAGCGAACGCAGCCACAAAAGTCACATTCATGCGTCAGTTCATCTCACTCTGCATCTTTTTATATCTCCCATATATACTTAAAACGGGACATACATACAGAGTGTCTGAATCTTCTATCGTTAAAGATTCAGCCAAAGACTTTTCAGAGCAGAACGTCATTCGACTTGATACTTCGAGTGTGTGCGTCATGTAATGTCACGCGTAATTTATTCTTGTGAAAAAAAAATTCGGTTGCAGGAAGGTCTACCTTGAAATGACATTGCGACGAACGTAATGAGAAGTGGGTGACTATTCCTAGTACGGTAAATGCATGCATGCGTGCGTGCGCGGGCGCGAGAGCGCCCTCCTCTCCCGCTTGCGTAAGGCGAACGTAAATTGCACGCGCCGAAACGAAAATAGCGACGTATAATCGCGCCGCGATCTTAAGTTCAATATCAGCCGTTTAATACCCGCAGATAAGATCGTATTTTATGTGTGCGTCACTGATGCTGACATAATAGCGTGCTTTGGGTCACACAGTGCAAGAAAGTGCACACGATACATGATGCAGCTGCCGGAGCGACTAACGTTGCAATGAAAGAACTGATACACAGTGTGTGTGTGTGTCGAACGATCGAAAATTCCCGTCGCTGTTCGGAAAGTGAGAGATCTCGTCTGCAAAAATTTGTCGCGTCGGCAGGGATTGAAAATCAGCGCGAAGACGCTCGCAATATCGAGAGCGTCTCGCGAGCACTGGCACAGTAATTAATATCTCATCGTGTAAATATTGACTGCAGCAACGGCGGTTTACTTTATCACGTCGCATCACAGTTTTACGATTGGCGTAACTACTTCCTGCGTTTGCTATTTTGTCCCCGTCGTGACGTCAAATGGACTCGTAAAGAAAAAGAAAAAAAAATTATAAGCCGTGCTCTCCGAGCTCTTTTTACTGTTACCTCACTACCGGTCTCTTCGTATGTATGTAATTACTGTTATTCACATGTGGCACTAACTGTCTTTTGACATACGGTATTGCGTATTGGAATTTATCTCGTCGGTCAAAAGCACGTTTTTTCGTTCTCGTTTCGGAGGCTGGAAGCTGATAGCTGTCGCGTCTCTATGCATGAATAGTAGTTCAATTCCGCGGCGAACAAAGGCGGTTTGTCAGACGGGCTCATTATTGGACGGCGCGATGAAAAAGAAACGGATAACCGCCGCGGTTCTCAATTGCATAATCGATGATGAAAGGCGGAACTGTTGAGCGCGGACGTTGAGCACGCGCGCGCGCTTTTGAACATACGCGCGGTGCCTTCTTTCTCCCCCTCGGATTTTACTCGGAGCGGGAATGTAATTCAAGCACCGAGCACAAGCAGCCAACGAAGTTGGTTGAGAGATTCTATTGAAATTCTTCGGCGTTCTTCCGTCCTGCTGCCGGCTCTTTTTCGTTTACATCAATTTCCCCTCACTTGCGGCTAAACATTTTTCGAACTTGCGACAACTTTCTCGATTCTATTACCGTGTACCGGCGCGAGTGTATAAGTATCGATGAGAAAAGTGTTGTAATTAAAAATCTGAATATTTCGTTTTTCATCGATTTCCCCTTTCTCGCGGCTGAATATTTTTTGAACTTCTGACAACTTCTCGACTCCACTATCGGATATCGACGAGAAGAGTGTTACTATAATTGAAAATATGAATAAGAAATTGACCGATACGTAACGTACATCTCACGTGTCAACTTTCCGTGTCGATGCTCTTCAGAACGTCCGGCAGAATCCAGTAGTAGGAGTCTCTCAGAGGAAATAGATATAAAAGTAGGACAAATTTTTCTCTCTCCTTTTCTCTCTCTCTCTCTCTTTCTTTTTCTCTCTATCTAACCTGCTTCACGCTGCTTCCGCGTGAAACTTCGCAGAGCATCAAAAATCGACGGATTCTCAGCCGCTACATCGTCGTTCTATTGATTTACCGAAGTCGCTCGCGTGCGAGCGCGAAATCAAGCCGAATCCGACCTACGACAAGCGGAGATGCGTAGGCGGTGCGGGACCCTCGAAGATGAACGAAAGAGAGGGAGAGAGGGAGAGAGGGAGATGAAAAGAGAGCTCGCGAGACTCAAGTCTCTCGCGTATGTCGACGAGTATTACGTTCGCTAGACTTGCTCGTCGCGAACGTCTCTTCCCGCGTGACGACAGTGACGACGACGACGACGACGACGACGACGACGACGAGGAAGCCGCTCTCTCTCCTTCCCGACCTTGCCTTGGCGGTGCTATCGATTCCATCCGACCATGAAGATTCCGAAGGATGTCCGCCCGGGATGGAAAGACTGTCTCGAGTGCGACCTACGACAAGAGAGAGAGTATGCGGTGTGCCGCCGCGGCGCGGCGTGGGTGCGTGAAGGATGAGTTCCCACGCGTAATAAGCACGCGATTAATATTCCCGGAATGTCCTTTGAATTCCGAATATATATTTGAATATATATCGGATCCCGTCGGCGAGTACCCGCCGTCACATCGGCGACACGTGTCGAAAGAGAAAATTATTTTCAGAAGCGGGAAAAATTCTTCCTCGTTCTCGTCACGCTATAAAATTGATTGGAAACAGCGTGTAGCGGATATTAATTACCATTTTATTCTCAGATTTAATGTAACACGTTTATATAGAATTATTAATCTTTTAATATATTTTTTCTTTCACGGCGCGTTTCTTCTACGATCGATTCGGAGATATCTCGCGACGTCAGACTTACTAAGCACTTGTCAATACCGTGGTTATTTGAGGTTTTGTATATTGAAAATATACAAGCATATTTGATTTTAAATAAAAGCAAATTTTCACGAATAAATTATATTATGTCACAAAATATTGGGGAACGAAGTCGCGGCCGTATAACACATTCGATGCATTTTAAAAACTCGATTATAGCTTACCGGGTGATATTATTAGCTTTCGGAAAAATTGCAACGTCGGCACGAATATTTATATACAAAGGGTAAAGTAATATATTATATTGTATTCAATAGAGAAATTCCATGCGTATAGAAGCTTTTGGAAGATAAATGGAGAACGCTTTGGCTTACAGAGTCGCCTTCCAAGAAAGGCGGGTCGACGGCTCCGTGCGGATCGCCGAAAATTATGCAGCGCATTTGCAAGTAAATAGAAATTTTCGAAATTCCGGGGAAAAAAATGTGTCTCGAAATACGGATTTGTTTCGCTAAACGGCGAGAAGGGTAAACTGGGGCGCAACTGAGATTCAACTAGGGGAGGGAACTTCTGGAATAACCGATCTCTGTGCGAAACTCCACCTGGAGGGATGTGTCGTCTGGAAATAGCGCTTTATTGCGTGTTTGTAAAAAAAAATCGCTACGACTCTCCATTTACGAGAAAGTAAAAATACGGGAGACCCACGGAGCAACTTTCCAACGCCGACGGCGCGCTAGAAGGCGTCCCCCCTGACGAAAACGCCCGCGATTGACGTCAATTTTTTAAAAAAAAAAGAGAGAAAAAAAAGAAGAAGAAATTGTGCGGAGACACCGATTAAAACCAGACGTGGTCGTCATCAATTATCCTCAATCTTCTTTGAATCGTTCCATTGAACTGGCCGATCGGTAGAAGGAGGATCCGAGGGCAGTCCGCGTCACAGCGCGCGTCTGTTCCTAAGCAATTATCTAGTGCAATTATTTCATTAACTGTTAAGGGGATTGAATAATGTGCTTTGGATAGAATTCGCTTGAGTTAAGATTAGCTGTTTTATTAATGAACTGAGTGAATTGCAAAAATTATTTATTCACATGATATTTCTTCACAGTTGCGTCGCTTCGTAATCCGGAACGTGGGTAAATCCTTAATACACACACACACACATTATCACACATTGATACGAGAGACAAAGTACTTTTGAGTTATTAGGATAAAAAATTGTAATTGATAGATGAATGGTTATTTTAAACGAGATAATTTTCGACGCATTAGCTTACGTTTGTAACAATTAAAGAAATAATTGCGCAATGTGATACGTGAACCGAGAACGAAGTACACGTGCGCAAATTCTGTTCGATTTCGTAGACAGTCGATGATCGCCGCACCAAACGTTCCGCCTCCGCGCTCGCTGTAATTTCAGCAATCCGTCGTTAAAACGGCGGAACGGCCCTTCCGCACGATCGCGTTACATTCGATTCGTAACCGAGGAGAGAACACCTGCGAAAATTCGACGAGGTAGACGCAAAATGTACCCCGTTAATATCGCGTATCACGAGAACGCGCCGTAAACGCCGTGGAAAGAGATCTCGGGCGCTAATACAGCCGTGTGTTAACCGGGACGTATCCAGGTAACGTTCGGCGCAACTATTTTCTGTACAAGATTTTAAATTATTTAGAATAATCTTACACAGAAAGTACGTTTAGTCGCTTGAAAACTCTCACGAACGTCTTTCCTGGAAAAATATTTGTCTTCTTTATTATTACAGATATGATGCAGACAGAGATCATAATAATTTAATAACTTAATTTAAATATTTTATAGCAATAATTTTACAGCTACGTATTTTGACAGATTTTTTTAAATTATTCAAAATAGTCTTGTAGAAAGTACGTTTAGTCGCTCGTGAAAATTTATGAATATCCTTCGTGGAAAGATATTTGTCTTTTTTATTATTAAATACAGTACAGACAAAGATTCTAATAATCTGAATAACTTTAATGTATGTTTCAATAATGATTTCATAACTGCATTTTTGACGGACTGTATTTTACACTCTCGAGAGGTGGGGAAAGTATAACAGATTGCATACGAAAGGCATCGATTTTCTGATTGTGACTCGGACGCGAGTCTGACTAATTCACGGCCGCATCTACTTAGCGCCGTGAGACGTACGTGTCGCATTAGTGACGTGCGAGGGACGGCAAGGAACAGTCTCGCGCGATCCATTGTTCCCCGAGCGTGTTAATTGTCATCCTTGAAGAAGCGTAACACGTACAGAATGGTCCTCGCGTTTCCTAAGAAGTGGCACACACCGTGCCGAAGGTATGTATTGTGGATAAATTCAAAGTCGACGATTCTTCGCGTTCTACGATCGCGGTGAGGTCCGTCCGGCGTGCGCGCGCGCACATGCACGCATGCACGCTCGTCGGCAAAAGTCCGTTGACGTCAATTAGCTCAAACAGAGGGAATCGTTCGCCGGCGCGATCGTCACGAATTGCCGAACTTCCACGAAACGGCTGAGTGAGACCGACGAAAAAAGGAGAGCCGTTCGTTTAATCCACGTGTACATATAAATCATAATTTCCCTCCGCTCCGCAAGTGCCCCCCGATTTGCTCGACCTTCACATTTCGCGTTGTGAATTTTTTTTCCTTTACCTATATACTCTCGCCCGGCGAATTAAATTAAACATGCATGCGAGAAATATCAATAATCGTAATAATCGCATTTGCGCGTGTCTCGATAAATATTCAAATGTATAAATGCTCAGATAAAAAGGCTGAACTGCCATAACCATCCGCGTCCACGCCTCTAGTCTCGCGCTTATAAATATTGATCCTCCTCGTGTAGAATACGACCCGAATGAATCTGATTAATCCGTTCCTGGTTCGAAGGTCGGACGAGAGAAACTTTAGCGCGGATACTTACTACGCGCGCTCTGCTCTCTCGGCCCGGCTTATACCTTCTTATATACGTTATACGTCCCTCGCCGGTGAAACCGTCGGTTATGAAAGGGAAAAATCGGCCGCGTACATATGATGCACGCGTTTATTGCAACGGCCGTCCGTCTCGCTCCGCCGAATGCGACGCTTCTCTGTATTCGCATTATCGCAACCTTCCATTTCGTTCTCCGGATTCGGACTCTGTCGACACAATGATGATCGTAATGCCGATCGAATCGTGCTGCCCGAAATACCCTCGTTCTATTCGATCCTATTGATACGGAAAGAAATAATGAATCGCCCCGCGGCCACATAAATCGCCGTTATTCTCAGCGCGTCGTCAATATGAATTTATTACGCTATCAATCCGCGCGAGCGTACGGCCCACGCGACTATAACGTGTGCAAAGAGAGTGTCCCAGTACCTTCGATTTTATTTTCGTTAGCGCGCGCGCGAGCTCCTCGTCGGTCAATCTATAGGGTCGATTCGTTTCGTGCCATCGAAAATCTTATGCCAGATAGATATGGCCGTGATCTAATGGCATCTAAAGAGATTTCGCTCGAGTGCTGGACAACTTGGAATATTTATATTCGCGCGGCTGTTACCTGTGTATCCGTCGACTGTATGTAAGTACGTATATTGCCGTCGAGAATGATTATCGCGTCGACTCTCACGTCATTCGTATATATGAACGACCACTCCATTTCATGAAAAATTTCCAGACGTTTCTCGTTATAATTAATTCTTTTTTTGATGTTATTAAAAAAATTAGATTAAATTTAGATTAAAATATTAAAAGAGTAATGTTAATTTTACGGCAAAAAGAACGGAGGGGAAAAAAATTCGAAAAACATGCTCCCCCGGAGTTTTTCATGATCAAACTGAGCGTCATTCGTATATGAATGACGTGGCAGTCGGTATGTTAAATAGGAGGAGACCGAAGTTCCAACTTGTATTTTAACGACCGTCTCTTTAACCGACTTGCGATCGATCTTTTATTAGTTCGTTTCGCGCGAAGTAAATACAGCCGTGAGTCGCAGTGAGATTTGAGAAAGCCGCTAAAAAATTGTAAGTGCAAACTCGACATACCTATTTCGTCTAAATTAGAATAATATAGAATAATACAAAAATAGGAGAAAAGCTCCAACTTGTAAACGTCGTCTCTTTAACTGACTTGCTGCAATCGATTTTTTTTTTAATCGTTCGTTTGCGCCAAGTAAACACGGCTAAATTGTAGAAAACCGCTGATAACTGAAAATTGGCGCAAATTGCACCTATAATTCGACATTTAGAATAATGTAAAGAAATTAGAGAGCCAGAGATTCCAGAATCTCTCTGACTTTCGCGTTTTAACCGACCGCTCGGGGTTTTGCTATCGATACCGCTGAGTAGCAACAGTAATCGTCGATCGTGCGAGGACCCCTTAAGAGGCAAGATAAATAAGAGGAGAGGAATCGCTCTCGCTCTCGAGAGCAAAACGACGAGGCCGAGAGCGGAGATTAGCAGTGCATACGGGAACATCGCGCGTCTCTCGGGCCGCTCGAGAAAGTCCAATCCTTCTTTCGCCTCGACGAAGAGCCGTATACGTTTCTCGTCGTCGCGAACCACCGCGGGGACTCGCCGAACGATTATAATATACGCACGAGCGATAATTCCTCGCCGATCCCCGGGTTGCAAGGTAAATCAACGCGCGGACACATTTCCGATATCTCGAGTTTTTGATCGTCGACGTTGATCCGACGAGGCGATCACAGCGGCACTCGCCGCGCTTATTATGCAATCTACTTTATGCAAAGTGTCCCCCGAATGGGCTTAGGTCATCGGAGAACGACGACATACGCCCTTGCCGTTATTACGCTATCTTTCTGCCCTACAGCACGGGAGCCCTGCACGGTGCCCGCGGCGTCGGCGGCGCGCACTCGGACCGACCGGATCAGCCGGTCACGTGCCGGCGCACGGCGTCGCTGCCTCGTCGTGCAACTGCATCGAGAAACGATTAACGATGAGACAGACACCGGGTACGTACGTGACGTCAATTGTCGAAGATAACGGGCGCGAGTGCTCGCGGTAGTAATCGGTAGTGGTGGGCGTCGGGTGCACCGACGTAGGTTACGTGGGAGCAGCGGGTGGGGGTGGTGAGGGCAGAGGGTGGCGGGGGAGAGAGGAAGAGGGGTGGGAGACGAGCGGAAGGGGGAGAGGGACAAGTCATCGGGATGGGGGCGAGAGGAGGGAAGGAGGGGGGGAGAGCGAAGCGAGGGTAGAGGGGAGGGAGAGGAGAACGAGAGAGAGAGAGAGAGAGAGAACTGAGTCGACAAGGCACACAGGGGATA
>NW_012026864.1:1093192-1120819 GCF_000956235.1 Wasmannia auropunctata
AGGAGGAGAGAGAGAGAGAGAGAGAGAGAGAGAGAGAGGGAGGAAGCGAAGAGAGGGATGGTTCGCTAAGAATGGCCGGGGCGACGGCGTACGAGGGGGCGGCGAGGGCCGAGGGCGCCGACACCGTCGTCGGCCGCCGAGCCGGAGCAGCCGCACGGGGGGGTGGTAACATGGCCGCCGGTCAGTCGGTATCGAACCGCCGCGCCGAGCGGAGCTCCTACGCTGAGTCGCCTCGCGCGCGGTAGGCACGGCGACGGTTCCGCTCCGCTCTGCTATACGCTCTCCGTCCGCTCGCGGTGGACCCGCGGGGAACACGCGCGCATCCCCCCAGGGCACTCTCCGGACAATCTGGTGGTCACGCGCGCGCCACGACGTCCGGACGCCTCTCTAGAGCACCGATGGGTCCCCTGGAGTACCGTCTCCTCGTCGTCGTCGCCGTCGCCATCGTCGTCGCTGTCAATTGTTCCGCCTGTCTCGCTCCGCGCGTTCACCGGGGGATCCTCGAGGCGGCCAACCGGTAATTCCCGAGCCAAGGTAGGTGAGCGACTCGAGAGAGAGAAGGGAGTTCACCCCTTAGGCGGTCGCGCACACACCCTCCCCGGGAATCCCCTCGACCCCCCGAGAGACGATCGGCGCGGTCCGCGAGCGGGACTCCGGCCGCGTTCGCGTCCTGACGTCGGCGACCTCGCGTCCGACGCCGCGCGCGGGGTTTCTACTCCCTATATCGAGGAGTATCGACGGCGATCGATCAGCGGTGACTCTCTCGATGGGTAGGAGGTCGTTGTCGATCCGTGACGTCAGCCGAGGATTTCTGTTGTACTTGTTGCGGGCGGGACTTTGTACTCTCCCGTCGGGACTCCCGCGGCGAATCCTTGACGCGCAGCTCTCCTTGCGACCACCAGTCCTTTCGCCCCAACTTTCGCGCCGTTTTTCACCCCCTTTTTTGAACGCGTCCCGTCGCGTTCACGCGCCACTTCACGGCGACGTCCTTTCTTCCGGGATACATCGCGCGCGCCGCCTTCGACGTCGGATCGGCCTTGCGTTGACTCGCGTCAACGGCGAACGCGTGATAAGTAATTATCGTGAGTTAGACGGTCGCCGATATCGTACGAGATACCTCGCGAGCGAGGCAGCAGATATTGATATTTGCGTGAAAGAAGACTCGCGCGCGCGAAACAACGAAGGCAAATTACGGGACGTTAAAAAGTCCGATCCGTCAGATGCGACTTTTCGAAGTGGATCTTTATGAATTTTCATCGGGACCTGCGCCTGCGTATATAATTGCTCGCATGGACTACGTTTAAAAAATAAAAGGCTCTATAGTGCACGAGAGAGCGGAAAGTCACAAAGGGCCGTGTACGAAAATTGACATTTCGATAACGAAAAAAAAAAGCGTGGCTAAAGACCGGCTGTTAAAAGCACAAATGATGACGTGAGTAACGGAGATTCTCAAAAGAATTTCCGTGAAAGATCACACATAGGCTGCTTTACGACTCTCCGCTCCAACAATATAGATACATCGCGTATCTTACGCAATTTTACTCTCACTATTTTATTACAATTCCTTGTTTTTATATAATTCTTATTCTTAATTAAGAAAATTGTTAAATAATACACTTGTTAATTTTACACTCGAATAATTTTACATTCGAGACCATCTTATGAAACTATTAGAAAATAGAAAGAGAAACTGTGTGTGGCTTCTCTTTTAAAGCACCGCACGCTTCGATTGTGTTGTAGATTAGCGAAGAGATCGGAGGGGAGAATTAATTCGTGAGAGCGTGCAAGTTGAACGAGAAATTTACGTAAACATGGAGACTGGATCTACACAGGGTAAAAAGCAAATCCGCGTCGGATTTTACGACATCGAAGGAACGATCGGCAAGGGAAACTTTGCCGTTGTAAAACTGGCCAGACATCGAATCACGAAAACAGAGGTACGCGCGCGCTTTCTTCGATATTTATTTAATCGACGACGTTAGCTTGGAAAACATATTTAAAAAAAAAAGCAAGAAATTGTCATTATTGCTGACGCATTCTCTTCCAGGTCGCTATCAAGATAATCGACAAAACTCAATTAGATCCTACCAATCTAGAGAAAGTGTATAGAGAGGTCGAAATTATGAAGCAGCTGGAGCATCCGCATATCGTCAAATTATATCAAGTTATGGAGACGAAGAACATGATTTACATGGTGAGCGTAACGAAATTGTTGCGGCCGTTTCTCTTTCTCTTTCTGTACGAACAAAATGCATCACCCTCCCTGTCGCTGTTGTTTGCAGGTGTGCGAGTACGCGAGCAAGGGCGAGATATTCGACTACATAGCGCGATACGGAAGAATGGGAGAGCCCAGGGCACGCGCGACATTCGCTCAGATACTCTCCGCGGTCGAGTACTGCCATGTGACGGGTGTGGCGCATCGTGATCTGAAAGCGGAGAACCTGCTGCTCGACGCCCAGATGAATGTGAAAATCGCCGATTTCGGCTTCAGTAACCGATTCGCCCCGGGGGAACGTTTGAGCACGTGGTGCGGCAGCCCGCCCTACGCCGCTCCCGAGGTCTTTCGCGGCAAGCATTACGCCGGACCGGAAATCGACGTGTGGGTGAGTCTCTTTCTCTCTCTCTCGCGTGTCACGATAAGAGAAAAAAAAATCAAGAAACGAATTTACGTGGATTCGAAATAAAATAACATCTCGGCGCTTGTAGAGCCTGGGCGTGGTGTTGTACGTGTTGGTGTGCGGTGCACTGCCCTTCGATGGATCAACCCTTCAGTCATTAAGAGATCGCGTGCTAAGCGGCAGATTTAGAATTCCTTACTTTATGAGCACAGGTGATTACATACGAAATAAACGTTAATACACATTTCGCACGTTCAATACTTGCGTTGCGCTTACGTGCATATCGAAATTCGTGTTGCAGATTGCGAAAGCCTAATACGTAAGATGTTAGTGCTGGAGCCTTCCAAACGATACACCATTCCACAAATCAAGAGGCACCGCTGGATGGCGGGGACGGCAGATAGCATTTGTTCAGTGATCGTAACGCGGCCATCGTCATCCATTCAGGAACCAAATGAACAAATACTTCGGCTCATGCACAGTTTAGGAATAGACATCAGTCGCACCAGAGAGGTAAGAAAATATTCTTTTTCGTTGCAGCCTTGCATGAAGTATTATTCTTTATATACGATATATATTCAAAAAGAAAGTAATCGTATGATATTCTTGGATTGTACGCGCGGTTCTGAAAATAAGCGATAGCACTGTCTAGCGAATCAGAAAAATAGAGGAAGATTTTTACAAACTGTACGTTATATTATTTCGATATATTTTTTGTTGCGCTATGTAAACACGCGTGTTATTCTCTTTTAACAGTCTTTACGAAATAGCAGCTACGACCACCATGCCGCTATTTATTTCTTACTGCTGGAAAGATTGAAGCAACATCGTGTCAGCAGTACCATTAATAATGCCTGCTGGTCCACAGTTGCAAGAACAAAGGAAGATAAATTTAAATCAAGGTAGACATATATTACTAAGCACCATCACATGTACTTTCTTTTAAGGACTTAATTTCAAATTTCGATTTCTTTCTCTCTTTCTCTCTCTCTCTCTCTGTCTCTCACTTTAGTAACTTCCAATCCTACCAGTCGAAAAAATATCGCACGAACAATGCCTTAATGCAATCAATTTTTATTTACAGCGATAGCTTAGTGGGACGTTGAACTTTATTGATGGGTGACGCACAATATTGAAGATTTTGTCAGGACAGGTTGGATTGGAAGCACATTGCTGTCGCTTTATTTTTGGTAACTCCTCATTTCATTTTATTTCTTTCTTTATTCCTAAATCCTGATTTTTAATCATAATTCTTGATTTTATTACTTTGGTTTGATTACTTTGGTTTGTTTATTTATGAGTAAAAAGCACATTATTTTTTATGCCATTGATGATTTCATATTTTTCGCATTAATCATATTTGACTGACAAAATCTACTATCTTGTAAATATTTATATTCTATGTTTATTTTATGCTGTATATAACAATATGAAACTCGTATGTGAGTAGAGGGCGTATGATTAATTTATGATGTATCGCTCCTGTAATGACATTTTCTTCAATCTAACAACAAACTAATGCTAAAAGATGAAATGATGAGAATACTTGATTAATACTTTTTGAATCCGTTGCTTTATAGAACATCTCTATTCGAAGTCATCGCAAAAACTACGATGGCAGAACAAACGTTTATTTCGAATGTTAACGAGACGAAAATCTCTTTCTTGTTTCAGAGCAAGAGAAGATGGCGGCAGAGGGGGAAAAAGATTCAGCTCGACGAGTTCTTCGACCGATGAAGGTTGTTGCAGCGCGGAGGGTGATTTAGAGGAAGGCCCAAGCGGAGACGAGTTGCGCGAGGCGCAGATCAAGCTCGAGGAGCATAGATTAGGCCTAGATCACGATATCAGTCAACGAATTGACAGTCAGATAGTCAATCGAAGATTAAGTGATTATCAACATCATTTTGATAACCCGCTTATGGATCCTATTGATCCACCCAGCCGAACGACTTTGTTCATGGCAGGCGGCAGCGGTAGCTCGTCGTCGGAACTCTTCGAGTCTAGCTTCGATTCTGGCTGCCCGCCAGATTATACAGGGACGAATTGTTTCACGAGCAGCTTACCATCATGCACGCCGCCGCCACCCAAGAGTCCATCCCCTATCACTGGTCGAATATCCCGTGTCTCTCAGGGACGAAGAGCGTCCGACGGTGGACCTAGATTACTATTCTGTCAGCAGGGTGTCAGCGACCGACCATCCAAGCAGAGGAGTATTCAAGGTGCGTCACGTCTACTGTTTGGTTTGTTCGGCTAGTAACTCCACGATAACTCATGACAACTTGTGATAACGCGATAATTTTAATCGCTTTCAGATTCGGGAAAAGCTCGTGGCCACCTGGATCTAGTCCATCTTAGACCACCGTCCACACCGCCCGATAATCAACAGCAATTTAAGATACGCGGCGACTCGGGCACGCAGCTGCAGCTCCTAGTGCAGCAGCGTATGCTGCAGCAAAAGCGTAATTTGTATCACCGGCACAGAGGCGGCGGTAGTCCGACCCCGATCCCCGTGTCTACCACCGGCAACACCAGCAGACGTGCCGATCACGTACCGAGGCAAGACAGCTACAAGCTGGCGCAGCGTACACAGATCTTGCCGCCTCTCTCTCAGGGACACGTCGACAGAGATAGAAAGCGAGACGAGGAGAGGTGGAAGAGTCTACCGTCCCGCTTGGCAGCGGACTGCCAGTTGGCGGAGAGGTCGCTAATATGGAGCCAGCAGGTAAATTCATAAAAAAAAAGTTACTGAAGTAAAAATAGATAGATCGGGCAAACGTACGATTGAGACGACGTGTACAGCCGTTGGAGCGCTTTTTACAATTGGACTGTGATTTTGACACTCTCTATTTGGAGGAAGTAAATTAATCGACACACGTAGAAAATGAAACTGTAGAAAACAAAAAAAAGTAATGAAACTGGAAAAACCCTTGTACATAGTTTAGAAGATAAGATTTCTTTTTTTTTTTTTTATTGAGAGTGTCTCGGCATTATTGTAAATGCTTTCCACATTTGCAATAGTGAGCTGATGTACATAATGTTATTTAGTACAATACATGTTATTTAGTACCTGCGATTTATTAGCACAATTATTTATGTTAAATGCAAATAAATGATTATTTTTCTTTAATTTGGCAGTTTATCTTTGATTCTAATTTGCCTTACTGCATGGATCCTTGGATATAAAATTACCATCTTGTTAGCAATTCAAACTTATACGCACTTCAAATAGGAAAGCTTTAATTCGTATAATTATATAGTTGATTCAATTTTATATGCAAAAAGAGATAAATATTTTTACAGTATGATATACCATATTAAAAATTCAAATTTATATATCTTTACATTTTTGCGTCAATGTAATTAAGCAATCGCGCATATTTTTTATATGTAAATATATACACATTCTTATAAAATATGCATATAAATATTTCATTATAAAATTGAAGTGTCTATATCCCACTATGCTTCCATATCATTTTGCTTGGCACATATTTTCTCCAAGTATATGCATATATAGATACAAAAGTATGAAAAAGAAATGAACTATTCAAGCTGATTATTAAATTAACCGATGCAATATGAAACATTAGGTGGGTCTTAGTGGAGGTGCGTCTTACTTACCACCTGGCAGCGTAGGTGGTTTCTTGTGGCCCGCCACCAGCAATCCACATTCAACCATCTTCGAAAATGTAGGGGATGCAATGGAATAAATTTCTGCCCTGTGTCGTTATTAGTAATTGCCTCGAGATCTTGCGTATGAAAAGTCGAGCTGAATTATTATATCAACTCTCTCAGCAGTGTTCCCTCCCTAGTCTTTCCACGTTGACTTTTATTAACATAGTTGCATATCATTTTGCATTCCGATAGAGAGACGCTAAGGTATAACGAAGAATTTAATGACGTTTCACTCATCTATAATAATTATATATCTTTACATACTCAAGATCTCCTATTAGATGTATGGTACATGTTACTGAATGCCAAAGATTTACAATTTTGTATTTCTATTGGTCCGACACGTTGGTACTCGGAGGATTTGGCGGAGGTGCTAAAAGAAGAAAAAAAAATGCGATACAATGTTCCACATGATAATCGTTCGCATATGTACTAATTCAAAGTTACACTGTACGCTATTGTACTTGTAACACATCTGTGCATGAGTACATGCACAGAATGTGCAAAAAAGTTCTCATGCCGAGAGGAATCTTTATCATACAGTAACACGTGTACCTGCCTTATTAAAATGACTGAATTCTACCAGTCAAATATCCAATTATATCATAGACTGATAATTAACAAGCTGAAACACCAACCGAGTTTAATCGAAGAGCAAGTGGCATATGACTTGCTTCACGAACTCCGCTATTGAGAGCATGAACGAGAAGAAGGGAGAGAAAGAGAGAGAAAGAGAACTGTTGGGACTTTTAAATATTGGGGACTCTTTAACTGAGACGGATTCAGGTAGGACTTAGAGCTATGCGGCTTAGAGCACGTTCATTTTTTCGTAATCGCTCGTATGTATAAAACGAATAACGGAATATTACGAATTTACGCGATATAAAATCCTTAGAGGATATTCTGTACTGCCAATGAGTGAGAGAAACGCGAATGCTCAAGTTGTTGACGAGATATTATAAATAGCGTTATAGAATAAAGTATAAGAGAAAAACGAGATATCGACGAAATAGGGAGGGAAAGCGACTGAAATAGGATTAAAGTTCTTTTGATAGCGGAGCGCAAGTACTATGCCATTTTTCGCTTTTCAATTAATTTAATCGAAGAGTGGAAATAACGACGCGGATTAAAGAGAACTCTTTCGTTACGTTTATCCGAATGAACGTTCCATTGTACAAAATTAGAGATGTTTTCCTCTTCCACTCTTCACGATGGTGACCATAGAAAATAGAGAAAAAATAATAATAATAAACGAAAAACAATAATATTAGCGGTTAAATAGTAGCTAATGTGTCAGAGAAGTGCTGCATTCTGTAAAGATGTTTAAATAAAATCATTTACTACGATCATTTTCTACATAAGCATAAGTTAACTGCATTTTTTTTTTGTATATGTTATCTCTTTCTAGAAAACATTTATAGCCACTGTATTTAATAGCTGCACTACTTTTATACAAGTATCTTTCATGAAATCGTTCACTGATATCCTCTAAATATTGATTTCGTCTAAACGGGATATTTTCTATTTTCGACAGCTCTGTTTTATGAGCTCCTCTTACGTAATTATAATTAATTAGGAGAAACATTGACGAGAAACAATAATTACGAGACCGTTTGTACATTTGATATGAATACAGCACTTTAAAAAATAACAATATATACATACATATATTATTAGAACCTAGTGATCTAGTCAGTAGCAAGCAATACCGGCCGCGCACAACTGACAACGACTTTACTATTCAAATTTTTCGCCATTTTTTACCCGACAGGAAACAATCAAACTTCGCTCAAAAGTCTTTTGATAAGTGAGACGTAACTGTTAAGTTTAGCCTAATCGCAAACGAAATCCACTATCTGCAAACGGACATCGACGCAAAAGTATCCATGAATCTCAGGAATTGAAAATCAATTTCGGCGAATTGTTGCGAATTCTTATACACCTGTCTTTTCCCCGGACTCACGTGAAACTCTTCGGAAGATTTGCGTAAAAAATAGAAAAATCCACTACGAGGTTTGGTAGCAATAATAAAATGATTTCACCTGCCCATCGAAATGCAAACTCAGCTATATACGACTACGACGGAAGATTCTGCGACAATTTACATGTGATACTACTTGTTTTATATGTAAGCTATCGTTTTAAGAATATGTAATCTGTTTGAAAACAAAGACTATACAATCCGTTTTGCGGAAGTAATTATTTGCTATCAAGCACTGACTGCCATTACAGACAATTTGTCATAAAGAAGGGAAAAAAAAATAAAGAGAGAAACTGACCTGAGAGGGAGAGACGGTCGCGTAAACAATGATATACAATGAGTAGCAAATTTCGTTTTTCATGCTCCTAGCAAAGTGCGCACATACTACCACTTCAACAGTCATATACGATAGTAAGTAGTTACTTTTTGTAAATTACAAAAATTGTCGACATATGTATACATGCGAGTTCTAAATAAAACATATGCAGATTGAGAGATCCAAATCAATGTGTTCCGAGCATATGGGAGAGTTTCTTTATTTCGGCACAGTACACAGTATCCACAGAAAGGGCTTATATTTACATTGGTGCTTTAAATTTCAAAAAAAAAAGTCTAACGAAGACAACTTACGACAGTTTCTTCTCGTCGAAGAAGTCAGAGCCCGTCTTCAAGGCCTGCTCCTTGGCTTGCTGCGGCGTGAGCCTCTCGTA
The DNA here is from genome assembly GCF_000956235.1 of Wasmannia auropunctata. Taxonomy (NCBI): domain Eukaryota; kingdom Metazoa; phylum Arthropoda; class Insecta; order Hymenoptera; family Formicidae; genus Wasmannia; species Wasmannia auropunctata. Next base: position 1,102,177 of record NW_012026864.1, read on the forward strand.
CTCGCTCGGGTTCAACGGCTGCCCGTTCTCGTCCAGCTGACCGTTCGCAAAGTCTTCCTTTATCTTTTTAGAGTACACCATGTCGAACAAATCTTGAGCGGTGAATTCGGGCTCTGTAATCCCTTCCACTCTGTACGACACGTACGGTTTCAATTGGAAGCCTTCCAGCGAGGGGACGATTAGCTCAGGGACCATCTCTGGCACGTGGACAAATTTACCGTCAACGTTGTAGCCGGTGTCCCTTGTACCTCTTTCTGTAATTTATTATAGCGATTTATCTTAATAGGTTGTAGAATATCGATTTTTATCAACCAATCTTTTTCCACATCACTCTCCTCTCTCAAAATCCTTCTGCTTTTCATACTTTGTTTCGTACAGAGGATGTATTTTACATGCAAATAAAATTGGACTATGTCAACTCACGAAGATTGATCTACTGCTCCACTTATTGAAGGCAACTTACTGTCTACTGGCATATCGGGATCCGGATTCTTTGCCTGTTTCTCTTTGAAGCTGCGACTGCCACGTTTTCCGTACAGCAGAAATTTCCGAAAATTCCGTTTCCCATTACAAACGCAGGAAGTCGCGATGCCGCGTCGCAGTATCATGCACGAAGACGCCATATTATCGAATTCTGCTGGTTGAGAAACAGAATTTGTAAGAAATCAATGACAGATCGATAAAATTACATATTAGAATTAAGCGATTCGAATTGTAACAGGGAGCTGTTTATCATTTGCAAAAGGACCGTGTTAAACATAACCTAATCTACGGTAAATCAACTTCTGTCGAAGATACTGTTTGACGCTAAAATGTCTTATTTGCTAAATCTTGTTCAAAATTCACGCTGTCATAAGATAAAGAGACTAACGCTCTGTAATTCGTATTATATCTTGTTACTTAGATTGAAACTGTGATTAAAACAGGAGCACTCACATCATTCTACGCAGTCCACGCCATTATTATTTACATACGACAAACGCGCCAATCGGCCAATATGACTTTATTGGTACTTAATCCCCATAATCGAGAAACTCCTTGGATAAGTTGCGAGATTAAGTAATCGACTGTCGATTACAGAAAAATATAAATATTATCGACTATCAACAGAAAATTCTTGACACATATATTGGATATGAATATCTAAAGATTCTAAACCACCAATATTTTCTTTTAATATACATATAATAAATATAATTATTTAAAAAAAAATGCGAATAATGCAGCTAAAACAAACAAATCTACGGTGACAGGACAAGTGTACGAAGATTAGCCTAAACAAAAAAGAAAAAGAATTATTTTCATTTACCACAGCTGTAATGGATCTTGCTATTTCTATGTTTTTACGCGCTTCTTTTTGTGCTCAAAACAAGACAATTATGTACTGACGTCTTCGAAAGACTGAAGATGAAATACTGAAAGCATTATAATGGATATAATTTGTTAGGCGTCCATTGTAGATAGAATTTTAAATAAAAAGTTGCAGATACACTTTGGACCTGTGCACGACGTAAATCACATTCATCTTCGAGATAATGTATGTATCTATATTGATAAAACGGAGGAAATCTACTACAAGCGTACATTTCAATATTTTTAGTCATTCTAATTTTATCGAAAAATATCAAACACTCACGCACGTGGCAAAAATTTACACGGATTTAAAATAAATATTATTCAACAAAATTATTTGATTTTCTCGTTTTAGAAATATTAAATAATATTAAAACATTTTTATAAATTTAAGTTATTTGAACTGCATAATACTTTCGTCAAATAGTATATTATCGTATAGTATTATTTGATATTCAATCGACAAATCGAAACAATTAAATTGAATTAAAAAAATGGAGCAGGCCAAGTCGGTTAGCCAAATCGGTTGGTTAATCGATCTCGCTATTGGAATATGGCTACATATATCTGTTAATACTACGAATATTCCTGTCTATACTTTCGTCTGCCTCACGAGGCTACACCGCGCGACTGTCGTAATCTCCGCGCGGTCGTTTATAGTGTTTATACGGGCTCGCGATGCGCAGTTGATCCTTGAGCTGTCACGCATCCGAAGTTCTCGTTTACGTCTGTCGACATTCCTGTATCGCGATTCGAATGACCCCGGGAGCGGGGGAGGGGTGGGGGGAGGGGGGAGGACTTGACGTTTCCGATAAAAGGGAATAAAAACGAGACAGAAAAAAAAAAAAGAAACAGGTACGCAAAAAAGGGGGGCATGACGCGCGCACGGCGCGACGTTGGTAGTCGTTAGTGCGAATCGCCGTCAGAGAGAGAATGCGAGCCGCGAGTCGCTGGCGCCCGATCTGCACGCCCATCCTGCCGCGGACGTAGGCGCGCGCTATCGCGATCGCGCGCGATCCTCGTCGTGTCGTCCAGCCGCCCGGAGTCCCAGTTTCGCGCGCGGGGGACCCCGTTTCGAAGAAGCCGCGCCGACGGCGATCGGCCATTTTGCCAGCGGCCAGTAGGGGACTGCACTGGCCCGACTGCGTGCGACCGCGGTCCGACTGACTGGGAGTGTGTGGCCATCTGACTGACACCCGCACGCCGCGCGCCGATACCCGCGCGAAGGTGGTGTGCGCGTTCCGGTCACGGCGACGCAACAACGCAGTTTCGTCGGTGCGTCACCGCTGCGGAACTCCAGTCCGCGCGACGACGACGACGACGACGACGACGACGGCGGCGACCACTCGTGTGTCCGCGGCGCCGCGAAGCTCCGGCGGCCTGCTCTCCGCGCCAGTCGCGCACGGCACAGCGCGACAAACGTCGTGTCCGCGAGCGCGCGCGCTTTTCGGCTTGTGTAACTCGTCCGTCGTCGCGTGTGCGTGTGACGTCTAACCTATGACTCGGTTCTGAAAGGGGGCGAGAAGACACAAGGGCAAGAGAGAGAGAGAAAGAGAGGAGAGAGAGAGAGAGCGCCACGGAACTGACGGACAGCGGACTCTCGTCGGGGTCTCGCCCTTCTCTCTCTCTCGTACGCGCGCGGAGGGATGCGATCGCGACGACGGCCGACCGATCCGCCGGGCGTCGACGACGTCCGCGTCGAGTGAGCGAGCGAGCGAGCCGCCGACGTTTTTTCGCGGGAGACAGAGATCCGCGGGGCGATCTCACGCCGGCGCGTCCGCGCGCGCGAGGAACGCCGTGTCCGTGATTTTATTTACAAATCGTCCTCGGGGGGGAAACCGAGGCCGAGGATGCGCGGCGACGCGCGAGGCACCACGCGGGCGTCCGCTCCGTGAAGCGCGCACGAAAGATAATCGACGATCGAGGTGTCTCTGTCACTTCCTGGTGGGAGACTCCGACACGTCCGGTCCGGGGAGATAGTCCTCGCGACGCGTTTCCTGACGAGTCTCTTCATCCATATCCGAGCAATAAACGCAGGCCAGCATCGAGGAATACTCCAACTCCGTTTGCGGACCCGTATCGATATGGGGATAGTCAACAAAATATTTTTATAAGATCGTAAGCCTACGTGAAGACTCGCCGAACCAGTGAACTACGATGTTTCATATACAGTAGTCTAAGGTGTTAGAATTAATTGTCTCTCCAGAGATCTCGTTCCAGCGTTTACGAGAGAGAGAGTACTTCTCGTGCCAGGAAACGAGAGATCGCATGCTGTCTCGAGTGCCACTTACGCGAGAAAAGTTTTAGAACAATTATCGGTTCAGTGCCATGTACAGAAACGTCCCCCATTAGCCGAGATTGACCGGTGGGATCTTTGGATGTTTTTGGTGATCTGTACCGCTTAGGAAATATGGATGACCGAAGAGTAGCGGATTATTTTGTTATCGCCGGTCTACCTGGTCAGGATGACGAGCTCAGCGAGGACGACAACGAGACCAACGACAAGCTGGAGGCCTGGTGTCAGGAGGGCACTCACCTCAAGGACATGCATATGCCACCTCCCATCACGGATCTTGCCGTAATATTCCCCGCGCTGGGGGAGCACTGTCCGGAGGGATATACGCTGTTGGAATACACCGTATCCGGTTTCCCGGCGGACTTGAACCATGGGAGTTTACGAACAAACGAGTGTTACTTGTGCTACAGAAGAGGGCGGGATAAACCTCCCTTGGTTGACATTGGTAAGAAAAAGGAGCTTCTACATAATTGAGGATTATGTAGCGAACATTGTGAAACGATATGTGAATTGAGATATTTGCCAAAATTGCTACCAAAATTGCTACCAATTGCTTTTTAAATTGTGGATTCAAACATTGCAAAACAGTCATTGATTCCAATTATTCCAATATTGTCTAAATGTCATTTTACTTTGTAGGTGTAATATACGATGGAAAGGAACGTATAATGCAGGATGCTGAAATGGTATTGGAGACCCCGAAGGGCCACGTGGCAAATGTGAATAATTCTACGTCAAAAATTTTCGTAACGTACAGACGAGCGAGTCGGAAGATGCCTTGCAATTCCCTTGTGGTCACGGACATCTGCGTTATCCTGACAAACAAAGGGGAGAGCCCGCCGCACGCTTTCTGCGTCATCAACAAGAATCTGAACAAAGGGATGCTGGGCAGCGATGTGTATTTGTGCTACAAGAAGTCTATGAACCGCGCCAATTTGGTGTCGTTTAAACCGGCGATACTCTACAAGTATCCCATGGTGGACTACAACAGTTTCGTCTTTCCTAATTCTGTCGCCATGTTTTGTCTACCGATGGGCGCGACTGTAGAATGTTGGCCTAAAGTAGCGTGTAAACCTAAGCCGGTGTTCTCGACGTTTGTCTTAACGGTTGCCGACGCTGCTCAAAAGATATACGGTTCAGCAATAACATTTTACGAGGAGCTTCAAATGGAGGCCGATACGTCAAATTGCAAAAACAGTCAGGAGATCATGAACACGGTCGAGAATAATAAAAACAGTGGTACGAATGTATTTTATAATTTTAATTTGATCATCTTTACTATAACTGTTTTTTTCTGTAGATGAATCTCAAATAATCTACATATAATAGAGTAAAAATTTATTCCGATTTATCATATTTTGTTACATGGTATCTTTTCTTATGTTTTCCAGCAGATAATATGGAGATAACTAAAGATAAGCCGCAAGTGAAGATGAAGATGTTTAAGAAATTTGGCATACTCAAGAAGCTTAGTATATTGGAGCTGGAAAGGCTGCAGTACACAGATCCCGCGAGCCAATCGCTGAATATCAGCAAGTCTATATGTATACTGTCTCACTGGCCGTTTTTCGACACGTTCGAGAAGTTTTTGGTTTTCCTGCACCGCATGGTGAACGACAAGCCGCAGAGCGTCCCGATCGAGAAATACATCTCGTATTTTTTATGCGACATACCGTTCCCGAGTCCGCAGCGGCCGCGTATTTTGGTGCAGCTCAGCAGTCAGGATAGACTGATCTTGACGCAACCGGAGGATCTGGCCCTGCCTAGGTCGGGCGCGAGTTTCAGGCAACTCCTGATAAACTTGGGACCTGACAATTGCTTATTGATACTGTTATTAATATTGACCGAGCAGAAGATATTGGTTCACTCCTTACGCCCGGACGTACTGACCTCCGTGAGCGAGGCCATTGCCATGATTCTGTTTCCTTTCAAGTGGCAATGTCCTTACATACCGTTGTGTCCTCTGGGATTAGCTGAGGTAACATATTACTAAGCTTGCATTCTCTATACTATACAGCATACTATACGGATGCAAAAAGTGGCAGGGCAATTATTTAAATTACAGGTGTTACACGCGCCATTGCCATTCCTGATCGGCGTGGATTCAAGGTTCTTTGATTTATACGATCCTCCTGCTGATGTCAACTGTGTAAATTTGGACACGAATAACATTGCGATATGCGACGATAAAAAATATTTAAATGTTAAACTGCTGCCGAAAAAGGCAGCTAGACAGCTGAGAAATTGGTTGGAGCTATTGTCCTCCAAGATAATTTCGTGGGGAAAGACTAGCTGTTCTCAGAAAGGTATATTTTTGTTCACTTATTTTGACTATCTTTTTTTTTACTTGTTAATAAAATTAATTAATTATTTCCGTATCAGATAGAGGAGATGAAGATTTCAGCGTGGACAGGGAGTTTCACCAAAAACGAAAGGAGCAAGCCTTAGAGCTCGAAATACAGGACGCTTTCTTAAGATTCATGGCGACGATTCTCAAAGGGTATCGAAGCTGTCTGTTGCCGATTACAAAAGCGCCTACCGTAGGGACGACAGATCCGACAAGTTTATTTAATATCCAAGCGTTTTTGAGAAGTCGCGACAAAGCCCACGCTAAATTTTACACCATGCTCGTCAGAACGCAAATGTTTATCAGGTGAATTGGAGTGTTTACACTTTTTCCTCCGTCAATTCTAATATTATTTGTAAAATAATTTTATTCTAACAAAAAATGTAATAAATTTGATAGGTTCATAGAAGAAAGAAGTTTCGTGTCCGATATGGATATGGCAGGGTTAGCGTTTTTCGACGAGTGTACAGAACGAGTCGAGGAGGAGAATGGTACGTATAAAATTAAGATGCAATATTTCTCTATCTTATTAACGCATACGCGACATATTTCTTATTCATTCCACCGTTCAATTTTCAGTGACGCTTTTGGAACTCGATGAATCTCAACATAGCGAACGTACAGTATTTATACCTCCGCCTGAAGCAGGGACAAATCAAACACCAATAATATACAAGTCGTTCAAATTGAACCCGGATCTAATGAGGCCTCAGAAGAACTTCTGTTTAAAGAATCCATCTCTAAGTGCCTTTGGTATGGTACCTGGGAGTCCTATGGCTCGTAGAACAAAGCACGAAATCAAAGTTGCTCAAAGGATGGCTCGGAAACAAGTAAGTGAGACGACTGTGTAAAAGTATTCTCAGGCAAATGTACATGTGTGATTTACTATGTTTTTCCTTTTTTTCAGGCTGCAATGCCCGACAGGTGGGGCAGATGCCTGCTCGTTACATGCCACAGTCTTTGGTTTCTGCATTTACCGGCCATGCTACAAGTCTCTAGCCAGCCTGCTGCAATTTTGCATCAGGCTTATGAGATATTGGTCAAAATGCAGAAGTTACGTCTCGATCCTATGGAAGAGGTATAAAAAAGTTCGATACTAAAAAATAAATAAATAGATAGATAAACCCATTATTTTTAACCGAGTATTTGTTCTTTTTTTCCAGGTATGCTACAGAGCTATGATGCAACTTTGTGGAGTATACGGGCAGCCAGTTTTAGCTGTAAAGTTACTGTTTCATATGAAACGCAGTGGTGTTCAACCTAACGCTTTAACGTACGGATTTTACAACAAGGTAATTTGTCTATTTTTTTTTAACTAGTAAATGTAATACCTTAAAAAAAAAGAGGTGTACATTTACACAAAACTTTTCATTAACTAATTATTCTGAGAATTTTAGTTAATCGTCTCGCGTTTTACAGGCTGTTCTCGAGGCAACTTGGCCTTCCGATATGACAAACTCAAGTCAGTTAATGTGGAACAAATTACGAAATGTCATTGTCGGTGCAGCGTTGTTTAAAAAAGCTGGGAAAAAGAGCGCTAGAAGACGATTGAGCTCTAATGTGGACTTCTTAACCACCGATAAGACTGAATGCATGGAACATGCGCTCTCTCGGTCTAGTCTCGACAGTTCCCATTCTCAGGATACTGAAGCTGCGCACAGTGATTGTAAGTTAATTTTATCTTTTTGTTTTTTTACGTGTGACACTTAAGTAAGACACTTAAGTTACGTCACTTTTCAAATAATAATATTCCTTTTTTTTCCGGCAGCCACTAAAGGCAGTTCGGTGTCGGATCTACCCGGATTCGGATCATTCGAATTAAAAGCTAAGCTCCTTCGGCAAAATAGCATAGTGAAGGATCAAACGACATTAAGTATGTTACAGTCGGACGAATTACAATTGGAACAAGCACCGAGTAATCCAAGGTATCTTATCACATATTCACTGTTAGGACTTGTACGTTAGTGTCGCTCTCAGGTTTGCCCCATTTGCTAGAATCGCTTGTTCTTTAGACGATATTATTTCACTAGTATTACATTAGCGGATGCAAACGAGTATTCATTGTGTAGACCATTTTGTCATTGTTAAAATCTTACGTAATTAATCTTTCCGTATATTGAATTTTTACAGTGCTAATTTGCATGTATAGGCTTATGTAGTTGTAATATTTTCCATGTAGGCTAACGCGCAGTGTCGAATCGCCTTTAAAAAGTCCCATACGCACACCAGTTACGGAAAATGACCCATTGGGTGCTCTCATTAATGACGAAACACCGATTGTGTCGCCTTGCGAGGAGAACGATTCAAATTGCTCAACAAGTACTTTAACAGTTTTAAATAATACGACTGAAGAGAGACCAGGAGGGCCACTCTTATTTAGAAGGTATGACATTCCACGTATTGTATTTGCATGCGTGAAACACTAAATATCTAGACGAGAACAAAAATGAGAGTCAGAAGTAGCGTATCGCAGAATCATTTTCGAGGAAATTTTAGTTAAAAGAACGAATATTTTCTCAAAATAAAAATAAAACGTAAGGAATACATAAAAGTTAATTTATAACCACGTAATGGGAGACTGTTACTGGTAGTCAAAGTAATCGCGAGTACTTGTGCAACAAAAGTATTTATATTTTTACGAAGAGGCCAGTTAAACATCCTCTGTAATCTCCAAAGATATGCATTCCCCATTCGCGTATTTGATTTTAAACATACGATAATCACTCTATATATAAAATATGTGTTTACAGCAACATCCTCCCACGTAGTGCGACGTTTCATCAAGCGGTAGATGAAAGTGGCATGACGGTGGGTGGGCATTTGCAGAGGAGTGAGACGATGCCTCACTCCGTGGCGCAACAAGGGGAACAGGAGAGAGAGAAGGAGAGACTGGAAATAAGCAGTCTTTGGTCTCAGAATAAGGATAGTGTAACGTCCAGCCTCTCTAGCTTAGGATCTAGTCTTAAACTTAGTTTCGGGTAAGACATCTATGTATAGGCCTGTTCTTTGTAGCTGAACTGGCTGCACTAGTTCAGAGGTTATCTTTCTTCTTCCAATATAGAAAGAGAAAGATAAACTGTGAACTAGCACAGCCAGTTCAGCTATAAAGAACACGTATGTTTAATTTAATAACGTGCACATTACTATGTAGTCAAATAACACCTCGTGTAATGCGTTATGTTTTTCCTCAAACGTGTGGACGTGATAAGACATTTGCAAGATTTGATTACTTTATAGTTTGTAAAAAAATATGCAAGATCATAGATCGTATAGATTACACTACAACTTTTTAACGAAGTATATAAATAACCGGTATCGATGGGAAAAAATAAATGGTTATGTGTATTTAAAAATTATACATATACACAACAAAATAATTAAATAGCCAATTCGTGATCACACTGTTAGAGGAATGTAATTTTATTTTCTTTTATTTTTTTGCATGCGCGTTTGAGTTTGTTTTTGTTATTTTGTCCGTTAAATGTAGACGATACTCCACGGGTGGATTGGCATTTGCTAAAAATAAGGATTTAATATCATCGAATCAACTTATTGAATCTCTTAGTCTCTCCAGCTATATCAGGTACGTAAGCGTGTATGTTAGTTGCATAGATGCTCATTAGACATGCGCGTCCTGCCTTTGTGTGCCTCTACATTATTACATTTTTCATATGTAGAGAGATTTTCCTTCCTGCTCGTTCCAGATTCTATGTTTTTATTAATTCTTATTTTAGCCCGTCGAGTTTAACAGGAAAAAAATCGAACGAAATAATACTTGGTGGTCTGAATAGCTTGAAGTCCGCTGCGACGACTGTGGTTAAGAAATTTGACGAAATAAAGGAAGCCATTTCGGCGACGAGTACACCGGTGAAAAATAAGGAACGCGAACAAAAATTAGCTTACGGAATATCTCATGAGTCGCTGGACTCTCTTACGGATGGATCTATACAAGATCGAAACGAGACAAGGGCATCAGGTATATAATATAATAAACTACAATAAATGACGAATACGATACATTTATGCTACGCGATACTATTCATCTTCTTTTTTTTTTCAATCAGGCGATGGAAATTTAGATTTGTGTTCACTGTACGAACTCGCGGAGTGTCTTTATCCAAAGGGCAGTAGAGAGTTAGAGGAACGTCTTGCCATTGAGCTTGTGCTTTCCAGTGCCAGTAGATGCCATCATTGCGCCGCCATCCTGTACGACGAGGAGATAATGGCCGGTTGGCAGCCGGAAGATTCCAACTTAAATACAGTCTGTCAATATTGCGACAAAGCTACCGTACCCCTCCTCACGGCTACGATATTAGATTACAGGTGACTGAGCGACCGTATCGTAGGCGGGCATCGACCTTGATAAAATTATTAAGAATATATCTGTCTCGCCGTAGATCCGAAGTAAGCGAGAAGAGTAATGATCCTTTAATGGCAGCGTTGGTAGAATTATTGGATCAGCCGAAAGAATCGTTGGAACCGATAACCGTACCATATCTAAATCCATTAGTTTTGAGAAAGGAATTAGAGAGTGTGCTGAGTCAAGAGGGGGACGTGTGTCTCACCAAGCACAGGTTTATACAGGAGCACCCGATAGTGTATTGGAACCTGATATGGTACTTCGAAAGGATTAATTTAACGAGCCATTTACCTGATCTCTGGTTGAACAACGATAAGAACTCGGATCTTCAGAGGACTGTAGGATCGGTGGGTGTCAGAACCATGTGGGACAACGAGCGGCTCCACATGGATCGTTTGCCTATGTATCTTCAGTGGAAGTCAAATTCCACAGACGACAGAACGTAAGTTTCAAAATAGATTCCCTCAAATAATTGATAAGTATATCAATGATACGGCACTTGAATTTTAAATATAAATGGGTATCGTGAATAATGAGATTAACGATTATCTGGATTACAAAATAATTAATCAATTAGTTATGATCAGATTCATTTTTGAACAAATAGATATGCGAAATGATTGCAGTTGTTATCTTATTAATCTTTTGCTTGCTCTAGATTGATGCAGGCAGTGATAACATATGTCCGTTGCAACGACTTAGCGGAACCTATAATAAGAGTGGCCTTAGAAAGAAGTAAACATCAAACAGGCGATCATCCATTTTCTATATACAGGGATATTTTGTTCCTGGCATTTACTGTATTAGGAAGAACGAATATTGACCAGGGTGAGCTATATAATTAAAATATTATATGTATAATAACTTGTCTTTAAACAGTCTTTAAAAACTTACACAAGATACATGTGTTCTAAAATGATTGAAATATTCATCGAGCTCGATTAATTCGTCTAATAACGATTTTTGTTCTTGCAGGCGTCTTCGACAGGGAGTACAGTTTATCGCTGGAGAAATTTTCCGAGAACGAGGAGAAGCTATTGCATAAAATTGATGCGCCGCCGACGATGATGTCGGTGTACTGCAGGTATTACTTCAAGCAATTAAACGTGTGAGGATCACGCGAGCAGCAGTCGTAACGGCCCGAAGATGCTTGCAAAGGATTGTTCGAGACGTCGGAGGAGAGAGAGAGAGGTGTGATATTGCGCGCGTAACTCTCGCGAGTACAACGATTCTAGCTATATACTCGCGCAATTGCGCACGAGACGGATATGCGCGCAAGGGACGATGAAAACAGGTCTTTAACTGCAATCCGCAAAATGTCTAACCGTCGTGACGGCAACGGCGACGTGGTCGGTTGCTACTTACGTTAATGTTTATTATTATCTAACACGGAGGACTATTAATGTTATCGACGATGAATTACGCTCGACGAGTCCGATCGGACTGCAGCACCGTTTCTCGAAATGCGATCGGCAATGCCACGGTCGACGCCGCAACGCGTCGACGTGCGAACTAACGTTACCTCATCCTCGTTTTCTTCATAATAAGACTTCGCTTACTCGCTGACACCCGTGATACTTGTCTTTGCTTGCGCAAGAAAAAAAAAGAAACAAAACATAGACGGATCGTCAGATTCGGGCTCACGGTTTCTCGAACTTAGATCACGCACGCACGCGAAAACTGACGGGGAGTAGCCATCCGATCGGTTGCGTCGACATCGTTTTTTTTTTTTTAGCGCTAATCGAAACTGTCGGTTAACTGTAAGTTTCTTCTTTTATCGTGGCGACAGAAAGTTGTGATATCAGAAGTAATGAGGAAATTGTTAATTTTCCTCATTAACCGGACGGAGCTATCGACGCTACCGATCGTGCGATCAGTCAGTGCAATAAAAGTTGAACGATAATATTTTTAACTAATCGTATATCTCTGATCTTCGTATGTTTATAATATAATTGTTTTTAACAGTTATCGAGACTCCTCACTTTTTTTTTTTTAAATTAATGAATCGGGTCGCGCATGCCTCTGTTTTGTGATTCAGTAACTTGTGCAGCGCATTAGCGTTATCTAAGAGTACATCATTGAAAAGTGTTAAGTACCAAAGAATTTACGGATTGTAAAGCGACTGCAAGTTCAATTCCCTCCAGGTGTGCTGTGACCTTAAAATACGTTTCAGTCCGACACGTAATATCCGCGATGTAAAGATGAAAGAAAGAGAAGGCGGTGTTAAACGAGGCAACGCCTAATACCGACTATTTTTTTTACCGCGAAGAGCGAGAGAGAGAGAGAACGAGAACGAGAGAAAGCGCGATGTGAAGTATAGCGTGTGACATGACGAAACGCAGTATTCTTTCCTTGTACTCTTAGATAGAAACGATCGTTTATTGCACGGCAAAACACACAAGCGTAAATATCGTTTCTCTGCGTCCCAGGTGAAAAGTGTTCTTCACAGGGCGTGGCGCGTTGACTACTCGACTACTTAGCCTCAATGTAAATTCTTAGCATGAGAGTGAATATTTTTATGAATTCTAGACAATTCAGAAGCATTTGTAATAGATTAGCGAAACTTAGTTAGATGACGCTGCCCACGATTTATTCTATGTCGAAATGGGATGAAGAAATTTATTCGTCGCAGGGGAGAGACTCACGAAACGCGGCTTTTCAGTGCCGTGCACTTTTCACCCTGGACAACGTGGATGAATGTACGTTCATTCATTAAGTACAGTACTATGAATGTAGATTATGAGAATAAAGTCAGTTGAGGTATTTTACAAAGGTCGTCTGTTTCGCTTCAAAAGGAGTTTTTTTTTTGGTTCTGCAAAAAGTACCCGCTTTATTTAAATCAAAATTAATTTCGGTATAACATTATTGTCTATATTATTCCCATGTATCTCTTATAATTACTTTTTTTTACGAATTTATTTAAAATTTGCATGTAAAACTTGTTAAAGTTTTCGTATATATAGTCCCGTTTTTCGTTTAAATCCTATCAATTTTATATTTTCGAAAAATTTATTAATCTGTAATAAATATTGAAATGAGATTATCAAAAAGTAAAAATAATTGGAAATACTATATATGTTTACTACATATCTATTTCATTGTAAAAAAATATATATGAGATTTCATAAACTGTTTACTTTTCGATAATCTCGCTTTAATACTTTGCATGCAAAATAATGTGGAGAATCAATTTTTGTAAAAAAAATGAATTCCATGTAAAACTCACAATTAGATGTATATGTATAAAAAAATGTATATATTTGAGTAAGAAGCAACGAGAGTTAAGATACACAAGACTCATGAAAAACAAATCAAAATTACCAGGAGAGTGTATTTCGATAGAAAAAAAAACTACTCAAATCCAATTAAATTTCGCAACTTTCGGAAGATTATAATTAAGAGATAAACTGAAAAAAATTTGCAAATTTGAATTTCGTGAGCTAAGTTCCCGACGATAAAACGTTTATGCAACAGAGAGAGAGCAACTCGTTTTTAATCGAAATTGGCTCGCGTTATCTTCATTGAAATTGATCCTTCCTTTGATTCCGGAAAGGAAAAGGGCAATCATGTAAATATAGTCATTTCGAACTGTTATTCGAGCACTGGGATAATATCACTTGAAATTAATTTAAATGTACAATTGAACATTCGTGGAATAAATGTATAGAGACGAAGTATAACCCCGGGAGTGCGTTCCAGATGCGTCACGAAGTCGGTCGTTTTTGGTCGTGAAGCCACTCGCCACTCGGTCGTTTCGTTAATATCCGCTTTCTCGCGTCGTCGTCTCGCCAAATCGGGCTAAACGCAATATTCTCGCCACGACGTGGCGAGCGCGCGTACATACACTCGTTTTGTTACGTCGGGTCGACCCGGTCGACCGTGTCGGAAGAACGTATACGGCGGTCGGCGGCGTAGCGTAGTGGACGCCGGACGCGTCACGCGCAGGCGCAGAGCCGAGCGACGCCGAAGATGGCCGACACCGGCCGAGCGCCTGCGTCGCGCATCGCGTTCGCCCAACTTCACTCGGGTCCGAGCGAACGAAGGTGGTGGTGGGTTCGCTTGCTTCGCGCGCGCAGCAACTCCGATTCCCCGGTTTCGTTTCCACGCGCACACGCGCACGCGAGGGTGCGTACTCGTGTGTGCGTGCGTGCGTGTGCCCGGAGCAGCGACGGAGTCCTCCGGAGGGGCACGGAAAGGAACGGCAAAGCCAGTCGTCGCGCGGCAGTGGTGCGTTGCGTGTCGACGCACGTCGGTCGTCGAACGCCGAGCCGGACCAACGAGCGAACGGAGAACGATATTCTCGGCGCGGTGTGACATGTTCGCCAGACGTTGAACCGCGCGCGTAAGAATTCTCTCTCTTTCTCTCTCCTCTCGTGCGAGGAAAACGACGAGGCTCGCGCGCCGTAATCCGGTGACGGAGCCGTAAACGCGCCCGGAGGTGTGCGTGTGTGTGCCGTGTGTGTGTTTGTACGCGGCGCGAAACCGGACCTCTCTTCGCCGACACCGATTTCCCTTGTCCCGTTCCCTCCTGGCCGCCGCGTTGACATCGCCTGCACGTTCGGCGAAGAAGGGAAGAAGGGATAGGAAGGATAAAAGAAAGGAGGAGAAGAAATCACGCCCGGCATGTACTCCGACGGCCACGAGGTGGACGGCAGCTGGGTGCTGCGCGTCTTCGTGACGGATCTGCAGGTCGAGAGGAGTTTACGCGTGAAGGGTGAGCTGCACATCGGCGGTGTCATGCTGCGCCTCGTCGAAGATCTCGGTGAGTACCAAATTCACACCTCTCTCTTTTTTTCTTCTTCCCCATTCTCTCATTCGTCGCGACCTCCCGACTTCGTCTCTAAAATGTGGCCTCTCGGCTCCGGTTTTTGCTCGTGTCCGCATGATTGAATACATGTATGTACCCGCTCGATGCGCGACAGGTGGAATTCGAACTTGTCGCAGTAGCGCGACGCGACGACTCCAATTTTGTTGTGACCGGCAAAATGGCGCGCACGCTAGCTAATTCAAAGCGATGCGGATGCATCGTTTTTCGGCGGTTTTGTAGAACGTTCGTTACGGGAGAGATCAAAGCTATAAAAAACTCATGCTTGTAGATAATATTTTGCTCGTACGGAAGAAACGAGAAATAGAATCGCGCATCGCACGATTGCGAACTCAGGACATGTCGTTATCGCGACAGATTACACTAGACTATGTAGTAGTCATTATAAAACGACCAAATTTAATTTAAATTCTTAATCGATTTAAAATGTCTTATTTTCCTAAATATCGACTTGAAAATCATATATTATACACCAATATAGATTATATAATTTATAGAAATATAACTAAATACATACAAATTTATTGAAAGAAAAAATCAATTTGATTCTAATGTTGAATTATTGATTTCTTTTTTAAAGCAAAGATTCAACTATTTTTTATGCTTAAATATATACAATATATATATATATATATATATATAGGATATATATATGTATATATATATGTCTCAAAACGATATATAATAAAATATAATTTATATTAAACATTAACTATAATTTATATTTAAAAAATAACTAAATTTATATATAAATAAATTTGCACAACGCAAGAGATTTTTATTTTATATATTAATATTATTAATTGTTTTAAACGGAGGAAAATAATTGATAAAGAAACCTTGAATTTTACATTTAGTTTTCTGCAAAAAAATAATTAACTAAAAATCTTAGCTTTAATGATTCAGCTCTTTGACCATCATAATTAATGATTTTTCTGGTAAACCGGTTAATTTTACGAGGCTGAAAACATTGATCGCCTTTGCATCGGCACAACGTGGGTAATTAGCCAAGCCGATGCAGGACGGTTTTATCATCGAATTAGCCAATTTCGATCGATTGAACGAGCCGGTTCCCATATCCACCCGTATACTGGGTGGTCCGTAATTATTGTTGGTACAACCGGAAAAGCCCATGGGAAAGATGAGTCAACGGATTAAGATTTTCTCACATAAAGCTTGTACATGTTGTACAATTTTACTGCAGTATATATCTCAACACAGCTTTTTTCAATTCTTTTTTTATCAGTATTCGCTATTCTATTGTACTATAATAGCTCCATTTTGCATATCCATGCAAATTTGAGAAATAAATCCAACAAAAAGAGCGGGTGGGGAGAGGGAAATTTCTTCAGCGAGTCTGTTCTCGTTCTGCGAGAATTTGTTTTGTTCCGCGAAGTAAATTTTCGCGCGCGGCATAGAGAACGACGGCGGTATAGAATTGCCGAACAAACGTAGCGAGGAAACGCTTCCGGTGAGAGAAGAATTTCAGCGCACTGTGTGTTTACCTGGCGGCCGTGCGATAAGGAATAACTCGTCGTATCTCGAGCGTGACGCCCATCCCCCTCCGCGGGTGTGATAATGATAATCTCACGCGAGTGCCGATATTTTCGTTCACCGAGTATTCACTGGATGCACCGTATTTCGAAGAGTTAAGCCGACGCATCAAAACGTGGCGGTGATGCAAAATCAACTGAATAATTCGATGAAGATTACAGTTGTATCGAGGCAAAAATATAGTTACAGGATTTTAGAAGGCAGGATTTTATCAAGCGGTCGTACTTTTATCTAACCTCTGATAGCATTTTTATTTATTCTGATTACTTGGTTTAACTGTGATATTTCTGTCGCGATCAAACGACGTTTCTATTTTCCGAGAAAATCGCTTCGAGGAAAATTTTTTTTTCTTTTTTTGGCTTTCCAATGCTTCGTTCACGCAGAGACGATTGTCTTGTCTTTCAAGCAGGAAGGATTATCCTTACCCGGTCTGAGTAAAATATTTATCCCAATAATGCCTAGCTCTCTTTCGCATGATGCGAAGATCGCCGTGACTCATGAATACGGTACGACGTGAAGTAACGAGTGCGAAGTGCATTATTCAATCGCGTTTGCGGGAAATCGCCGCGACCCTCGAGGGATAAGATTGTGGATGGGCTGAAAAAAAAGAATCGACAAACAATTCGATTTATTATTCGATTTTTTAGAAACGTCGAAAGCAACGACAGTTGAATAATTCGTTTTTGATAATAATTTTGTTTTTAATAATTAATTTCGTGATTAATTACCTCGTTCTATAACAACATCGATACTGGCTCCGTTCAGTTTACAGTAACAATGCCGTTATTCAAGTCTGACGATCATTCAGATTTGAGGACGTCGGGGAAAAATAATCGATTTTTAAGGAAAACGGGGATCGGACATTGGATACGGCGCGGAGACCAGGTAGAAAAATCCGGCAGCCATATCTTTTGTTGACTGGTCCTCTTACCTTTTTTTGCTCCACCGCGCCGCCGCGCCGGATCCAACAGGTTAGCGTGGCGGTGCAGGTTCTCGGCCGCATCTCTCGCCACTCGCCGACGATTCCGAACCGGACCAACGCGTATTGCCGGCCTACGTGTGGCTGAGCCTTATGTAAATACACCGGGTGTCCCGGAGTGCACGTAGCCACAAACCGGCGTGTCGCAATGGGTCACGTGTACTTGAGTCGAGTGTCCGGGGCATTGTAAAAAGGGACTCGGGATTTAGAGGGTACGGCGATGTTGAAAGAATTCGGTAAAAAAAAGAAAGAAATTATTAATCGACACAGATCGAGAAAGCATTCTCAAAATTGGAGCCACTGTCGATTTTGGCAAGACGGATGATCTTTTTTTAACCTCTCCAGCTGAGAAGCGAAAGGTAAATAAGCGAAATAATCGGTTCCGATATATTTAGACCGTTTGTGTAGTCTGAGAAACAGATTTCTGCACTATGTAAGTTTCTGAAGTTTCCAAGCAGTTAGTAATTGAAAGCCCAACAAAACAATGCAACGAGTTAAACTTGCAGTTGTGAAGATCGAATAAATCACCGTGAATAAAACTTTTCATTTTTCTAATATAATATTTAAAAAGCACTATGTATATATTTTATTTAAAAATATGCGAATTTTAATCTGTATGAATTTACTCTCATGCTTATTATTACAGTTTTTAGTTAATTTGATTTGTTAAATTTTAATTTTGAAAGCGCGTCTATAATTTCGGAGCATTTCGAGTTTCTGACGCGAAAGGATGAAAATAGTTTTTGTTCTTTTGTTGACTTTATCCAGATCGTGGATACAATAGATGAAGTGATCGAGATAATTTCGAGGCGGAGAGGACGGTATCCTGAAAGTGGAACGAAGAAAATGTAGAACGTTCAGGTATAGGATGCCCTGCCCTTTACTTGTGCAGAAGAAGCGCATGCGAAAATGCCAATAGGCCAATCGAT
>NW_012026864.1:1120839-1169661 GCF_000956235.1 Wasmannia auropunctata
ATGTATTCTATTTCTTATAAAAAGAAGGTGCTCAGATATAATACAGTGACAATAACTGCGTTACGCGGCGAATGTCGCGCCTACGGATCGACATCACAAGCTGTCTGTCCTTTTTTAGCGGCTTCATCATTCCGATTTGTCCATTCCATAAATTCCGCGTTACAATACGTAAACACATTGCGTAAGCGCCTTCAGAGTAACTCTATCATATTTCGCGTTATGCAACGTATTCATTGGCACGTTGCGAATTGTATAGATTTCCCGTTTCGCGAAATTTTATCTTGTCCCTCCCGAGACTGTAGATATATTTAGAATCGCACTTACAATTGCGCCTGTATTGTATTCAATTATTACAACCGTAATCAACGATTTTTTTTTATCGAAAATTAGATCGTGCGGTGTAGAAGATAATTGAAATTCCGAGTCGGATCGGCCGCGTAATGAGCGTTCTCGTTCGGCCGTTATCGAAATCAGTCTCGTATAATTGACGCTCGCTCTGGTCAGACACGTGGTTTCGCGGCGTCACGAGGGGAGAAAAAGTCGAGATACCCGAGCCGATGTACCGTACGTCAGTAACTCGACGACAAGACTGCATTCTTCTTATGACTCTTCCGCGAAGCCGAACCCGAAGCCCCGGCAATGCCATCGCTCGCAGAGCTCCTTCTTTTCGTCACCGCGAATTCCGCGACTCTGAATTCGGAATGCAAATTTTCGCGTCACGCGATCATCCGGTTACTCTATAATTAAAGGCGAAAAGTCGCAAATATGTACAAGATCCCAATCTAAAGATGTTTTAACGTTAAAAAAAAAAGCGAATTATAGATCACCGTTGCTCCGAGCTTTTCAATTTTAACGACAGATTCTTCGACAGCTCTGCGGATTTGTGGAGTGAACTTTTCCTCGATCGTTCTATTCACGGGTGGCAAGTTCCCTTTGTCTCTGCTACGCCATCCGTGAATTTTTCACGAAGTCTCGCCGTCAGATGAAGAGAGCGCGACGAGAAAGGAAAGAGAGGAATGAGCGCGAGCTACCGCTCGTGGATTTTCATCGCGTATTTCCTTCGTCATCGAAGCGACAAGCAGGCGACAAGGTTAAATCCGAAGGTCGGCTCACCGCGAAGCTGTTAAGTTGAATTATCTGCTCGGATTACGTGTACAGCGTCGGATTACCGTAATTTCATATGGCGTCGGCTACCTTACGCGATGCGCAACGGCGGGGGCGAAACATTTTCGCGAAAAAAAACGGTCGTACGATATCATGTATACGCTACAAAGCATTTTATTAGATCTTTACACATAAAGTTTTAGAGTCCTTTTCAACGAAAGGAATCTTTGACAATTTGCAGCATCGAGTCTTTTCCATTGACGTTAATCGCGTGTTACTGCACAATGTAACTTTATGTTTCTCGAAATACGATATCTTATAGAAACTTAGAGAAAATATTCGGAAAATACAATTTGTTTTGGCTGATTTGGCTCTGTTTAGGGCAGATATTTTTCTCGACTCTGGTCCAGATGGCGAACACACCTCGAGAAGATGTGCATTGTAGTGGCACCTGGACCGTTTCGCCATTTGGAGACGAGGTTGTCTCTTACGGTACTTCGTACGAGTCGTGCAAAACACGTGCGAGGCATCACGACCTTCCTATACAATCGGGCTTAGATTTCTAATTTAAATTCCATCGATTTTTCCCAACATCGAAAAGAGAAAGGCATCTGCTGACGTATACTTTATATAATCTTTCTTTTTTAAGAATAATCTTTCAAAAATAATTCGTAATAATCCTTCTTTTTTTTTTATTTGATACAAGATACAAGGTTTCCTCAATCAAAAACGGCCTGGCAAGAAGAAACATTTGTCATTTTTGCCGGGACTTGTGACTTTTATAAATGAACATGTATTGTTCGCGCACGTACGACGTCCCGATTGTAAATGAGAACGGAGGGAGGAGGGTGACGGATGTGCCGTAGATTAGGGAGTGATTTAATTCTGTTTGCACGTGATATTGGATCGAAGGATCTTATTTCTTCTCGGAAGGAACTTAAGAGGATTAAGCTACCGTCCTTCGAACGCTCTTCGAAAATAATGTTATCCGGATGAGTGACGTATCGTAGTTCTTCATTTATCTATTGATTTTTTAAAAGATTTATATAAAAAGATTTTATTCTGTGTTTTTTCGACTTACATTTCTGCGCGCGTAATTATTTCTTTGTACAATTCACATACGACGCGGAAACGTTTTTTCGATCGTAACGAAAGTCGTATTCTTGTCGCGGAAGCGTTTTACAACTTCTAATAAAATATCGTACTTTGAGAGACGTTAAATGCGCTTACATTTTATATTTCTGCGGCAATATTTTCTCGTAGAATGTCTCGACGGGTTAGCGTTAGAATATGCAGAGATCCTATTTATATTCTGCTAAAATTTTTTCGGTGCGATAACCTTCCACTTAATCCTTGATCTTCCAAAGTCCAATTCGTTCGGACGTTCGTTACGAGACGATAATTGGCATTGAATTCTGTCGATAATCTCGCCATTATGAAGATATACGCTAATAGCTCGCTCGTAGTTGCTGTTTGCTACTAAGACTTGCGATAGGTCTCGACTCGATTGGTTAGCGTCGATCATGTTAATTGAAGATGACGTTAAGAATCAACTGTGTCGCTTTTATTACGAGTGGACTACGGACAAACGCGTCTCTTTCAATACACGTAGTTGTCAATTGAAAGAAAATAGTCTGAATTGTTACATCGAGTGCCATTTTATCTTCGGAATGGCTGCCGATAAGAAAACTTAGAAGCCTGATTTTATTTTAGACGTTATATAAATTCATCAATTTTTATTAACTTCATCGAAGACACTGACATATATGTACATGTTTAATTTTTTATTGTAATATTGTTAACTAAGGAAAATCAAACAATATGACGAATAAATATATAATATATAAAAAGAAGAAATCCCATCAAATGATAGCAGATGTAATATTTATGTTACTTGAATTCGTGTAGTACTAAAATGATTTTTACTTTCAAATTTTAGAAATTCCTTTCTAAAGAGATTAATACGGGATTAAGAAAAAGAGAGAGAGAATGTTGCGAATTTGAATAATTATAAGGTAGAAACGTGTGAATATTACAAATTTATCTTCAAATAAGAACCATATTTTATATGTTAAATACACATAACGTGCCTTTAAACGCGATGACGAACTTACGTATTAATATTATGAATCATAAGCAGAATTCTATATGAAATTCTTTTCTCTTGACGAAGCACGTAAATGATTACCGAGTAAACGAAGAATGTCTGAATAAATAATTATATATCTTTAAACTGGCGAAGCTGTTCAACTCAAATAACCGCATCAGACGCGTTAAAATGTCGAATAACCTTTCTTTTTTTCGTTTATCTCGTTGTATATTTCAATAAAGCTCACTATATTTAGGTACGTATGTGTATGATAAATTGGAATTTTTCCAAGAGCTATTTCAATTTGTTTAGGAAACAAACTGAAGTTAAACTCTTTCTGATTTTTTATACGTTTCATGGCTAGGTTTAAATTACGTATCGTGCATGTAAGTAACTGAGAATTTTTTTACTCGGCTATGAATAATAGTTTCCACGGGAGCGCGTGACTTCACAGTCCGACGAACGTGCCGATTTCGTAACCCCGAGCGAGCGAGTGAATCATGCGCGATAGAAGCGCGATAGTTATTCTGCCGAATAATTCGAGCGCGAGGGATAACGTCCGTGCGTGCCGAGAGGCGAGCAACACATTCCGCCGGACGGAAAACATTCGAGATGCGATGATGAGAGCCCGGAATGGTTCGACACGCGCCGCGCGGACGCCACGCGGACGAGGAAACGGCGTTGGCGACGGCTCCGCTTCAGCTTCTGACGCCGCTTCGAAACCCCGCACCGAAACCTTGACCGAGTGACTTCATTATTGCGGTTTAACGGCACGAAGGATGAGCCTTATAAGTCCACGAGTCGCGACGACGAATTCACGTTGATTAACACGAATTCACGGCGACACCTCGATCTAATTGTGAGACTGTTACGAAACTCGAAGTATTAATCACTAGGATGTGGGCGAAATCTTATTCACAAATAATAGTTAACAAATATAAAGGACGTGGTCTCGTTAATTTATTATAATATGCAAAACTTTTTCCAGTTTGTACTTGATATGTTAACATTTAAAATGCATGATTCCGCAAGCATGAGTTTAATTTGCATAATGTGAACCAGAAATGTTTTTATACGTTTTAAGCCTTCACGTTCGTTCCTTATCTTTACGAATGCTCTTAAAAATAGCGCAGCAGGTTTTTGATACTGTCCTTGACATGTATGGTATTGTTTTTTTTTTACTGACAGGTAATGTTCTGAAAATACGACATTCGCAGAATACATGTCACGTCTTTCATTACGAAAAAAAAAAAAAATGAAACTATTGTTTCTCGAGAACGCTATATCTTCGGGTCGCGTACAGACGGAAATTATCCCCGTGGACAACTTAGGAGCGTGAGTGAGTTGAACGACGATGAGATCAAACAGACCGCACCCTCGTTAATGTGTTGCTTCTTGCGTCTAATGTCTCAAGAAATACTTGGAACAATTGATCCACATCCTACGATTATGAATTTTTCTCGAAGGAAAATTATGAGAACTCTATGAGAAATAATAATTATGAGAAAGAAATTATATTCTTTTAGAAAAATATTATTTTTTTTATCGAGAAACAAAGTTGGAGAATTTTCGTGTGTAAAATCAATGCGTAGTTGATAAAACATTTTTCAACAATTGTTTGCGTTAGTATTTTAATTATCGCATTTAAGTAACGCATTGAATTATTCAAATTTATTAATATTAAAAAAAAAGATTACGTGGGCAATCTGCGAACAAAGGTATTACGGAAATTGTTTGAAATTATTACAATATCAATTAACAGCGTAATTGTGTGTGAATAATTAAAGCATTACCACAACAAATTATTCATTAACAATTTGTACCTTGATTTAGATAAATACGTCTTATATATCGATATTCAAATCGGAATTATTTTTTTTCATAAAAGAATGTAAAAAATTGTAAAATATTTTTTTTTATTGACATGTATTTATTCCTACACTAAGCTAAAACTATTGACATGTATTTATTCTTACACTAAACGCGGTAAACAGTAAAGAATGTGTGTGCATTAGTGTGTGCATAAGAGATATTAACAAGAGCAAAACGTTTACTTCGTCTCCTTTTCCTTTTTTGTCTTCTTGTACCTTTTATATTCGCTTACGCCCACGTATTCCTTTCCTCATGCATACTTTTCCCATTTTACTGCTCGACTTAATGTTTCTCTTAAAACCCGTGCACTCTTTCGATAAGAAACTGCCTGGAAGACGATAACGTTCGCGAAAACATCAGAGTTCACCTACGTAAAAGGCCCACCTTCTCTCTTATTATACTCCTTATACGCAATGCGTTCGAATGCATTATTAAATTTCCCGTTGCAGACATTCATAATTAATGATTTCTAACTGGCAGAATGTATAGAAATCTTCATTAAAACACTACGACATTCGAGTTTTTATATCAGTTGGAGGCACCGAGTCGGTGGAGGCTTGTCGGGAATAAATAAGGGTCGAGGTTGACGTCGGCAAACGCTTTTATGAAATAATAGCAAGATACATATGTATATATGTGTATATGTGCTATCCACACATAGGTAATGGAACGCAGGTAGCACGATATGCCGATCGAGCGTCATCGGAATTCTTCATGGAGGTCTCATTATGTCACGACTGATTAAGCGTTATAACTATCTATCGAGGGGCGTAAACGCCAACGGTCGGTCTATCGCGGTGTGATCTACAGTAAAATTGAATCACCTGCTCGTGTCGGCTCGCAAATTCCATTCGTAATTAGCTCGATTCGTATAGTGCTCGCGTTACTCTCGTTGGCTTCGCGACAAGAGTAAGAGTGTAGTTGAGAGTTGGTCGCGCGAGCAGAAACGGCAAAAACGCTAATAACTTGCATCTTACACTTGGAATTTTAAGAATTATTGCATTGAATTCTAATTCGATTACCCTAAATTTAATTGTACTAATTGAGCAAATTACGTTATTATTCAGTTGTAAATTATCCATAGCAATTAATTATTCAATTATTATTTCAATATATATTTACACGTTCGTTTTTTTTTTGCATAAAAATTTAACATCTAACGCTCTAGAGACAGTAAATTCAGCCTTCGTCGTTCAGCTCGCAAATGAAAGCGTATACGTACACAGGGTATACATTTCGTTGACCGCAAGAGGAAGAAGGGGAGAGGGAACGAATGTGCGAAAAGTCGACCGTGCGGCTAGTTGGTTCGATGGAATAACTACCGACATCCCCGTAATTCATTCCGTTCAATTAGAGCGTCCGTACGGTTCTTATTCAACTGACAATGAGAGATGAAATAATGGGATTATTTACGGATATACTCTGCTAGACTGAATCGCTTCTTCGGTCAATAAGATGAGTAACCTCAATCATTTAATATTTACACGTATGATAAAATAAAATCCTCGTGATCGTGTAGTATTGTCTATATTTTTTCTGTAGATTATTCTATTTCAATTCAATTCTGCGCATGTCGTTATTACGTTATTATTAAATAAATTTACAATATCTTTTCATGACCGAGTGGTAAATTCAGTGCAATTTATCGTACAATAAAGATTAAAAAATACGGAAACGATGTATATATCATTTGAGACATGTCGCGGTTAAAATTGAGATAAAAAAAGAATTAAAAGGCGTCAAGGTGTCGCGTACGTTCTTTCACTCTTGATTTAAGATTAAAGATAGGCGCTGTAACGCCGCGCTCTGAATCTATTTTCTAAAACAAAATGCTGCTCGCAACAGTAAACAAAGCTGTCAAACATCAGATGATGATTTAATAGGGGGTCCCGACCGACTTGCTCCGTCCTTCTCTGGTCTCAAGTCGCGCGTAATGTAGATCGATTCTCGGCCTCTACTGCACATAGCGCTGCCAGCGTTCATTGGCCGTTCAATAATGTGACGAATGTGTTTTCTGTCACGTGCTTCGAGATCGGCACCCGACACCCAGCAGAACACACATCGAACCGAGGCCGCCTGCGATAAAAAATAACGTAATTTAAAAACGGCGTATCATAGTCTCGTGAGCGACGAAAATTCTAATTATATCGATAACATCATAATGTGCCACAATTAACTACACAACACGGTTGATTATATTAACGATTATTTAACACAACAATTTATTTAAGGGAACAGATTTTAATATTAAATCGCCCTTAACTCAATTGTTAATTTTATTTTAATTGGTAAATGCGTACTCATTGTGATAACGATGGCGAAAGGAAAACGTTTTAATAGTGATTTAGTACAATTTATTAACGAATTCTTCTGAACTTGGGATTTTTCGCCGCGTTATTGCCTGCGAGATTAATTTTAAACGTGTTTCGTGAGTGAACGAGGTTTTATGACGTATCGTCGAGCATGATCGCGAGATGATGCGGGTAATTGACTGCCGTACACGATCGCGACGGGTTCGTTTGAATGGCTCCACTGTTGCGCGTTTTCTGTAGCTTCACGTCCGGAAGCTGGCCTGCGTGCACGACTGACCCATCCACGAGCGATCTCTTCTTTTAATCAAACGGAGGAGCAATACGCACCTCCCCGGAATAATCGCGTGATGGACAGCTCGTGCACGTGAGCGATCTGAAGTGTCCACAATGAATTGATAGGCGGAATCGCGCGTGTAGTACGTCTACTTTGTATGTACACTCGATAACTCAACACGCGCGCGCTTGAATCCGTCGTGCTCGCGACACAATCGTACCTTCTGTCCCACGCCGGCGGATTCATAGAGTGTGCCCGATAGTTACTATTATTATTATTATTATTATTATTGGCTTGAGAGCGCCGATCGAATCTTGATCGGGGTCGATCGTTCTTGCGACAGCAGCGGACCGCGGTCGTTCCAGCCGATGGCACTCGCTCGTGCAGAACGTTACTCGGTACTTCTTTTTGCGATCGACGGCACGGCTGTAGAGCGTGCGATACGCTCGCGTTTCGTTCGAACGAGGCCACGAGCCCCGCGCGAATTCGCCTTCGTCGTGCCCGCGGGAATCGGCATAAATCGATTACGCTCGGCGAACGCGATTAATCGCGCGGCCGGGGAGGCGCACGGTTTTTCCTAGAAGCCACCGCGTCAAGGGTACGCGCGGCGAATCGAAATATAATGGCCTCCATTAAGTTGCGGCCTTCACTATATAGCGCTAAATAAATTTTAGTACTGCGAAATTAAGTGCCAATTAAATAGAATTAAGACTTAATTCTAGCGTAATCGTTTCTGCAATTTATATAATGGATATTTGTTTTTTTTTTTCATATGAGGAACTAACTCAACGTTGAGTCAGCGCTCCCCTCGTTATACCTATATCTAATTTTCTACCAAACATTTCGAATACCTAATTTTCAGGCTTAAACACTTAATTAGCACTTAACTTTGCATATGTTAGAATTTATTTAACGCTAGTGCAATGGAAGAGGGTGCGAGGTCAATTTAACAGGGGCGAAATAATTGCCGGTATATTTTTCGCGGACGCAATTGGATGCTCGCTCGAGAACGGAATGGGTCTCGAGTCTCCGCGTCATATGGTATCCTGTTGTATCGTATTATCCCCCTTTATCCGTCGGCCATCCGTCCATTAAGGCTCTCGACTGCAGTGATACAGCAAACAGCGCGCGCTTAGTTGCTCGCATTTCGATTGCAAGGCTTGTTAACCGCAAGTGTTGAAGGCAAGCCCGATATAACTCGCCGAATGTGCTGATGCTATAAGGATACTAATGTTACGACGCGGAGTAAGCGTTAATTCGCTGGCCGTATCCGCTTGCGGGATTAACGTGGAAACGATTAGACGTCGATGAGACGTCGTTACGTGTCGCGACCACCGAAATCGCATTAATGGCAGGAAGAACGATGACTCACACGCGGACGCAACTCTGCATTCTGCGAGCTCTCCCTCCCTCCCCCCTCCCTTGTTTGATGCACGGGGCGTTTCTGCATATCATGGGTTTTTAACCCGAGAAGCCAGCTGACTCGCTGACTCTACACTTTTTTTCAATAATTTATTTCTTCTTAATCTTTTTTTCTAATTAACTCTTCTCTAATTAACCATTAAAATATTGTTGAGTCATGTTTTACTATTATTTTCCCCATGTAATTTTAATTTCTTGAGTAGTTTTTTTTTAATATTACATATTTACTTATTAATGTGCCATTTGTCGTGAACTTTTTACAGCTATTTTATCTTATTTTACCTCTTTTATTATTCTGAAATTGCTGAAGGCATCATTGTGATGAGCGTCTTCCACAACAGCGGTTCCATTCTTTGTAAATTGGCAGATTAGCATCTTATTTTACGACATCACAGAATCATGTTACGTTCCCGTCACGATTGTTCCTCACGACGACTGTTTTCCGCATTAAATAACCGTCCTCCTTGAGATCCAAAGTTTCACGAGTAAAAACGGCACGATGACTCAACGTCCGCGATTTCCCGCAGCATCTACGCCAATCGTTACGCGTGCAAGGCGACTAGACCAACAACTAATCCAGCTTTTCGAAATTATATTTTCTTTCAATTTTTTCACTTTCTTCCAATTTTTATACGCAAATAACTGATGGCTATCCATCTTTATTAGAAGTGACGGTGCTAAAGTAATGCAAGAGTAAGGTACAATTATTCAAAATTCTCGATGTTTCTTTGCAATATCTTAGAGTAAAAAAGCACAAAAATTTTTGGTATACCTATTTCTTTTTTACAGTATTTTGTACGTGTTTTTCGGAGGTTGCTACCGTAACTTGAAGTCAGCACCCCCACTTTTAATAATTTCCTACGAATGGAATAATAAATTCGCGACTAGAACAATAAATTACAGTAGTAATAAACGAGCACTTAATTATGGCATGTAGTTAAACGTTTTTTTTTTTAATGATGAAGGTGTTAGGTTCATGAAGGTTAAAAGAGGAGGCGATTCTACAAGAAAAAAATCGAAAATATAGACTGTAATTTCTCCGTACAAGTCATGAGGTTTTATTTTTTAGGTAGAATTTTGAGGTAAATTAATTTTTTTAGAAATTTGAGGATTATAACGAGGAGTTTTGCGCTTCTTAAACCTTGAATTCGGACGGATGCGTGTATCATCCGCTTGTGTACACCCGCGAACGTAGGCTGACGGCGCGAACTTGCGCCGCAACGTAGAGAAAGGAGAAAGGATTGAGACAATGGTACATTGTACGGGCAATGGCGGGAGTACGGCACGGTGCGGCGCATCGCATCCGTTTCTGATCTCTCACGCGCTCGCTTTACGCAGGGACGCGGTTGCGTGCGTGCGTGCGTGCGTGCGTGCGTGCATGCGGAGCGTTGGACTCGATGCCGGGTTTAAAGATAGCTCGTGACGTCAGTGGTGCCTTTGCTCCCGAACTGCTGCTGCCGCTGCCGCCGTTGGCACCAGATATATACACGAAGCCGTCCGATTTTGCTCGTTCTCGCGAATTTCGTAACTCCGCCGACTGTAACGCCGACCCGAGTTTGTCGCAAGTTTTATTATCGAGATTCCCGAGGATTGCGTACCCGAGGAATCTGGACATTTTTCGCTTTTTTTATGTTTTCTGTTTTTTTTTAATATTACGTTATTTTTATAGCGAATACGAAGTTTCAAACAAACGTGAATTGTCAAATAAAACGCGCGTCAACTTTGCACGACTTTACTCGTACCGCCCGATCAAAGCGTTCTTTCTCGGAAAGGAAATGTATATACAAGATCGCAATCGCAGTTCGCGCTTAAAGTGCACTCGCACAACGGATGCACTCCCGCGATGCGAAGTGCCATTACGGGAGACGTTGAAGAGTAACGTCCGCCGCGTCATCGGCGTAATGCATCGGTCTTGCGAAAATAGCTGCCGCTCAAGCGGACAAACGCGCGAGTAACGACGCGATTCCCGCGAATTGCATCACGGCGAAAAAAATCTCGCGTGACACCTAATCCGCGCGCGAGTATTCGCCTGCTGCGTGTGCTGAGATTTGAAATTGTTTTCTTCACGCGAAGAGAACTGCGTGAAACAGCTGCTAGGCAACTCGGAGAGCTTTGAAAATTTCACTACGCTAAATCTATGTGATACGCTAATATGCGTTAATTTCTTCTTCTGTTGCGAGAAAATTGAATTTAAATAAATAATTAATAATCAGTATGCAAAATATTATATATATCTTACTGAATTGCGCCTTACATTAATGCGCTCCGGGCGTTTTCGGGCGAGCGATCAACAACTTGACGTTGCGAAAAAGAAAATAGCGCGTTCGAGGGAGAGAAAGTGTAGTCTCGCGTACGTAAATTATCAGCCTGTGCTAATATTATGCCCCGCAATTATCGCTCTGTAGCTGGTCTTTATCTTATCGCATATTTTTGCGCGCTAACGTGGCTACCTGTTGGCTTCATCTTCAAGCGCGTCGTCTCATCACACAGAAACTAATTAGCGTGCTATCTAAATCATTCACAGTAATCCACCGTCCGGACGTCCATCCGCGATAACGCGGCTCTCCTCGTTACGCAAACAACTCTTTTATTTCCTTTAAAGATTCGCGAAAGTTCGTTCGAGATCGTGCGTCAATTAGAATACAAGGACTCTCCAGATAAAAAATTAAATTGAGCCTCGTCTAAATTATCTTAATCAGAAATTATTTCAATAAAAAATATCGATGGAATAAAAATATATTTGGCAATTGAGTAAATTAGAGATTGTCTTTTTTTTTATTTATTCTAACAAGATTTTTTTGCTCATCTCCGCGATTTGATTCCGATAAATTATATCCTAATTTGAAATTATTTTAATAAAAAAACACCGATGGAATAAAAATATGTGTGGCAATTGCGAGTAAATTAGAGATTGTCTTTTTTTACTTATTCGTTATTCTAACAAGATTTTTTGGGCCATCTCCGCGATTTGGTTCCGATAAATTATCTTAATTAGAAATTATTTTACTAAAAAAAAAGGTCCGATGGAATAAAAATATGTGTGGCAATTGAGTAGCAGTGAGTAAATTAGAGATTGTCTTTTTTTACTTATTTGTTATTCTAACTAGATTTTTTTGGACCGTCTCCGTGATTCGGTTCCGTGCGAATCGAGCATTAAAAGGGGTGAACCCTCGCCTACATTCGTCGTCTCACACGAGATCCCTTCCATCATCCGCAACGTCTATTAGCGCGTAACTAGGTGTACCGACCGACGTGTACATTATCCGTCTACCTGTATGGGGTCCCGATGCGTGGGCAGAACTTGTCTCTCGCGCTTTCCATTCACTCGAACGCCTTCGTGCCCATTCATGGCGCTTTGGTACCGTACAATGTCGCTGTTCCTATCCTCGCGAATTCGCACGATTTTCATCGAATACGAACTTTCGAATCGTCGCGGTCACGAGAAGGTCTCGCGTTCTCCATCGCGGGAAAGTAAACTCCTCGCCGATACTTGACTCGTAATCGATAAAGATACACGATTCGACGAATCCGTTAATGCAGTTCTATATACGAATCTCCGCAGATATACAGCTACATAAAAATAAAACTGCTAAATATTTTCGTTTTCAATTAAAAATTGTAAAATAAATGTTTACGTAGAAAATTAAAAGCGAAAATTCTAAAAACAGCCGTCTCTATTTCATTTCATTCTTCGGTTTTTATGCGAAACTGCTGCCATGTTGTCGTTGAATTGTAACACGTTACTCTCGTCTTGTTTTTCGTTCCCTTCCACCCTTCTCTCTTTCTCGCACTCTCTTTTTTTTTAGCTTACTCGGGATTTCCGCTTGTTGTCGATATCGCCCTTTCGACGCGCGCAATATTGTTCCTTTCGTTGCGCGCCTCACTAAAGCGCCCATTGAGCGGACGCGTCTGCACAATACGCGTTATGTCGAATTATCAAAGGAGCGTTACGCGCCGTTTTATTTATAGACACGATAATTAAGCGCACTTGAAAAGTTTGAATGGTGCATATGTGAAAGGCCGATGCTCGACAGCGATGCACGATATATATATGCGATCCAGGCGGGAAGGGGGAACGGTAATAATAGCCGATAAAAGTCAGACGAGAGTCGCGCGGCCGATCAAAGCCTACGCGTCGTCGTGTCTGCCGATTTATGTCCGTAAATCGCAATTTTCTCGACCCACGTGCACGATCGGACGAGCGCGTTAGTTCGATTATCGCGGAGCTTTGTCGCCGCCAAGAGTTCAAAGTATCACGACTAGTGCTTTTAGTATCCTGGAGCCTCTGTCTTTTAAATTTAATCATCGAAACTCTATTTTAGGAGCATAATTAAGAATTTTTTTTTAGAAGACAATTCTCAGTTGAAATTCTGTAGAAATTTTGACGATAAAATCTTAATTCTTTACCTTGTACAGCAGAAATATTCGAAATAACAAAGCGATATCCTAAAAATATCACATATCCCAAATATATCTTTAGGGTATCCCTACAATGTATTTTGGACACTTCTGCTGTGTGGGACGTGTGCGAAAGATGAAATATATATTTCTATATACTTATTAATACGAATAAGTATATATGGCAATATGTATATATGTATATACATTTATATATATATACACATATTATATATGGCAATATGTATATATTCAGTGACTGTTTACTACATAAGTTACACGTTTCCGTTACATTTATCTATTCTATTTCACACGTGCCGTTTATCGTATATACGATGCAAGAACACTGTGTGCCTCAAAGGGTATCTTGGACACTTTGTATGTTGTGAAAGAGAGAGAAAGAGAGAGAGGAGACTCTTAACGTATACGAATCGGAGTGTTTATCGGTTAAGAAACGCGCGTGGCTCTCGTATATGAAAGGGATCCATTCATATTAATCGGAGTGCCGGGCACACAGAAAAATGCGAGTGGTATCGCTTAATTACTGCGACTGACCTACGTATTTAATACATATATACTTTCCGCGCGCGCTCGGCGGAGTCTTGAATCGCTCGATAGACACAGAGGGGGAACAAAGAGCCGATGTATACGCAATCGCGCGTTATCATTGTTTCCGGAAGTGATCGGCCGCATGGTTTATCAAGCATTCCACGCATTTTTCACCGTTAAACACTAAACACCGATCGAGCGAGCGACCCCTTGCGAAGTTACATTCAGGGCTGCGTTCCAAAATTTACTCGGGTAACCAAAACTTTATAGTTAACGTGACGTAAACTATAGAGTTTTGGTTACCCGAGTAAGTTTTGGAACGCAGCCCAGAGGGTAGTCGTTACGTTTTTAAGTACGTCATTCATTTTTTTTCCTGCGCTCTTCCTCTCATTTGCTGTAGGCTCGTTCTATAACATATTTCAAGCAATATTCGCATAAGCAATGGCGTATCTCGTATTTAGCATTCTATCGAATAGTGAGACACCGGAGTGCGTATATAATAAAACAATGTAAGGTCTTTATGAGCCGCGTGTGCGTGTGATGCATAATAACGAGTTGGATCGCGCCGCGGCATATCTTCGATAAGCGCGCCTCAGGCTGTTACACCCGCCGATTGTTAATTAACGCGAGTTGTAGCTAACCCACGGTGCAACGGTCGCTGAATATTCGTTAGGGACACGATCGCGATTCCGATAGCAATATGCGCGCGGTGATAGGCGGCACGCACCCAGCTACCTGCCGGTTCCGTCGCCCGCGAATGACGGCGCAGCGACCTTGCTGTACGTAGATACATGCACGAGAGCGCGCTCGCCGGTACGCCCAAGGCCGCATACCGGCCGATCCGTTGTATCTCTCCCCGCACGCCGAAATATTTACTTTCTACCAAACAAATTCGCCGCGAATACACGCATACAGCTTGTTCCTCGCTGTTTCAGACCGACGATGACGTCCGCAAAGACATCGCGCAGCTCTCGTTCGTAGAATATTATACGATTTACGAGGCATTCCCTCGGCCGAGCATTCGCAGAAAACTCGATGATCTGCATTACCTCTTCTTCCAAATTTTCATTTCAAGCGGGATTGGATTATGTTATCGCTGTGCTATATTAATTTGAATTCAGTTATATTGAGCTTTATCATTAATCGAGAAATGCAGTATTAATAGAATGGGGAAAAGAAATTTTTTTGATTGAAATCCGTACTTTCATTATCCTTTCAGACATAACAAATTGAAGAAAACAACACAACAGATTAATATCTAAAAATACTGCCTGATCACAATTAAGATAAACTTTAAATGAATCGCTATAACTACTTCATTAATTTTAATTCTATGTTCTACACTACAAAAAAATCATTGGAAGGAGAATTTATATTTTTTACATATTATATATTTAATAACTCAGTGAATATACTGCAGATACATAAACTATTACGGTTTGCACGTATGAAAACAGAAACGAAAACAGAATGGCCATAAAAATAGAATTTTATCGACAACTTTTGATATTGAGTTCGACTTCGCGTTTCACCAAACATTCGCGATCAGGATGTCGTCGAAAAGTAAAAGCTTCGCGAAGCTTCACTTTCTGCAGCGGAAACACTGTTACGGGGAAAGAGGAGATCTGACATCAGCGGAAGTCGACGATACTCGGCGTAAAGTTAAAGGATATGCGAGCTGATAAGGCGACCGATATCCTTGCGCCGCGTACGCATGCGGACGCATTGTTTCCTTGCGCGTAACCCTCATTGTACTTTTCATTTTGTGCCGTTTCAGGAAATTTAATTCATTCACGCGCCTATCGTAGTCGGATGCGATATACGCGAGGCTTATCTCAAACATATATCTTAACATGGGGAAATGAGCGCGAATTTAATCAACCGTTATAATAACGAACAGATTGCCGTAGAACATTCTCGTGAACAGAATCGTAATTGTGCGGTATTTAAAAAAAAAATCGACACTATACGCGTGTCAAGACCTCCAAGCTTAACGTAATGACTTATCCGCGTCCGTGACGCAATTCTTGTCGCCTATACCTGCCCGCGCAGTTCTACTGAGCTATTCGCCTTCAGTATGTAGTCTTAGAGCCTTAATGCTTTTTGTTTAACGGCGAAAGAAATTCTGTCCCTCGTAGAAGAGGACGTAAGAATTTATTAACAAAGTTTGCTTTCAAAATAGTTCGAGCAAACGTCTTCCCTGTTCTCCCTGATTTACTAAAGACAGTTCGTGCTTTTTTATCGCGCTGACAGAGGGGCGAATTTCCGGGTGAGAAAGGGATTTCCTGTGTACAGAAAATATACCGGAAAGAGGGACCGGATCAGAGAGGAGCACTGATAGATCGATCGAGAGACAAAGCGGATGGCAATCGTCGTACTCTCTTCGTTTCCTAGCCCCGAGCTAACTTTCGCGACATGAATATATTTTGCAACATTTAAAGTCCCTTTCTCTCGCTGGTTTTCGCTCAGAAAAGGTTAGTATCTATGGGAGATTTTACGCGAATCTTTACGAGTCGCGCGTTTTACGACGCGCGCGTCGTCGGCGTTCCTCGCGCGATTTCCTTGTGCAACGTAAAGGACGGAAAATAACTCGAGCGATTCCCTTCCTTTCACTATATCAAAGAAGAGCGACCGAGTTACTCCAGAGCAGTATTAGATAACAATATATAACGACTATATCGCAATCGGATAACGTATTATTTTAGTTGATTTTCTTCACGATGGATTTAGATTCCATTTTAACAAAAGTGATGATAAAATTACATCAAATAAATAAAATAAAATTTATACATATTATATATGATTCTTTTATTTCATTTCGATTTTATCATTTTTTTTTAATTTTTATTTTGAGTTAAAAAATATATCTAATAAAAATATAAAATAATTCTGTAACATGATTGTGAAGCAAGTTTCTTTAAAAAAAAAATATATATATATATGATATTCTGGGATATTTCATAAAAAATTTTTGATAAAATGAAAAGAGGAACGACGCGTCGGGATTACATCCCGGAAGTGCGGACGCGAATCCAACACGGGTCGGCCGTGTCTCATTACCGCGTGCATTTCCCGTGGAACGACTAATTGCACTTGCCCTCTACCCAGCTATTTTCCCCCTCATTCTCTCCCGCCTTTTCCGCTCGCTTTCACACGGCGCGGCGTCGCGCGGAAAACGGTCGCTCCCGGCCGACACACCGGCGATCCGCTCGGGATACCTTTTGTGACGACGACCGCAGCCGAGGGTGAAATCGATTTGTCTCGCGATCGTGCTGTGAATTCCCTCGCACCCCCGCGGCGACCCTTCTCGCGTGCGTTGGAGGATCAGTCGAAACGGGATTATAAACGCGAATAACAAGAAATATAAATTCAACGGTGCAGGATTTTATCGTAGGCGCGCCACGCTCGTAATTTACAGGTCGCGAGTTTAATAAAGAAAAAAAATTTACAATCGTGATTGTTAACTTCCATAAAGACTGTAATCAATTTTGAACAAGTTTCTCGTTAAATTGTCATTCTTTTCAATATATTTTTGTATTTTTGGAAGAATTGTATATTAATTTGAATATTTCTATTTTTATATTGCTACAATCGTGTACGTATTGTATCGAATTGCGTTATTAAGATTAACATCACCAGTTACTTAACGATCTAATTAAGTTAGGTATATTTACATTGTCGCGCGTTCCCGGCAGAGAGTAGAAACACAACCGTGAAAGTGTATTTCGAGCGTCTCGCGCATAACCACCAGAGGAAGACATTCTTAAAACAATCTTTTAGTCACCATCTGCCAAGTCACCTTTTTAAGGCGCACCCGCTCGGCGAGGCGTTTGTTTGAAGAAGACACGGAGATCCGCGACTAGTATCACGTGGATCTCCAATAATATCTTTCCATGACTTGCCAGTCATCCCCACCTTCGGGAGAGAAACTCCCTTTCTATAAATATATTTACTGTGACCCAGTTCCTCTCGGAAGGGCTGAAGAGAAGGAGAGCGGCAGACGCCATAAACCAAATTTATCATACGACGGCCATGTTCCTCCGAAGTTGCCCCCGATGAGGCTTCGAAAAAATCTGAGAAAAATACACCGACGCCAAACGAAACCGAAAACGCAGCCACGCAATCGTTCTTGCAGTCGTTCTGCGAGCACTTCTGCGAATTCTCGTTGACGCATCACGAAATTCTTTTCTCGTAATTTTGGAGCGATATTATGCAAGGAGTTCCTCAACTAGTCCACTTGAGAAATGAATTCTTAGATCGAATCTGTATGTGTGTTAGATTTTTTTTTACAATTAGTGAAAATTTAATTAATTTTTTATAATATTTCTTACTTTTTGGTATTAAATTTATAAACTAAAATGACACAAAATTCTCGGTTTAATTGTCACGTGAATTTTTCTAATACATTTGAAATGAATATTTTTTCAACGAAAGTTTTTTTCTCAGTTATATTATAGATAATTTTGTTTGTAAGAAATACAACGTGATGGATGTCTTTGAAAAGGCAAAGCTCATCAATCTCAAATTCGGCTATCGTGATGAGAATTTTTGTCGTGGTGGTCGACGATCCGTTCGGTCAGGTCTGGGAGGTCGTTGTTCTGACATTTATTGTCCTCTGTTCCGCCCCCTCCATGTGTCGCCCTCCGTTCGCTTTTGCCGCTCGTTCATCTTCCTCCCTCCCTCCCTCCCCCTTTGTGGGACTCTCGTTTTTTTCCGCACGTTCCTCCCGTCCTTTTCTCCCTCTGACCTCTCAACCGCTCCCGCCATCCCTCGTCATCCGTGTAATTGTACATGTGTAGCTATTCGCTTGTATGTACGGGTTCTTCGTTGTAGAATTCTCCCGCCGTTATTCTTTGGCCCTTTGGATGATCTCGGAAAAGCCCATTTGTGAGAAAATTCTAATTTTTACATGCTCTGTCAATTATACGATAATAAAAACAGAATTTTTTAAATTTAAGCAAATTTCAGAAGAATATCATTATTTCTTAAAGAATAAAAGTTAAACTCTTTTATTTATACCGATAAATCCTTTCTCTTATAAATTATATTAACGACATTGTTAAAAAAAGAAACAAAAAAATGTTTAGATAGATTTTAGGGAAGTTTTAATTCTTTTTTAATATCACAGTTTTGTGTTAGTAAGACGTTTTGTTATTCGTGACTCATTTCTGCTACAATTAATTTCTAAAAACTTTTTGAAAATTTTTTGAGACCTAGATTACTGATCTCAAAGTTCTTGAACTTTAACTTCCTTACGCGCCGTATGGTCACAACACGCATGCATTTTTTGTGTACAGCGGTTTTCTGTTTACTGTGGAGGCGGACTTCTAAGGGCCGCTACGGTCGGCACGAATATAGGCACGTCACTGTAATATACGTAGGATTATGCAAAAGCACTTCCTGCAATCTTTCATCTCGTGTGATAGCCCACGTGGGCGGTGCACACATGAACGTTGTTTCGTACCTGAATCCGAGATTGGAAATACGTAATTATATTACCCTGCACACATCTAAATGTAAATTGTTGTTTCTTGTTCAATTTCCATTTTATTTTCTTTTGTTTATTTTCTTTTTGAGTAGATATCTATGAAAAACTTCTACGTTAGCATGACGTTAGCACCTCTATTTAGAATTTCGATGTAATTGATATAGAGTTCTAAATCTCTTCAAAAACAATTCTAGAGTTACACAGAGACAAGTTCTACGTCTCAGAGAGAAATTAAAAAGATCATTTCGAGACGAAAAAGAAGTGTAATCGAATCGGACGTTAATCGAGAGACGAGCACGTTCTCGAATTAGATTTAATTAAAAGCGATTAATGCCAATAAGTAACGTATTAATCCGAATCATTCGATAAGGCGAGACCTTGACGCGAATTGGACGCAGTTAGGAAGGAAACTAATTAATTTA
The DNA here is from genome assembly GCF_000956235.1 of Wasmannia auropunctata. Classification (NCBI taxonomy): domain Eukaryota; kingdom Metazoa; phylum Arthropoda; class Insecta; order Hymenoptera; family Formicidae; genus Wasmannia; species Wasmannia auropunctata. The sequence goes on from NW_012026864.1 coordinate 1,140,770, forward strand.
ATGGAATTTTAAATTCCAATTTAAAAAAATTTTGTAATCATTTTTTAAATTCCATTTATCTCTCTGTTGCAGAAAATGCATATATTACTTATAATAGATCTAATTATTAAAAATAAATTGTCGGAATACGAAAGTTATTTTATAAACATTAAATTAATTAACTGTTATTAAATAAAATAGTTATTTTATTCTTAATTCAATACCATCGCGGGATTTTATTTTCTTTATTTTTTCTCCTGAAACGGTCGTATCCGAAAGATTGCGTTTTAAACTCGGCTTCGGTCTGCAATAACTACGTCCAATTGGTCTTAATTCGTTAGACACACCCGCGTATATCGGCCCACGTTTTCGTCGACGAGATCGATACGTCCCTGCGTCGTTATCTACAGTCACCACTACTCACTCTCCGGTATCTTCCCACCTATTCGCTGTGTGTTTTCAACGGCGCTTGATGTTCACGGTGTGTCCTCTGTCACATCTCGTTACATCATTCCCGCTATTCGACGCGAAATTTTAGCTACAATCTTTTGCCAAACTGTTCGATACCATGCGTTTATACATGTCTCTTTCTTTTCTTTTATCTTCTTTCCCCCTGAAAATCTCACGCGAAACCATCGTATCGATCATTTTACGGATACCGAATATCGAACGTAAGGAGTGTTCCTGACCTGATTTCACATCGTCGACATACTGCCGGTAGCCTCCCACGCTTCAGAAATTCCAGCACAGTCTTTCCTAATGCGATCGAAAACCACGATTCCCGCCCTCCTGTTCGCTAATGAAACGTTGTTAACTTAAAATGTTTTTAACTTAATTTCGCACATCTGATAATATAAATAAAATTATATTGCGACACTTATTCGTTTATATAAATCTGTTCACCTTTGGCTACGTATTTAGCTTAAAATTAGAAGAGAGATAGAAATAATAATGCAAGCCGTAAACTTGGAAATAAAACAAAATTATTATTTTTACTTAAATTATTATTTAACTTCCTATGTTAAAATATTGAATTAACTGATTGACCGAAATTTTCTTGCCGGAATTACTCATATTTACAGTAAGACATGTAATTTGTATTGAGTTCAATTATTGTCTATAGTATTGAAACATTAAGAATTACGAAACGTGTCCTGTATATGCTTATACACGATCGCTAACGGCGATCCTGCCTACTTTAAATAACAAACTCGCTTGAACTCCGACTAAGCGATTAGATATCTAATGCAAGACAGGCGTTACCGTACATATCTTAATCTCGTTGCGCAGATGCCGATTAGATAGCAGCAACTGGAAAAATCATTCTTCCGCGTTCTGCAGACTCACGCGCGCTTTCCACTCTGCTCTCCTTCGTCGAGAGAGAATGAGAGAGGCCAAGAGAGTTGAATGCTGGCTAAGTGGAGAGTGGACGCGAATGCTAAAAATAAATTCCTTTTACGAAAAGAACTTAATAAACCTATCACAGCACTTATTAACGATAATTCATTGCTTTCTTTTATTTTTTTTATTGTTGCGCTACTTTATAATTATTGTCGTCTTAATGTTTAAAAAAAGGAGAGACTGATCGCTAGTCAAACATCGACGCGCGGTGTCTGGGAAGCGTGTACGGCATCAGATTCTAGAATGACGATAGCGACGGCGGTGCGTTTGCAATGGAAACACTTGCTACGGCCTTGACTTGTTAATTAAATTCAACATACATATTCATTCACACGGAGGAAGTCCATAGGTAGCGACATCGTCGCGACACACATCTCAATCGTTCTTTCTCCTTTTCATCATTTTTACCCTTAAATAAACGTGATTGTTTATTATATCGATTCTTTCGTAGTACTTAATAAAAGTGATACCTTGAAAAGATACGTCTGTTTTGGGAAACACCACGCCACTGCATCAGATTTGGAAAACGCTGTAGCGAATAAACGAACGGAAGAAAAGGCGTATTTTTCATCAGGGACTTTCGTGCCTTCCGGTAAATGCGAACGTGTCTCCGTTACTTCTTGTTAGTTATCTCAAACTTGACGAGGGGGAGCGTGGAAACGTGGGAAACATTTTTAATCGGGTACCTGTTGCGTGCGTAAGATCTCTCGATGACGGCGATATCTACCTCCGGAGCATACCAAGAAAGGAAAGGATTCGCTTTGCACTCCTACGTGCGTTTTAAAACCTTACTTTCGAACGCCGTAATAGTATTCCTTTATGTACTATCGGAAAGGTAGCGCGGCTTCTAAGTAGATCGAGAGATAAATCGCGGAATGCAGAAGAAATTTTTTTCGCACGTTTCAACTTTTTTTTCTAAACATTCAAAAAATCGATAAATAATATCTTTGCGGTTTATATAATTTATATCTTGTAAAATAAATCATTCGACACACATCGAATAATAACAGAGCATTTTAGAGTAACGGACAAAAAATTTCATTTTATTTTCTATGTGAATATTTTTTTTCTAATAGAAGCTATTTTCTTCTCGATTGCATTTATCAATGACGGATTGTCCTATATTTTATTCTCATATGTACCTATTTTCATAGAATAGTAATTTCAATGCACGATGATGCAAGCTGCATTAAACAGACACCTGTTGCACGCGACCGAGCGATCAATCGATACCACGTGACATTTCACTGCATCTTACAAGGCAATCTTACAAGGTTTCCTCAGTTAATATAAACGCGTCTGTAGAGACTTTTAACTAGTTGGAAAATATGAATAGAGAATTTAATACCATAATGTGTGAGCTAAAAGATGCTAACTCTATATAATTTTGATTAACTCTATTTTGTGTATGAATGAATAAAGTAATTAAATGAAAATGAGAGAGATGATAATTTATTATATTCGACTAATTATCCACTTGCGTCCATTTACGTCGATCTTTCTCATAAAATTACCACGTAGCATGTTACCTGCGCGATAACGTGGCTCCCTGAGACGTATAATAATATATTTCTCATGGATAGAAATTCTGCTTTCAATCCTTGAGAGTAAACACGCTAGTTTATGTCGCTAGGGACCACCCTGTTGCTAATTGCCTCAATCTTCTTGCTCGTTTATTTGCCGCACTAAAGATTGCTCTCGCATTCTGAGTTAGGAATAATGAATAATAAACACTGAAATAACAGGCAATAAAAATAACGGATAATGCAAATTACATGATTGATGAATAATGCAAATAACGATAATACGAAATAAATAAGATTTTATCTGCAGATAACGAACTAAATGAAAATTTCCATCAGTTTCTCTGGGAATCTAGCTGTATATGTATACATAATGCCCAATAGTAATGATAAGATACTTTTCCAACGCCTCTTTACGTCGAAACGTCGTATATTGATCGTTTCGCGGCTGATCTCCCATCTCGCACTCGTATTAAATTACGAGTGGAGATACATACGGAGCTCCGTATCGCGGCGTTACAAACGGATTAAGCCGAGTTGAAGGCGCCGCGTCTGAGTAAGCGCTTATTTTAGAGCAATTAAGCTGGAGCATACGAAAACAAATGTTTTTTTGTTTCTCTCTCTCTCTCTCTCTCTCTCTCTCTCTCTCTCTCGCGTATTCTCTGTTAGCATTTCACAACAAAACTTTGCCTATGAAAATCCTGTAACGAATATTTTATTACTTAACCAATTGATAAAAATGAAAATTCAATGAATTATCTGTTTATTTTTTTTTATATTAAAAATAAATTTCTGATATATCAAATACACATATTTTTTTCTCATAGTTTTATTATAACTACTGATAAAGTGCTGATACAGATTGCAGTTATATAAGACGCGATAAGTATCGAAGTATCACTAAAGTTACGCATTCCTTCTGTTACGCCACTAGCAACGCAATCGCGACATCAATCAAAGCGTTTGCGCTCCTTCCTTTCCCCCCCCCCCGCGAGCCAATCGTTCGTACCATGAAAATCCGATTATGCTACAACGCGATACAAGGGGGATTTGGTTTAAATAGAAACCCAACGCAACAGGTTCGCCAATTTGCATATCTCTCATCTCGACTGAATGACCCCTGGGCTTTAATTGCCGACACTTACGTTTTCAGTTTTACGTTACGTAATTCATGATGGATTTACAGATGAATTGATAAGTATAGGAGGCTTTTTCGACGCAACAAGTTTCCGTCTGAGGCATTTGTCTGCGCGTATATGATTGATTAACAGTATATAAATAACGAAGCTGAAATTTTGTTTTATTTATCGCAATCGCCTCGAGACTGTAACGCTCTGTCTTCTTCCTTTGATCTAAAGATTCCACCGGTATGTGGCTTTGATTTCGCAGCTATACTTGGAGTCCTGCCGTTTATAAAATTGCAGAGAGAGCGACGCGGTTAATCGGGCGGACAGCCCGAAAGGGACGGAAACCACGCTCTGGTCTCTACATGATACTCTGGCTACTGCTGTATATACGTACGCCTTTGTATACTTGTAAGAGGGTGGCTCGACAATGTTGAAGCACGCTTTGGACTTTGAAGTGAAGAGGGACGGGAAACACGAGTAGCGAGGGGGATACTTGGACAACGCCTTCGTTTGGGTGCGATTCAGACTCGGATTCACGGCCGCCTTCTTCGTTCTTTCTTTCTTTCTTTGTTTCGAACAAGCGATAACGGTGATTCGGTCACATCGGACGAAATAATTCACAGAGAATTGTCGCAAATGTTAGCAGATCGTTGCGTCACGCGAAATCTATGTCTTTTACGGTATTGTAAGTAGTAGGCATTACCATTAATTTGTACATTTCCAATTAATTCTCGTGATTACTATTCTATTCGTTAGTATAAATATATATATTTTTATCTCATCAGATATTATTCAAATTGTTATACCTATATGTATATGTAATTCTTCTGCATATCTAAAAATCGCGCGTGACATTTTCATATAATATATGAAAAAAGATAAGATATCATGTAATATCACGCATGCCAATTATCGATATCTCGTATTTTGATATCACTTAAATCTTCGTTAAATAATTCAGATAACAAATACAAATCACTTCCAATTTTCTTTTCTTAATCTTTCTTATTTATATTAATCAAGATATTTTACACACACGTACATTCTCCAATAGAATTAGCGTTCAATTTTACGTTTATCTGATAATATGACAAAACATTGTGCGATATTCAGTCCCATAATTAATTCTCTGTTCTATTAAATTTTGACGAATTTTGACGCGGTAAAGTTCAAAATTCGATGTCGCGTGCAAAATATTTGCGCACTTTCTTTCATAGCGCGACATCGAAATTACGTCGCTTTAAACCTCTGCAGCGTTTCACCCTCGATTCATCCCTGGAGGTAGTCTTGCTCCCCTCCTCTCTCGATCTCGACAAGCACGGTAGCACGTGTCCTTGCAGTCCCCTTTCCCGGCGCTGAATAGCTCGCGTTTCTTCACGCGAAATATGGAGAGAGTCGTGAGGGACGTAAGGCTGAAGCTCCCCTGCTTTCCGCGCTGGAATTCGCGTAGGGAGGAGAGAGAAAGAGGATCCGGTTCTTGCTGCCATAATACACGGATTACGAGTGCCTCGTTATCGCCTCATAATTTTATATCCCGACTTCCGTGCAATGTTCCGTGCGCGGGAGAGGGGAAGGGGGATGTTGGTACGCCGCCACGTGCGCGCCCCGTTTTGTTCCCTTATTAAAGCTCACCCTCCGCTGCACCGAGCAGCGTTTGTAAACGCTCCTTCGGAGTTTACACAGGCCGCACGTGCCCCGTGAGCCTTTCGTCGTTTACAGCGGATGTGTTCGTCCACGCAACTTCGCAATGCCGCCACCGTCGTGGATCGAGGCCTCTGCTCTCTCTCGAGATTTCCGTAGCCATGTGTTAACCAGAAAGCCGTACGTTACGTTACGTCGTACAATCCGTTTCAGTTTCTTCCTTGTTTTTGCCTGTCGTCAAAATTATTAAGTTTGTCGAAAAAGATCGAATATGCTATCTGTTTTAAAGTCCAGTATTCGTCACTTTTCCGTGACAAAGGATCATCGGAGCTGGTCGCACGCTGTTGAATTCTCTTGATGAAACTCTCGTGCCAGACCCTTCAGATCCAGACGCAAGAATGCTAAAATAGGATTCTTGTATCAGGAAACCGACCGACTCTTCCGCTCGTGGATACTTCATGAACCGCGCCCGGATGAGCTCTCTCTCTCTCTCTCTCTCTCTCTCTCTCTCTCTCTCTCCCCGTAACTCTTCGACGACGTAATGAGAACAGACGGGCTCTCTGCTTCGTACCAGAGACCGATTTCACGTGTCGGACCACGGGTGTCGCGTATGAGTCCCTCTTGAGGGAGTATAAATAGGTGCCGTGCGCAAATATCGCGGTCGTTGCTACCGAGACGTGCCACGAAGGCAATTCGCGAACGCAAGTCGAACGGTCTAATCCACGTCCGGCGACGTCTTGATTTTATGTCTTTCCGTAATCGCATGACGTATATAGACCGGTTCGTAAAATTCGCCCATCTCCGTTTCTCCTTGCCTATTGTTTACTCTTTAAGACTGACGTCGAGGAATATGAATTCATGAAGTAAAAGGATAGGAATGATCAATTGAATATGTAAAATGTTTTTAAATTCATATTATTAGTCTGTTATTAACAGACAAACTTTTATAAGATCGAAATGCTTACCTTAAACTGTGACTCTCTTTATTAATTATAAGTTATTCTTATGCTCAAAGACTCAAAATGCTATTATACCTATTCTTTTTCCTAAAGAAAATTGTTGAGGACCTATTTTCCTTCATTTTTTCCTTTATTTAAAAGTGATTGGTTATTTGTTATTTAAACAAATTAAGTAGGACTATATTATATATTCTTTTTTATGACAGATCCTACGAATGATATAAAATATTTTGAGAAATTGATAAATATTTATAAATATATATGCTTGTAACCGAGAGCGAGCGTAACGTATAGCAGATAGCGCATTGGTTTGCTATGTTAGAAGTCTCAGGTTCGATCCCAGCTAGGCAGAGCCAAAATGTGTAAATACGCTTTGTATCTCCTCTCCGTGTTGGTCTGGCGAACCAACGAGAGTATTCTAGACAAGAATTTGTCAGAAAAATTGGCCGTTCGAAACCGACGTTAAAAATTGTAGGTTCCATATATGACGATGTGATAAAAACCACATGTGCACCTCTAGTCATATGTGAGAGGATCGGAGACGTGTTGTCCCCGATCCTCTACACATATGACTATTGGTGCGCTTGTGGTTTATTATTTCGTCATATACGGAACCTACAATTTTTGCTACTGGAACAAACTAATAAGTGAAATTTGAAGTAAATGAGAGAGCATGTTGTTTTTTATGAGTTTTTTTTATAAGGTTTTATAAGAGAATTTACATTTCTCTTGGAACGAGAATGGCGGAACACCCTGTATACGACTTGTTGCTCACGTCGAACACGATGCCAAGTCTATCAATCACGTACTCTCGCAGTTTTGTTGTTTCTTGACGACTAAAACGGATGTGGTAGCACAGCGAACCATAAAAAATAATCGTGCCCCCTCAATCGCTAATTTTAGACAATATGATGCTTTTTTAACAGTTATGTATGGTATTATTTAATAGAGTTATTTATAATAAATTCTTTCCGAACAGATTCTTTGTAAATGCATATTGTATCAATTAAACTCTTGAATGACACAAACTTTAAATGTTGAAAAAATTACAGATTACCAAAATCATGTTTTGATTCGTGAAAATCGTGTTTAAATCAAGTGTCTAAAAGTAATCGTTCGCGACGTACATCGAGCGTTTGAAATCAACATCGAAGGGACTTCGAGCATTTTTGTGATTCACTGTATGTACGTACCATTATATGCACATCGTTTAACTTAATAGATTGTACTTGCGCTTTTTCGACGTTATCTCTATTCGCCGTTATCTCTATCGTCGTTTCTTTTTTTCTTATTCCGGCATCGTTTCGACGACGCATCGTTTCCGGGCGCCTAGGCCGTATGCGGGTTGTGACCGGTCGAGACCAGAAAGAAACGTGGTTCCTGACCGTTTGTGTGTCACGATGCCGCTTCTAGCGGTACACAGAGTGCGTACGTACATCAGCATGTTATTGTTATGCGACGGCTGTTTTCTTACGTCGAGCGTATCGACCCGCCACGCTTTTGCAAGAGCGTCCGTGCTCTTTCACCTGAGAACCAATGTCTCTTCGCTCGTGCGTCAAACCAAATAAACAACTGGAAATGAGGATTACTCGAGAATAAATTTTCATGCAACGTATGTTTTCTTACTGCTACTTCATAATACGTAATTGAGACGCTGTTTCTCCACAGACTTCCAATTGCTGATACCACTTTTATTTAATACTGCAATTATCTGCGTTTGTTCATGCTTGTTTTTTGATGCAGCTTGATATAACGACGATAAAAATTTATTCTCGAGTAACGCTCGTTAGTAAAATAATCTAATTAAGATAAAATTAATTATTAGTAAGATAATTAATTTTATTAATCGGAAATCGATGACGACATTTAAGATGCCAAATTATTTTATTTTACTGCTTTATTCATAATTAATGAAATTAATTTAAATATGTGTTAATATTTAAGTGAATAAATAATTGTCAACATATAGATAGATCCCCGTGCGATTGTAAACGAACGGGATGGAACCGTCAGCTTGTTAAGAAAAGGCGCCAACACCTGTCAGTTCACATATATCCAAGTCGCTCTCCCGAGTCGTGCTATCTTAATCGCATGACATTAACGTAACGGACTGAATGCCATCCTATGTTGCACATTGCACTTTAACGTTCAGCCATTTCTTCGCGGAATATCGGCAAATGTCAGCCCCGCCGCGCGTTTTCGCTAAACCGGACGCGAGCCACAACGATATCGATAGTGTAAGCTCCCGTCGTACATACATAGTGACTGACCTCTCCTGCAGACCTTACCGCTGACCCGCGGTGCACATACGGCGGAGATTCGCGATAATCTCGATCGTCGCGTGGACGATACGTTATCACGTGCTGTCGTCATCGGTTAAATGCGGGACGCAGTTAAATGCGGGAGAGAACGACGCGGATGGAAACAGAACAGCAAGAGACAAGGGATAAATCTGTTCTCTGTCTTTTCCGCGCGTGGGCGAATCCGGGAACCCGCGGGAATCCGGCTACTCGAACGAAAACAAGCAGTTAATGATCGAGCGTGCGGGGCTCTAAATCCGCGAAATATTTATAGATCGCAGCTGCGATCGCGGTGGATTCGTCCGATCTCGCGGCAGTAAAAATCCCGTATTCCGCCCGGCTGTGGCGCGCGAGTTTTTAAAAATATCATTTGGATCCCTGCAGCGCGACGCGACGCACCCATAATTCCGAAATTCAGATTCCAATTGGAATCTCTCTGCCTCTCGTTACCCTTCGCGTCTTTGTCCTTGTAATTAGATTATAATTGCATTCTCATACGCGCGCATTTCCTCTGATCCGTATCCGATTTCGGGGTCTCCCTTGTGTATCACTCGGCACGCAGCCCCTCGCAGATCGCAGTCCCACATGTCTACGGCTTAATGGTGATTTTAAGCGGTAACCTCACCCCCTCCGGGGACCCGCATCGACCTTCGGTACCCCGAAGTCGTTAAACGGTACGCGTTAGGAAATGTGCGACGCGGCGCGAACAGCTGTGAAAATTGACTTTTCGGCGAAGCGTAAAGCGGGCCGTATACGCTCCGTAAATTCCGTCGACGGATGTCTTGCTCCCGCCGCGCGCGAACGATCCCTGACGCGGTTTTTCGACGGAACCCTTGGATTACTCGACACCCTTCTCGTCCTCGCGTCCGTCCTTGCCCGCCACCGAGCCCTTAAGTATATTTACTCGGGACGCGGATGGACGTACGTAAACGTCGTGTTCTCCCTGCTTCAGATGTCCTCGACCGACAGATATAAACTCAGGTTCTCCGCGCGCTCAGAGAAAACAAAATAAGTCTGCCAACTATAATACGATAATTCTGAAATTTGAGTATCCGCGCGACTAGTCGTATAAAATCGTGAGAAAATAGCTTTGAGATTTATTGAAATACACAAAATTTCAGAGGGCGAAGAAACTCCCGTAATATTTTCCCTAAAATTTGAAGTTTATGATTGAGGCAACATGTACTTTTATTACATGCATTATATGTAACATACTAGTATCATTTGAGAAGAATCAAATATTATATTTTGAAGAGAGGGATGCTTTTTTTTGTAAACAAAGCAATCTTCCCCGCTTTAATTTCTCCGTCGTTCTCGTTGTTACAGACATCGCTATGGACTGGTCGGACCACGCGCTTTGGTGGCCGGAACGGAATCACTGGCTGACCAGGACGCGCAGCACCCTGGACCAGTACGGCGTGGCGGCGGACGCGCTGCTGCATTTCACGCCGATGCACAAGACCCTGCGGGTGCAATTGCCGGACATGCGGTGCCTCGACTGCCGCGTCGACTTTTCCGTCAAGACGTTCAACGCGGTCATCAATTTGTGCAAGGAACTCGGTGAGTCGCGAACCCATTTGACACCGTTTAAGGAGCGCGAATCGAAACGGGCGCGGCGCGAGTCAATCGGGCCGGCGTGCCATCGTTTAACGACGATTACAACGGAGAGAAAGAATGTACAGATGTCAATTGATTAATGTCGTAGACGGCGCGCGTGATGAATTTGACCAGAAGAATTTCGCGTCTCTTTTACACAACAGCGCTCGTCGTGGAGAACATTTAGCTAATACGAGGAAAAACGCGAGGGATACTCCGTGTACGCATGTCGACATGGTAAAATAATCTGTTTTGCAACAGCAGCCTGCATGGCAGTTTCTGTGATTATCTAAGTGACTTTACGTCACGTCGTCTTTTTGATGGCGAGCCGATCGAGCGAGAAATCTTCTCGAATTACGAAATCTTTTGTTATGCCGCGCGTTTTCAGCGCGCCAAACACATATTTCTTTTACTTACTATAACAAGTGTATTTATCAGTGAATAAATGTAATAACGCGTTTTCTCTGCCGTGATGTAGCGCGCGATATAACTCCGGAGGAGTGGATAAAAGCGTGTCACCGGTAATTAATATTGCACGTGGCAGCGAAATAGAAGCGATAAGCTCGCTCCTGTCACGCGAAGGTCGCATAAACCGTCGCGCGGCTGTCGATTCGCCACCGCGGCGAGCACCGAGTTCGCTTTTTTTTTTTTTAATCAAGGAAGTGGGTTAACGCGATAATTCCGTCGCGAGGATAAAGCTGACTCTCGAGTAGGAGGAAGTACGAGTCGGAGATACGAGCTTATCGGTTTACTAATGACCTAAAAAGTGATTCCGCGTTCGGAAAATATCGCGTTATAACGTTGCTGAAATAAACGCGGCTGCTGGTGTTCGCTCGCCTCGCAGCTCAGCTCGTCCCAAGCCTAAATAGCGGCTTTCGCACTTCTCGTCGGTGATTCTATTATTAAATGGATCGACTTGTAATGAGATCAGTGTGTCATAATCATAAATAGATTCCAATGCATGCGATCTAAATCACTTCGCTTCCTTGTAGGAATATATTCAGAGGGAATGAATGTCATAATTGTTTTTACCTCGCCTTTGGCTGCACTTTGCGCGCAAGCGAAGGAGACACGTGTCTCCGTATCTGTCTTCTCAATCGAATAGACTTGACAACGCGAGATTAATTAATCGCGCAAATCTTTCGCGATTACCGCCGCAGGCATTAGACATCCGGAGGAGCTCTCGTTCTGCAAGCCGCTCGAGCCGAATCACCTGAAATACAATCTCAAGGATCTGCCGGTCAAGAAGAAGATCGAGAATCAGAAGAACGGGCACTGGAACGTATCGGCCGATACGAATACCTTTATCCCGGCCAGCCAGAGTCCCAGGGGATCTACAGGAAGCTTAGATCAATCGAGCCCATTCATGTGCGCGCCAGTTACGCCCAACAACAGAAATCACAGCACGCCGATCAGCTCACCCGTCTCGGTAAGCTTACAAGCGTACAAGCGAGATTTTTCTCAATCCTTTCGTTTGCACAGTCATATAGCACATATTTAAAATTATGAAATAAAATATTATATTGCCGGCTATATTTTCTAGTTGTGAATGTACATTAATTTCTTTTTAATCTTGCGTATAAATGATCATAAAAACTTCAGGTTTGTATAAATAGCACATATTTCTTGATGAAATAAGGTATTATCATTTCTCATTTATTACCATTTGATTATAAGAATTATTATAAATAAATGGTCTTTCAAAATTACAACTTTTTTGACATATTTCAAATGGAATTATTGTTCAAAAGTATGAGAAAAGCAAATTATTACATACAAGTTGCACCAAAAATAATATATATAAAATCTTTAAACGTTTCCAAGTTTTTATCAATCGCTCAAATTTTTGTCATGTAATGCACATGTAAAAATATACTTTTCTGTTAAATAATTTAGGAATTAATGGGTTAAGGTAAAGTAAATTTTTGTAAGATAAAATAAATTCTGGAGGGTTAAGATAAAATAAATTTTTGTAAGATAAAATAAATTGCGGAGCTTACCGCATTACGATATGTTCAACGAGAAAATAGAAATTCTGAATAATGTAAATATATCTAATTGTCGTATAATTATTTTTACAACAACGTTGCGTCAATGCGCATTTGCGAATTTATATTTGCAAATTTCCAGCACACCGGCACGTGGAAGAGGAACAACAATTCATCCGGCTTCGGCAGCACCGGCTCCTTCAACGCCAATAACAGCACTATGAGCCTGGAGGCGTTGAACGGCGGGCTGACGGAGTCCCTGGCGCAGAGTCCGACGTCGATCTCGCCGGAGGTGCGGGTGAAGCTGATCAGGCCGAAGAGCCTGATCGAGAGGGCGAGGATGAACGTCGGCTGGCTGGACTCCTCCCTGTCGATCATGGAGCAGGGTATCCGCGAATTCGACACGCTCAGGCTGAAGTTCAAATTCTATTCCTTCTACGATCTGAATCCGAAGACCGACGCGGTGCGCATCAACATGATTTACGAGCAAGCCAAGTGGCAATTGCTCGCGGAGGAGATCGACTGCACCGAGGAGGAAATGCTGATGTTCGCGGCGCTTCAGGTATCCGAACGATTGCATTCTTAGTGGAAATAACGTTAACGCGTTGGCTGCCACGACGGAACTCATTCGGGACCGATGCTGTCAAAAATTTTTAAACGCTGATAGAAAATAATTCATTTAATATAAAATGTTAAATTGTATATATAGCTAGATAAGAATATAAAGTAAAAAGTGCGCTGTTCAACACAGCATTCATGATGCAGTTTTGTTAATCATATTTTATTTTATTTATTTGTTATACAATACTTATAATAATACTTATAATACTTAAAATACTTATAATAATTTATTTATTATATAATACTTATAATAATGAAATTCTGCGATTACACGAAGTATATAAAACTCGGTGAGCAGGCAACACGCTAAACGTTTGCAGAATTATTTGAATAGGATAGGAAATAGGACTTTGATTTTCGACAATAATTTTGAATAAGTTTCGAAGTGCGTTTTATAACTCCCAAATATTTCTTTCTGTCGAAATCCACGCGTTTGAATTCCTGTCGTTCCATTTTGCGCAAGAACCGAACATGGAGACTTGCTTAGAAATATGTGGCAGATGCAAATGTATCGTGCAGGCGGATAGAGACATTAGAATACATTTCGTATCTCGGTTTTCGATATAGTCCTTCCATTCTTTGCCGTACCATCGCGCCTCACCGCGCCGCCCGGTTCGGTTCTCGTCCGTTCTCGATATATTTATGCCGCTCCATCACGAGGGAGGAACCCCACGCGACGCATAATACATGCAAATAGCCGCGTCCTTGAACCGATTGCCTCGCCAGCCGGTGTGCTCCACCATAGCCGCGGCAATGCCGTCACGCGACAACACGACCAAGAAAAGATGCGGATCGTCTCGCCTCGACCCACAAAATATGTTTTGTACTTCTTGCACACACCTACTCTCTCCCCGTCGTCGTCCTCGCGACGCAGACGGAGAGAGAGAGAGAGAAAAGAAAGAAGAAAAATAAAGAAATCTCCACGATCGACGTTACCCACGGCTTCTCCGTTGCAGGTACAAGTGAATCTTCAAGCGAGCGTGCCGCAGCCCACGTACGACAGCAACGGAGCGACTTCGCCCGTCGAGGACGACATCGACGCGGCCTTGACGGATCTGCAGGTGACCCTGGAGGGCAGCAACATCAGCAACGGGCCCAGCGATATCACGCAGGTGCCTGAGCTCTGCGACGAGCTGCGTTTCTTCAAGCCGAAGCGTTTCACGCTGAAGGCCTTCAAGCGTTATTGGTTCACGTGCCGCGATCTCCAGCTCAGACTCTACAAGAGCAGGGAGGAGACGGGCGGCTCGGAGTCGCCGGTCTACGTGATCAATTTGCGCGGCTGCGAAGTCACGCCGGACGTACATCTGTCGCAAGGTCGCTATGGGATCAGACTGGAGGTGCCCAGCGCCGAAGGCATGACCGAAATGTGGATAAGATGCGACAACGTAAGCGGATTAACTTGGCATTAACGTGGCGTGTCGTCGCCGAGCGCGGCAACATTATTGAATTAATTATTACTTAAACGATATATTAACGCTCGCCATATGTTGGCGTTTGGCCACGCGCCACCAATATCGTTAATAGCAGACGCACGTTGCGTCGCGCGTCGAAAAGGAACGCGTAAAGTTCTCACGAAGTTAAAAATTAAATATTAAAATTTATTCAATTTGTCTTTGAATTTTATACTATTGCCATTTTTTTCCATCATTATTCCAGGAACAACAATACGCAAAATGGATGGCCGCGTGCAGATTAGCGGCCAAGGGCCGCACCCTCGCCGACGCGTCCTACGAGAGCGAGGTCAACAGTATCATAGCTTTCCTGCAACTGCAGAGGCCCGCGCCCGCGCCGGCCATCAATCCGAACGCCTTGGACATCGTACCGGAAGACTATGTCGCGCCGAGATTCGCGAAGAAGTTGAAAGGAAAGGTAACAAAAATCGTTCGTCCGCATTCAAATGAATCTTCGTGAATGAACGATGAAATCAGCCAACTGCATCGATACATTTTTTTCCACGTAGCTGGTTCAAAGAATCTTGGAAGCGCACGCGAACGTTAAAGACCTGCCCCTCATCGAGGCGAAGCTGAATTACATCAAGGCCTGGCAGTCCCTGCCGGAATACGGTATCTCGCTCTTCATCGTGCGATTTACCGGTAAGAGCAAGGACGAGCTGTTAGGTATCGCCAATAACAGGCTAATGCGAATGGACCTTCACAATGGCGATCATTTAAAGACTTGGAGGTATAATACTATGAAGGTATGTATTCATTTTTTTTGTCTATTTTCTGCGTTTTCTCTCGTACATTTTTTTTCACGAATTCCTTTGATTTGGCAAAGATGTAAAACGTTATAAATGGAAAAATGACAATAAACAATTTTTACTACAGAAAAATCATTTGGAATTGATTAAAATCTTTAATTAAAAAAAAAACGTGTTTATTAAAGATTATGATATAATCTATGCATATAAGATGAAAGTGAATGGTCTTATCTTCTTTACAGGCGTGGAACGTTAACTGGGAAGTGAAGCACATGATGGTACAATTCGAGGAAGAGAATATCATTTTTGAATGTCAGTCAGCGGACTGCAAGGTTGTCCACGAATTCATAGGAGGCTACATCTTCCTGTCGATGCGCTCGAAGGAGGCGAATCAAACGTTGAACGAGGACTTGTTCCACAAGTTGACCGGTGGATGGGTTTAATCCGGTACTGCGATGAGTGCATAAAACCGAAACGGGTTCTAACATATTCTCAGAAGCGATGATGAGATTATCTACATGCGTCGCGCGCCTCGTTGCGTGCCTGTTCAAGGACCGATGTTTTTGCATGCCGATTGACACTTGTAAAAATGCTTAAATCTGGTCGTATTTATCATGTTTTAACACTGAATGCTGTAAATAGAATATTATGTCCCTTTTATGCGCGGAAGTGTTTTAGCGATTATATACACTTAATTTTTATTCGACAGGAGGCTACTTCCGAAAAATGTTTACCAATGCGTTTACCTTATTTACAAGGTACTAACAATATTGACAAACGTTATAATCACGGCCTCTTTTCCAAGAAAAAATAATCATCCGTTTTATATATTTACAATGGTTTTATAAATAGATATTTGCGACACTGTATTTTACAAAGATGGAGATTATACTTTTATACGAAACTTTTTCTACTTACTTGAAAGAAAAATCAATCATTGAATATCGAATTTAGGAACAAATATGTCAAGCCCGCACAAGTAAAAAAATCTACGAAACATATCGTGGTGTGTTAGGTAATCTGCCACAAAGAAAAAATGTTCGATTTCAATTCTTTAAAGGAAGTGATAATATGAAGCCCCGCCCGCGGTTTCGAATGATTTATACACCACGGCCGTTAAATATTTAATTTAAAAATTCTTTTAAACTAGCGATTTGTTTTACGTCGCATGAGGAACTTTTTAATCCTTGTAATCCTCCCCCTCACAATGCGTGTCAGTGTCCTCTTCAGTATCCCAAGGTGCTATACTAACCGAGCTCGACTTTACAACGCAAGAGATCGAAGTGTAAATTATTTGTTATTTTAATGTAAATTAGATGTAGAAGAATTATATCACTTATACCGTTATATATTACATTCACAGGAGATACCCCGTTATATGTGTATGTAACAAAAAAAAAGATTATAGTTTTGTATATTAATAGGCAGTAACTCTGTACAATAAACTTATTAATGTATTCGACAGATTTTTTAAAATTTCTATTCTATCTATCGTGTCATGAAACTGGTAGCATATGATAGTTGGACGATTTGTAGAAAAAAAGTGGAAATTGATTATTCAATAACGATTAAGCGGAATAATAACATTTAACATTAATCGATTAAATTTTCCTCGTATTGGACAGGTGGTTTACAATTCGAATTTGTTATGGACGTTTTTATTGAACAATACGTTATCAACATCCGTGTAAGTTCGCAATCCAATAGGAAATTAAAAAATATATTAATAAGAACAAATGTAAACGTCTTCGAAAATGATTTTTTGAAATTTTTAGTCTGCAATCTCTTGTATTTCCAATATTGTATAGCTTGTCGATCGTGTTTCTTTTCGCGAATCTTCTTATCCCACGGTGATAGACAGCTGCGGATCTTTCCCCGCGGTGTTTGTCATCTTCGAGGACGGTTGATTCTGATTTTCCGAATTTTTTAATGCGGGTAGCGCCCTCGCTACAATAGGTACGTTTCTGGACCCGCCCAAGTTACCGCCTCCACTCATCTAATTGCACAGGCGACAAGTCGTTACGCTTCTTCGAAATGATCATTGTATAGAATGCAATTATCTCTCGGATTAAATCTCATGGATAATGGCAAGCCCAAAAGTAGATTAATCTTCGTAGTTTTATGTGACAAAAATATCTATAAAATCTTTTGTTGTGTTTAGAAATGCTATCTATTGTGATTTTATATTGATCAAGATTCCTGGTTATATAGATGAATTGGTTTACAACAAAATAATCTCAATTTTAACTTTACACAGCAAGATAAATTAATTTTTTGCACGTTACAACTCGTTAGAATACTCTTCGGAATATGTTAAAAGTTCTCTTTCCGATTCATGGTTTAAGAGATAAATGTAGCAAATTATCACAAGTTGCAATTTCGTTAAAAATTTGAATTATACATTCACTTATTAAAGGGCAAAATAAAAAGAAGGAATCTTCTCCGTTTTACATTTTATACAAATTTCCGCAAAATAATGACTCGCGTAAAAAAAAAACTTTATAACACAAAAAATTCACATAATTCCTGGCTATCGTCATGATCGACTGGAGACCAGGGATCTTGAATGTAACATTACAAATTATATTATTTGTCGTAACCGGAGTATGACTCGGCGGCGCTGAGTGGACGAGTCTTCCGGCGAGGGAGCCCATTCTGTCCTTCCTCGTTCTCACCCACTCGTGGCCCAGCACCCTCTCGAGCGTAAGTCTGAGAGTGATGTCCGGCTCGAGGATCCGCCGGACGATGTTCTTCGCCAACGGGGATACGATGTCGCGGACGCGTGACCTGAACACCCAGTTGCGCGACATCTGATCCTTGAGGAGCTTCGGCATATTCTCGTCGTCGAACGGCATCGTCCCGTTCAGCATGATGAAGAGGATAATGCCGAGCGACCAAACGTCCGCCAATTTCGGATTGTACGGGGTGCCGGCGACGACCTCCGGCGCGG
Source organism: Wasmannia auropunctata (assembly GCF_000956235.1). NCBI lineage: Eukaryota > Metazoa > Arthropoda > Insecta > Hymenoptera > Formicidae > Wasmannia > Wasmannia auropunctata. The sequence goes on from NW_012026864.1 coordinate 1,159,055, forward strand.
CGTAAGCCGCCGAGCCGCAGTACGTCTGGCTCAGGACCCGCCTGCCCTCGTGGTCCATGCAGAATCTGGCAAACCCGAAGTCCGCCAGTTTCACATTGAACTTCCGCGAGAGCAATATGTTCTCGCACTTGAGGTCCCGGTGGGCGATGTTCTTGCTGTGCAGGTAGTGCAAGCCGGACGCCATCTGACGAAACCACAACCGCGCCTGTTGCTCCGGCACCACGCCGTTGTTCTTTACGAAGTCCAGGAGATCGCCATTGTCGGCGTAGCGCATGAAGATGAAGACACGCGGGCCGCGCTGTAGGATACTGTGCACCTACGCTCGACCGGTCGATGCGATTAGGATTACTGACGCGTTAACGGCTGATTTAGGCGAAATGTGATCAAATTATGGATTACAATTACTAATTGTAATCGTATTAATATTAAAACTACTGCTCGCCCGCATAACTTTATATATAAATAATTTTTCGCGCGTAGAGCATGAAGTTACTATCGATATTGTTAAATCTAATTTTATTCATGTATTGTAAAATAATGATGTAACTATGAAAACGATTTGCTCGTTCGAGAGAGAATCGTTGGTGAAAGAATTTTCGATCTCGAGTTTCGAAAGAAAAGGAGTGTAGCGTGAGTTTCTCCACTCGATTTATTCCTCCCTTATCAATCAGAGAGATGAACATTTTCCTGATTAATCTTACTTGAATGATATGCGGATTTTCTATCTTTGTTAAAATCTCAAGCTCGCGGGGAAAGAACTTGTCCAAGAAGTCATCTGGCGCCTTCTCCTTATCGAAGATCTTACAGGCCAGACGCATTTTCTTGGAGCTCGCTCCATCGATATACTCTGCCAGATGGACGGTTGCGTAACAGCCCTAAAAAAGATCTACTTTAAAGGACGAATGTTCCTCCGCCTCGTGGTTTTATTTGTGCAATGTATAATGATGCAAAGGATCCTTTAATTTGATTCATTTGATGGAGCCTGTAAATAAACATTAAATTACGAAATAATCGAGAAATTGATTCGACGATCAAAAATCGCCGCTGTACAAATCGAAGGAAGCGCTATTCGCGAGAGTGGATGAAGAGGCGGGAAGAAGAGATGACGAAGTGTGTTAAAATGAACGACAAAAAGGAAAGACGAGAGGAAACAATGAACAACCTGTCCGATCTTCTTGCCTATGAGATAGCCCCGCTGCTCAAGAGCGTTCACTTCCGAGTTACGGGGGCTGAGTCGCGTGGCCATGCCAATGGTCCTTCATCGACCCCTCATCACTGGACCCTTTTCCCCTCCCGAGGGCGGTCGGTTCAAGTCTTCGATCGTCTTCTCGACCCGACAACACGTGCGTGGGAGACACCACGTGCTTGCAGGATTCACCGGGAATTTCTCTACCTTGCTCCCTTCGTGTTTACGCCCGCTATTCCTCGGCCGGCAGCGGCAAGTTTCGTTGACGCGGTCTCGACGGTGCACGAAGCATCACCGAATACCACGGCGGAATGGTGTCTCGCTGCTACGTCGACGCTTCCGGCGATAATGCGGATCCGTTCGGTCATTTGAGGCGGCTGCGAGCACTAGAATTTTGGACAAGCCCGGGACCAGCTTGTGCCTGGTGTGCGACGGGAGGAAGGTAAGGATCCGCGTCTCATTCGAGCGCAGCCATTATACTTGGAAGTGCGAAACAATCAACGCGCGAGATCGATCGTGCGTGAGAATCTCGTATCGCTTCTCGCTGTAGAGAGACGCGAGCCAATTTTCGGACGATGTTGGCTACTTCGTTCCCTCAATTATTTATTCCATTGCTTGATAACTATTTTCTTAGGGAATGTTATTTTCAAATCTTGCTGTGATAAAGTTAGCCATAATCACATAATGAACAATTGGAAATTGTAACATTACTGTTACAATTATGTAAATCCACTTCAGCATTGTGCATTTTAATTTAACTTATTTATTCTTTTTAATATTTTACTATATATATTTATGAATATAAAATCACACAATTTCTAATTGTTCATGCATTAAAATGCACAATGCTGAAGTGGATAACGAATATTGAAAGAGAATAAATGTAAGAACAGACTTATGTGTATTATTAAATATACATGTTTGAAACATTATTGAACAAAAGTCTTAAGTTTACATGTAATACAAAATTCTAATCTCATAGAAAAAAAATAACAGATCAGTAATTATAAATTTCAAATAATATAAATTTTATGTTACATATAAAAATCTCAATATAATTTATGAAATTGTTGTGTATAAACCTACTTTTCTGGATGTTATTAGTAGCTACGTCCGAAAAGTGTATAAAACTTCGGCTTGTTTTTGCAACCATGATGAATGCAATTAAGCTCGTTAAGTGGTTTTGTTTTTGGCTGATCAAATGGTATACACAAACTCTTAGCGCCCATTAATGATTCGTTATCCGTGCTCTCTCTGTAATTAAACAGAACATATTTAAATTCGGTAAAACAAGACCGCTTTCAATATTATTCTTATACATATTTATATTTACTTATTAAAATTAAAGAAAGTTTAGATACCTTTTTAAAAAATTTAATTTACGTTTAAATTTTCGAATTATTATAATGAAAACAATTTGCAATAAAGATATTATCAATAAGTAATATAAAACAAATAGTTCAAATGATTAAAGAACAAGTAGTTTGTTCTACTGTAGTTTGCAAAATTACAGATAAAACTTATTTTTATGTTTTTTATCTCATTAGTAAATTAACATATTTAAATCTTTTTCTTTTCTTGTATAATTTTAGGCTATATTTTAGGTTTCTTTTAAATAAATTTAAGCGCATACAGATTTTTTTATGTACAAAAGGAAATTTTACCTTGTACTATCCTGTTTAATCTTATCTTCGCATGTCGGCTCTCCGCAGAAAGGTACCAACAATAAATTCTTTTTGTTAAGCTCGGGGTTGAAATCACTCCACTTTTCTATCTGTTTAATATGCTCATTTAACTTGTTTCTCGCTCTGTAAACAAACGAAATTGCATGATATCAACTGTATACGTTATCATATATATTATTGGTTAAAAAAAATTTTTGAGCAATGTTTACCTCGACAGCAATTGCTCGTGCACTTTGTTCAGTATCAAGGGTATCGTCTCCCTTACATCGCCTTTATGAACAGCTATTCGCTGGAAGGTATCCCTTCGCACGACCGTTACTTGATTTTTGAGCATATCTTCGGGTCCGAGCTCGATTCTTATTGGCACGCCTTTCAATTCCCAGTGATTGAATTTCCATCCAACTGTTCGATTATTTCTGAAATCGCCTTTCACCCTAATACCATCTTTACCCAATGTCTCGACCCAAACAGCACATTGGGATAGAATATCATTTTTTAATTCTTCACGACAATCTGCGCCTATGCCGCAAGGAATCACAACGACTTGCACAGGTGCTACATTCGGAGGCAACACTAAACCTTTGTCATCTCCGTGTATCTAAATAAATATTCGTTACATAAAAGTACATAGCTTAATTACGTAAAATATCATGTGTCTGTAAATGACGATATTTATACTAACCATTATCATGACTCCAATCGTTCGTGTAGTTAAACCCCACGAATTTTGATAAACAAACGTCTTTTCTTCTCCGTCGATACCTTCCACCTGGATGTTAAACATCTTCGAGAAGTTCTGTCCCAGATAATGGCTCGTCGCTCCCTGTATCGCGCGACCGTTAGTCGAAATAAACGCCTCGACGGTAGTGGTGTAATCGCCACCCGCGAATTTCTCCTTCTCAGTTTTCCGGCCTTTGACGACGGGTACCGCTAACAAGTCCTCGTAGACCCTGGCGTACATGTCCAAGATCATCAGAACTTCTTCCTCCGCCTCCTTCTTCGTGGCAAACGCGGTATGGCCCTCCTGCCATAAAAATTCTCTGGTGCGTAGAAAAGGTTTGGGATCTTTGAATTCCCACCTCTGTAAACAGAAATAAGACAGATTGGAACGGAGCGAAATTAAACTGGAAAAAAAAAAAAGATAAATTCATAATGGCCAACTTACCACAACGTTATTCCACTGGTTGAGCCTGAGCGGTAACTCGGTGTCCGATCTCAGCCATTTGGCATAAGCCGGATACATTATAGTCTCCGAGGTGGGCCGTATAGCGATGGGCTCTGCCAAATTGGTTTCGCCGTATTTTGTCACCCACGCGACTTCCGGCGCGAAGTCCGCTACGTGCGCCTTCTCCTTTTCCAATACGCTGCGGGTAACGAAGATCGGGAAATAGCACTCCTGAACACCGACGTCCGTTATCTTCTTGTCGATGAACTCCTTTATTACCTTCCAAATCGCGAAACTCCACGGGCGAAGAATGTAACATCCGGACACGTCATAATACTCAATCATTCCGCTTTTCGTGATGACTTGCGAGTACCAGTCGTGAAAATTTTCCTCCTTTTTTGCTTCTAAACCCAATCTTGTTCCCGTTTTCTTGGAATCGGCGCCCTTGCTGCTATTTGCATTTTTCGCAACTTCTTTCTCCGATGTCTTTTCGGGCTTAGGAGTCTTTTGTTTCTCCTTTTTCGATGGTGCCTCCGAGCTCGCGGGCTTCCAATCTTGGCCGGTCGCATTTTTATAATCACTTTTCAAACTTAAGAGAACCTTCACTTCTTGATCAATAACGCTCTTGTCGGCTTTCGAGCTTTTCAGATTCCGTACTTTGTCGCCTTGCTTCGTTATCTCTTCGGATATCTTCTCCGCATTCGAAATCTCTTTCTTCTCTGGCTTTGTCTTGCTTTTACTAGCAACTTTAGCATCAGTTGGTTTCCACTCCTGATCAGTCGCATTTTTATAATCACTTTTCAAGCTTAAGAGAACCTTCACTTCTTGGTCAATAACGCTCTTGTCGGCTTTCGAGCTTTTTAGATTTCGTATTTTGTCGCCTTGCTTCGTTATTTCTTCGGATATCCGTTCCGCATTCGAATTTCCTGCGTTTTCTGGCTTTGTCTTGCTTTTATTAGCAGCTTTAGTATCAGCTGGTTTCCATTCCTGACCAGTCGCATTTTTATAGTCGCTTTTCAAATTTAAGAGAACCTTCACTTCTTGATCAATAACGCTCTTGTCGGCTTTCGAGCTTTTCAGATTTCGTACCTTGTCGCCTTGCTTCGTTATTTCTTCGGATATCCTCTGCGCATTCGAATTTCCTGCGTTTTCTGGCTTTGTCTTGCTTTTATTAGTAGCTTTAGTATCAGCTGGTTTCCATTCTTGACCAGTCAAATTTTTATAGTCACTTTTCAAGCTTAACAGAACCTTTACTTCTTGATCAATGATATTCTTGTCGGCTTTCGAGCTTTTCAGATTTCGTACTTTATCACCCTGCTTCGTTATTTCTTCGGATATCTTCTCCGCTTTCGAAATTTCTTGGTTCTCTGGTTTTGACTTGCTTTTAGTACTAGCAACTTTAGTATCAGCTGTCTTCAAATCCTGGCCAATCACATTTTTATAGTAAATAATACTTGCAAATTAATACCAACTTTACCTTTCGTTATTTATATATAACAAATTATTATTAATAATACAAAATTATACATTTATAATTTTGTATTAATAAATAAGATGTTAATTGAATGGAAGATAAGGCATACTAATTTTACCTGATTACGTGATAACGCTTCAGACGTCATATAAGGTGTTGTCGAATGTCCATCAGGTATATGGAACAATATGAGAGGTTGATCCCGTGATAAATAAGAATCCGATGCATAAGGAACATCACAAATAAAGAATCCCTTTCTCTGAAGCTGAATTATCTCTCCCTTCTTCACGCGTTTCAGTTCCACTTCACCCAGCATTTGAATTTCTTTCTAAAATAAATTTTTACACGCAGTTAGCAATATATATGTAGCATAATTGCCAGTTTACTTGCTTGTAAATAAAAAAAAGTTCTTTACTCTTGTATTCTTGGCAACAAAGTTTTGAAAATCGTCATCTTTGCCCAAAACCGGCACGCTCATAATGTGACCGAAGTAAACAGCATAGCACTTTATTGAATTTGATTTTTCTGCATTTGGATCAGATGTGGGCAACGATTCAGCCAGCCACGTGATCTTCAAGGTGTTCTTGTAATTCTTGTCCTCCAAATTTAATCGTGCTTCCACACCCACCACATTGCCACCTTGTTTTTTTATCTTTTGTATCATTAAGTTACCCCAATTAATGAAGGTCGTATTCTGTCCGTCAATTAATCTGTCAGCATCCTCCTTTTCTATCAAGATTTTCGGCCCCACTCGCACTCGTTTGACACCTTTAGATGAATCTTTAGGGTGATTTTGCACAGTCAACCACTCATCCTTAGCATCTACTACGTGAACCGGTATCATCTCATTATAATCCAGTGCAGTGTATCTAAAATTACAGATGTATTTAAAAGACATCCATACAATATTCTATAATATTATAGTACAAATATATTACAAATAATAAATTATATTCATTACCTGATCGCGACTGGATCGATGACTTTCTTGTTAAAAGCCCATATTTTGTCCCACTCCATGAAGACCACAGATCTGGAACTACCTTGTGCGATGATAAATTGTTTCAGACCCTCGACTGTCATTCCTCGTCTCAGAATGCCCCTCACTGTCGGAAAGCGTGGATCGTCCCATCCATCGACTAGACCCTCATTTACGAACCAAGTTAACTTTCGTTTAGATAGAACCGTATGAGTCATGTTTAACCGTGAATATTCCCAAATGTACGGGCGTCGTAATCCCAAAGCCTCGATCAGCCAGTAAAATTGAACGTCTCTGTCGTGATACTCGGTTGTGCGCAGAGTGTGAGTAACATTCTCAATAGCGTCGACAATTGGACAGGCGAAATCATACGTAGGATACACCCTAGTATAAACAGGTAAAAACAATAATTCTGCAATCAAATTGTAATTTTTAATATAACTCGTATTAATATTTAATATTTCGTATTAATATCTATATTGTATAGCAACATTATTACCAACATTAATCAAATTTATATATTATCGCTACATAAAATAACTAATGCAATAAACATTAATAAAATACAATCCAACGTTAAAAGATGTTTCAATAAAATTAATTAAATATTTCAAGTTATTGTAAATATATATCTTGTTAAAACATTGAGAAATATAGATACTTGTATTTCGTTCCAGTACGAGGATGAGGTTCTGGCTTGCAACGGTAAATTGTTGGATCGCGCATGCATCCGTTCGTTGACTGATAATCGATCTTTGCTCTGACGCAATGCTCTTGACCCTTCTCGGTGCCGCGTTTCATTTCTTCCCACAACGCCAGATTTTCGGCAACGGCTGCAAAGGCGAGATATTATTACACTCGAGATAATCAGAAAATTACTGTTTTTTTTTCTCAAAATAATTATATATTTACAGTTATCTCGATATTTTGATTTCAATCTTTGATCACGTTGTTCTTTCATAAGATTCGCCGGGGTGCCGTCCACGTAAGCCTTTCCATTCTTAATGAGTGTAGTACAATACTGTTGCATTATCTCGAAGTAATCCGAGGTGTGCGTAAAACGATCGGGCTTGATTTGCAGTAATCTTAAATCCTCCAATATAGCCTCCTCAAATTCTACGGTCTCCTTCGCTGGATTTGTATCATCAAATCTCATGATAAGTTGTCCTTGAAAGGCCTCGGCGTAATACTGGTTTAAAAGAGCAGCTTTAGCATGACCAATGTGCAGATAACCACTTGCTTCTGGCGGAAATCTCACCACTACCTACAGAAGTAAATGACAAAAAAAATGTTAAAAAATTATAAGAAATTAAAAAATCAAACTAATCTACTTTATTATACTATAAATGTCTTTACTTTGCCCATTTCTGCGCCAGGCAGATCAATAAATTTGCCCTCCTGTTTCCTCGTTTTCGTCTCCTTGACGGCAGATCTTTCCTCCTGCGGATTTGCATCCTTCGATTTCGATGATGGAGGACAATTTTTTGCGATCATGGATAATGCATTGTTGAAAGCAGGAAGCGATTCCATGTGTTTGTACCATCTAGTGATGTTATAGTAATCACTTGCGTACAATTTTACATACTCGTGGCGATACAAAACGCAAAATGTATGAATGTCAGCCAATGTTAATCTATTGGCGACTAGCCATGTGCGTGTCATCAATACATTATCCAAATAGTTTAAAAGCTCCTTATTTATTAGTTTATTTTGTAATATTATAGCGCAGGATATCCAGTGATCAATTTCTGTTCGTTGATAAGGGCAGGCATCACCTAAAAATAATATAAGTTACATGATGCAGTAAAATAAACCTTGATTGGATTTTGACATAACATTTACTATTTTATTAAAATAAAAGCTATATTTGATATTAATAATAAGATTTTTAGATTTGGTATATTTGAGCAATCACAAAAATATTCGTTGCAGATTATATTTACCATAAAGTAAGGGACTCATTGTCCTTGCCAGATAGCGGGTTATTTCATTATTATGTTGTCCCAATAACTTGTCATCTTTATCATACAAGCAAACGTCTGACTTGTCACTCTTAGTTTTATTCCATGATATTATTATATCCTTATTTTCAGACTTAATTATCTCGACGACTACCAACACATCTGTATAAAATTCAATATTTGAATCAATGATGAGAGCAAAAATATCATTTTTACATGTCTTTAATATCAATGTCAGATAAAGTTCACAGATGCATCTTAATATCTATGTCTAACAGAAAAGACATTCAAATACTTAAATACAATAGCTTTACATCTACAATCTAAGACAATAATTATTACATTATGTTGTTTTATTTCAAATTAAATTTAAGCTATCACATCGTTTCACACAAAATTAAATTTGCTATTACATTATTTTATGATGAATTAAAGTTTACAATAAATCTACCAGAACATCGATTTTTGGGATAATTATAGAAAACGTTTCCAGATACCCAAACATTGAAAAATAAAGCAAATTAATGTTAAGAGACAAATCTCAACTTAACTAGTTTTAGAGCAAAGTGTATTCAACATTTATTTCTGACATTTCACAAGAAACATACATATAAGTTCTTAAAGTCTTGCGTCATGTAGTGGCTGCGTTCCACAAAGCGCGTCATGCGCATGATTTATCCTTTTATCTTTGTTTATCATTGTTTATCATTATATTTGTTGAACAAGGATATCATGATACATCATGCGCTTTGCGGAACGCAACCAATGTATCATGTTGCAAGTATGATGAAATTATTGAACGAGTTTCATTTGTTCCTCAGTAAATTATTTATTTTTCACGTCACGCCTAATACAACCTGACGCGCTAATTTCATGGTATTGTTATCGAAAATGCCTCTGTTTATTGACTATGACAAAACATCTGGGATAATTGTCTTGAGCATGGTGTAAGAATGATCACATGGTCTTGAGTATACGACTTTACAATCTTTACATTACGTCGTCATTTATACGTGATGCAACAAACACAAGAGAGCGTCGACGAACACGACAAGAATACAGAAAGTGATTTTAAAAATTAAAAAAACTGAAAATTTATTTTCAAAAAAAGGAAAATAAACATTCGCCTCGAAAATAGTCTTCCTCGTTTCTGAATAGGGCAGTTTTCTACAAACTGAAAATGACAAAAGCGAACGTCAAACTTGAACCCGATTGATCGCGTAGGTTTTACCTATCACATGATGAACTGGGTTGACAGCGATCTTAAATGCCATTGTCCTCGCATTCACTCTAAGGAAAACAGATCCAGCATTAGCGTGCGCCGTGCACCGACAGAGGTTAGCAACCACTCCACGCGGCAGCAACTGGAATGAAGGGTAACCGATGACTAACGAGATCTGACGGAATTAAACGAGGCCTCTCGGCTCTCGCCGGAATAGCTCGGAGAAAAGGCCCGACAGGAAGGAAAAACGCATGCGCAGCAATCGTCCTCGAGTCTCGGTCGCATTATTTAATTATTGCGAGAACTAATCTCGCGGATTGGCAACGACGATAATGCCGTTGCAAGCACAAACATCGGAAAGGGCGAACCGTAACGCGTGTGATAGCAAATTTTGCTATTTCAGCTTCCTCTTTATAACATCCTCTGAGAGAGCCGCACCTTTTATCCAAATATTTTATACAAATCTAATCGAGTAAACATTCTCCATTAAATTAGAATTGCGTTTGGAGATCTCTAATATTTCTAATGTAGATTAACTTAATCTCGGTTTAACAGTTGCTTTTTCTTTAATTCTAAGAATTTAAAAAGGATAATAAATTAAAGCAAAGTCAAAGTTAATCTATTTTAATAGAAATAAATTTAATTAATAATAAAAATCAATTTTTAGAGAGATTTTCAAGATACAGATAAATAAAATTCTATTTCTAACTCAACGAACAATATTTACTCGGTCAGATTTATTCGTTAAAATAAAAAAAAGTGATACGTTATATGTATTTCGTTAATTTTTAAAGTTATTTTTTTGTATTATTTATGTTAGTGTAGAAAAATTGTATTTTTTATATATGATAGATATATATAATTTCTTTCTTTTAAGATATTAAATTATTAAAATAAAATTTTTAATCTCTCTCTCACTCTCTCTCTCTCTCTCT
>NW_012026864.1:1169681-1225099 GCF_000956235.1 Wasmannia auropunctata
ATATATATATATATATATATATAAATTGATGAAAATTTGTAAACATTATTTTAAATTATTACGATCATTTTACATTTTAAATAATGTACAGCTGTCTTTCACCTTTGATTTTTACATTTATATTTGTATTCTATTTATATTTATTTAAATGTAGAAAACGCCAATTAATCAAATTCCAAGTCTAATTAATTTTAAAATTAATGTTGCTACACTAAAATAAATAAGAAAAGCTGCACACATTATATATTCTACCTGTTATATTGAATTCGGTACCTTCGATCCACCCGAATTTCAATATGTAAATATAAGATATACGCATATATGTTATATAATTAATTAATTAGCTAAAATTAGCTAAACACATTCTAATAAATTGATATATTTTTGGATAGTGAATATCGATATCAAATTAATAGAATTTTATAATTATGTAGTTACACTTTACAATATTTATATGATATATATATTAAAATTAAAGAATGTATTACATTTATGTCATATAATTTTTAAACGATTAAACGAAAAGAGACAAGGATAGGACAAAGGTAAATTACAATAAGATAAATATATTCAAAAATAATAAATTCCAATTGTATTGTTATGTATTTTATCTTATATATATCTCATTGAGTCTTTTTTTATTATTGTGTAAGAAGCCTAAAAATTGATTTAAGTAATAATTGCTATAGAAAATTATTATTTCAGTATTTTGAAATATCGTCTTTGAAATTATCTTTTTCGCAGTGATCGAGTTCTCCCCTCTCTCTCTCTCTCTCTCTCTCTTGAGGGGATTGTGTCCCAGAGCATCTAATAAATAGCAATCAATCTCTCTCTCTCTCTCTTTCTTTCTCTCCCGTGCATGCGCGTTTCACGATTTGTTCTATGTGTCACATTTTGCAAATTATTTATATTGCTTACATTAAATATACACAATCTTTACTTTGATTTTTTAATGCAGAAATATAAAAAGTTTATTCAAGTAGCCGTGAGGATTTGATCAGCACAAGACTCCATAATCATTGTTCCTTCTTCGTTAGTTCAGTAATCGAATCGATTTTGCCGTATAGAGGTATTAATACACTGGCGAACACAAGAATTACAATTTATAATATTGTTATAAACTAATGTTATAATCTAACAAGGAAACCTCACAAAGTGTTAAATTTTAATTTTAATGAAACTTTGTACACTTATGGATTACGTAAATAGATGAATTTAAAAAGTATTAGTTGATGCTAAAAAACGATTTGAAGAGAACCATCCCTTATATGTAAAGCAGTTTTCAGTTCTTTTCGTTATATCTCGAAAACTATTCAAGGTCGATATAAAAAAATGTTTTGCATTTTATGTAAAACATTAACTCTACATACGAAAGTGATAACGTTTATACGTACACATTAAAATCAGAACTTGACACTTAATTTTGTCATAAAGCTACTTACATATTCAACAACAAACAATAAAACAATATTCACACATATTGATTGAATAGTGTTTTATTGTTTTTCGTGACAAAACGTTATCATTTTCACATGCGGAAACATTAAGTGTTTTATTGTGACAAACTTTCTTCGTGACAAATTCAATTTCCGTATGGAAATGATAACGTTTAATTTGTCACGGAAGCCATATATTTCCAATATTTTTGCTATAAATAAGTGCAATATGAAGTATAAATACTCGAAGATATATTAAGAATTGATTAGTTTTTTTTTGTGCATCGTACGACCTGCATAATTGATTTTACTTCCCAAGAAAAACGGTGACGTAAGTTCTAACATACATCTAATTTTCAAAAATAAAAGTTGAGAATTCAAATTAATAGATAATAAACTATATATTGCTATTATATTAATAATAAGATGTTTCTTGTTTTATTAGTTTTGTCATTTAAAAAATAAATTGAAGTTAAAATTGCAATTTTTATAGAAGTATTATTATCAGATTATTATTTCACAGACGAATTGTAGATATATTATAAAAATAATAATTACAGAAAATATTGTCAAGATGAAGTTCATTATTTTAATTATTTCCATTGTGATTGCTATGGCTATAGTTCCTTCTCAAGGATGTCGTTATTTGTGGGGGGGCGTAAGTATTTATAAAATATATATTTGATGAAAGTCATTTTCCGCATTATAAAGACATACAAAAGAAACAATATTCGAGTTAAAAAATTTTAAATTCACATTTTGTTCTGAGCATAAATTAATTAAGACCACAAGAAAATGTTTTACGTCTGTATCGATGCATCCGCAATATTATCCACAAATTAATATTAATTTTTAATGTCGAATAACACAACTATAAATATTATATTTTTAATATTTTAGTGTTCCCAGGATAGTGATTGCTGTGATCACTTGTATTGTAATACTATAACCACTAAAGTGTGTGAATGGGATTTCACATTTGGAAAAAAATAAACTAGATAACAGACCTCTTTGTCCTGGATCATATCCATCAAATATATCAGAATAATGATACTAGAATAAATCGCTTAATATCGTTCCTTATATCTGACTATATGGCCTATATATCTCTTTATATTTATAAAATAGAAAAGAGAATTTCTCTGTTATATAATAACAGAGAAATGTTATATTGTAACTTTAAATAAATACATTCAAGAGCTATCAATTTTCTGTGTCTTATTTATTAATAATTAATTATATATACGTAATAGGTACATATCTTTAAGTACAAGATATTTTAGTTAAAACAGTCAATTATCATGCAGCGAAATTATTAAAGATACAAGAAAATGTTTCACATAAAAGAGGGGAAAAAAATGTAATATTGCATTTTTTTTTTAAGTAACTGTACGTTTTCTTTATACCCATCATTTCATCTCATTATTCTCTGCATAAAAGTATTAAAATACAATTATCAAGAAATCAACAGTTTACAAGATATTTCATATTTTATGTCAAAATATGACATAATAAAATATGAAAAACTCGTAAAGTATTGATTTTTTGAACTTTCACTTAACTATGTTATGTGCAGAATTATAGGAAACATATTATGTAAAAAAATTATGTAATTATTTTAAAAAATGAAAATATAAATATATAAAATAAAAGTGACTGTCATATCTTTTAGCATCTCCACTTGGAAAAATTGCAACTTGACTAAAATACGTTTTCCTCGAAACCGTTTCACTTTTATTTGAAATATTTTCTTGAATCACCAATAATTTCGGAAAAATTGACTGTTTTAATTAAAATGGGACGTCTTGTATATTTACTATATTTAATAATATATTTAAGAGTTTTTCAATATTAATATATTTAAATTTGTATTGCTATTGTATGTATGTGAATTATTAATTTACATATAAGGGGTGGTTTCATCCCTTTAAATCGCATTTTAGCTCCAACTGATAATTTCTAAATTTATTTATGTATGTCATGTATGTGACCTCAAAGTGTATTAAGTGTTTCATTAAAATTGAACACTTCGCGAGGTTTCCTTGTAAGTGTAATATTTGTAATACTGAATTAAATAGGACTTGATTAGTGTTTGTTTTATTAAGCACACGATAAAATGCACTATTTATAGAATCTATAAATTTTAGAGATAGAGTAATTGAATTTATGAAAGAAATCTGCACCTGTTTCCCTCTACCTTATGGAGTTCACCGGCTAAGATCGCAGCTACGCCAATCGCTGCATTAGAGTCGACAATGTTTGCTTCGGTTAGTAGAAGATCGGCAGCAATGCGAACCAATGTTTCATTTACTGTAACAATCGTGTCGAACCACATTTCCGGTAATCCGTACTGACTTTCATACCACGTGTACTCGGTTATAGGAATTTCCAATTCATCAGACGAAATCGTGTGCCTTCTAATGTTTTCGACTAAGGGATCAGAAACTGTAGTTCGTACCTCCTGTGGATTGAGATTACATGTGATCCACAAATTTATATTTCCTTCTCAAGTAAATATTAACTTTGTTTTAGACGAGTTAAGGTGCAAATTCATGAGACGCTCGTTTTAGCATTAGAGCCGTGGCACATAGAAGAACTTAAGCAGTAAGAATGTAAGCAGTAAAGAAATCAACATATTGGATTTTTGGTAATTACGTGACTTCGACTTTGATGCTAGCGTCAAAAAAAGAAGCTGGATTTTCTCAGCTTCAGCGTCAAAGGTTGTTGCTGTTTTGTTCTGAACATTTTAGATACGAATAATACGATTGACGTTAAACTTGCCGCTTTTCGTGCAAGCCAACTATAATCACGTAATTTTGACGCCAAAAATGAGCGTTGAGCGTCAGCATGAAAAGGCACCTTTATAGTTCATTAGATCGAAAAATAAGAAACAATTGACAGCTAATAAAAAAATGAAGCACTAATAAAACATGTTTTCACTTACGATAATTTTTATATTTGGATTCCATTCTTTGATAGCCATCGCAATACCCGTGGTTAATCCACAACCATTGATCGTCGTTGGTAGCAATACTATATTAATCTTTTCTATATTTTCAATAATTTCTAAGCCTAAGGTAGCTTGTCCAATAATCATGTTGGGATGATCATTCCTATTCAAAAAATTTTGATTAAGAAATTAGACGAAATTATTAATAAACCAAGCAATCGTTGATATAATAATAAAATATGATATAAAGTATAATGATGTAAAGATAATAATTAACGTTCTTTAATTTACTTAATTTTTTAATAATAAAATGAATCTCATAAATAAAAATAATTGATAATATTATTTTTTAATGGCAAATATTTTAACTTAAATAAAGTTCTACAGACAAAAGGCGTACCCATCAAGATAACACAAGCCGTCTCTCTCGGCGATACGCAAAGCAATATTATGTGCTTCTTCCATATCTTTACCCTGAACGAGCACTGTTGCTGCGAGGTTTCGACACTCCTTAACTTTTTCATTTGCCGTTGAGTCCGGCATCACCACTGTCACCGGTATTTTAAGCTTCTTTCCAAAATAACAGAGAGAATAAGCGGCCTGAGAAGCTGCCTGTTGAGATTGCTATGACGCCCTTTTGTTTCTGCTCGCTCGTTAGCTGTAGCAAAGAGTAAACCACGCCGCGGGCTTTGATGCTGCCGGTAATTTGATGAACTTCTCCCTTAAAATATATGTTGAATCCTTGGCAGAATAACATACTCTAAAGCAATCATATTAGATTTAATTAATGACAAATTAAGAGGCGATATTAAAGACGCGAACGACTCTTAAGCAATTCTTTGTTCTACATGTTTAGATTGCATTTAAGTGATATATACACAAATTTATTACTACAATTAAATTTATTTTACATCGCGTGTTAATATTTAAATCTCGAAATACATATTTTTTCAATTTTTCAACATTACATGGATTTAGATTTTGAGATCTTGAGATTATTAAAATTTTCGGTTTATTTGATGTAGAAATATTTATTTTGTATAATTTGGATTCTCAGTTTCTAACAACTTTACTAAAAGTTTAATACGCAAAAAATTGAAAAGATGTTATAGTATTTATTACCTCAAAATGTGGTGTTCCAAGAATGTATCTTCCTATCTTAATCTTCGCTATTCTGATTGCGATAGACGAGATCTTGTATCTTTGCGATAATTTTGCTTTCTTAGAGCCTTTCTCAATTATTTTCTATAAAGGAAAGTACTAAATTTATTTTGCTAATATTATTTCGAAGCTTCACTACTAAATTAACATTTAAACGAAGGAAGAATGTTAATTTAGAATTTTGATCAATTAAATCTAAAATACCCATGAAACACAAAAATGATTCTGGTGTCGTAACAGTGGGTAGGCCAGGGTATAAGAAAATGGCACGATATTTCCTTTTGTTGTTGTCCATTCCTTAAGCTTCTGCTTCTTTTTCATTCGAAGAAACGGAGACATGTAAAATGAAAAGTAACGTTCCTCAACGAAAAATTAAAGTTACTTTTTTCGACAGAGTCACTTGACACGCAATTGCACTCAGGTCAATCAGAGACAGAAGCAGGGCGATCGAATTCGACTTGTCTCTTGTCGTAAACGACGTAAACTAATCGCGGAGAACATATCACTTGTCACCAAAAGCTCATTTCTCGTCCTTTGCCGAAGTCTTTGTTTGTTTCTAATGCGATAACGATATTTACAAATTTCGATCTTACATACTCGACAAATAACGAGAAAAAAATAGAATTAATTAATGCGGTTACATGAAGGAACAAGTGTTATTCATTATTTCTGCATTTGTTCCATATTTTATTACACAATTTTTATTTTTAAGATTTTTAAGGGCATATCCAAAATTAATATAGATTTTTTTCTTATTAATCTTAACATCTTATTTATCTTAACTTTAACTTTGATCAAATTTTTGCTGGAGATGTACGATTTGTTCCGTATTTTTTTATTTTTACCTGCTGCTTATAATAAATACGGATTTTCTATATTATTCAATTGTAAATGAACATTCTACAAATGTTAAAATTTTTTAAAAATGTTGAGAAAGGTAAGCGAGATCGTAATGCTTGTTTAAATTTTTGTTTATCTATTAAATCTTCAAACAAATCCATTCAGCTGTAAAATGATATCATCACCCTACGCAACAAAGGAAATAAAGAATCGTAATATTATTAAAACACATTATAATATAATAATAAATAAGTTAAAATGGCTCAACAAAGTAACAAATCAATAAGTTAAATAAGAGCTACGAGCTTGAGCTAGGTATTTAATGCTCCAATACAATAACATCAGGTGATTAAAAAGAGCTTCATGCTGTGTTTTGTTTTAATCACTTGATGTAATTGTATTGGAGCATTAAATACCTAGGTCAGGCTCGTAGCCCTTATTTAATTTATTGATTTGTTACATTATAATATTTTACAATAAATTTATTTTAAGATTATATTGTAATGATATAAAATATTGTTACATTGAGAAATCGGCTAGAATGTGCTTTACGACCATAAAACGCATTGAATTAATATACAAACTTAATATAAATTATTAAATTTGAGAAAATTATCGCGAAATTGAGAGAGCTCTAGACTCATTCCAGTTTATCGTTTAACGAAACCACCTGAACAGTAGCAAAAAGATGAAGCTTACAAAGCGGCCATCCTAGCCTTTTTCTGTATAATGTTGCAAATTATCAATTTCGATCGCTGCTGAATTTAAAATATACGAGGTATATATTCTCATTCATCATTTTAAATAATAAGGTATAACATTAAAATATAGGCAAATATATATTCAAAAGTCATAAACTTTAAACCTTTTCAGAAACTTATTTATTAAATTCTTAATATATTAGGTTTCTTTAAGATTTTAAGAATTGTGGATTTAAAATATACATAGAAAAAGCAACAAGTTAAATATTTTTTATAATCGTATATAATACATATAAAATAAAATTTAAAATATTTAAAATACATTTATTTGTTGTAAAACTATTTTATTAAAATTATCATATCACTGATTTCATACAGCAGTTCTGTATGAAAAATTCATTATAGATACGCGAGAAATATTGATACAGGATAAATAATATCCTTATTCTGTAGGTTTTATTTGTTCTAATTCATTTGATATAGACGCTAAGTACTCTGCAACTTTCATTAATTGTTGGGTAATATTCGTATTGTTCCATTCTTGTTCCTTGACCTTTTTCACGACTCCTTGAAGCGACAATTTAGCGCTTCCCAACATCTTCCTTTTCTTGACAACTGCGATGTCAGTAGCGCAACGTAAATACGTTTGCGCTAAATTGCAACATAATTCCAGTACATTTAGAGTTGTATCTTCGCTGTGACACCATTTTGGATCTGAAGTGATAAAACGATACGCTTGTTGTAGATAGTGTGCCGCTTTCTCTTCGTCAACGTCCGTTTTTCTCAATACGACAAGTTCAGCGTACATTCTCCAAATATCTGGATTATTAACTGTATTAGAAGTAATTCTTCCAAATAATTCCAAACTGTTTTGAAGCAAACGAGATGCTGGATTTCCGTCCGCGTCATTAATATTATTTGTTATAGCATTTGTTAATATTTGAAGAACTTGAACATCTGAATGGCTGTTTTTCAAGTCCAAAATACGATGATAACATCGAATAACCTGCAAATAAATTGTTGAAAAAATTGATAAAATATTGATAAAAAATATTTAATATAAAAATGTAAATATATTTAATATAAATAACTAATTCTACAATTGATTTAAAAATATTTTAACTCTTAAAATTAGTTTGAATAGTTTAGCAAATAATTTTTGTAAAAAATTGTCATATGTGGATATTTACTTCTGAAAAATGTCCCAAATCAATGCTCACGACCATCAAATTGTCCCACACTTCCCAACGATCGTAATTACATTTTATCGCGTCCTGCAAAGACTTCCAAGCTCTTGGTTTATCTCCCAATTTTATGTACGCTTTTGCTAAATTGTTCCATGCTTCGAAAGTCTGAAATTTTTACGTAGAATAAAAATTTTATTTAATTTGTATATCAGTTATAAAAAAAATAGCAATACGTGTAGAAGAAATATGTGTACGTACAGATTGTTCTAAAGCACAGTAATGTCTATACGCCGCAGCAGCCAACTTCCAATCTTCTATCTGCAACGCTGCATAGCCTAGCCTAAACCACACAAGTTCCTGAATGTTATTCAATTCGACGGATAGCTTCAAATGTGGCACAGCCTCGACATACTAAAAAATTAATGTTACATTTGAGATTTGAATAGAAGTTTTACATTGAAAGTTAACGGCTCAAATACTAACATTTTTCTTTGCGAAATAATAGAATCCCCAATGCTTTTGTACTCTACTGCTTCTTTCCTCGGATAATTTCCATGCCACTTCATAGTGACTCACATCTTCGGTCGCATCTCCCAATAGACACCACAATTTCACCGTTGGCTTTTTAGATATTTCCTGCTCAATAATCTCAGCTGCCTGAAAACGTTCAATACAAGGAACATTTATTATACAATATAACTTTCTTTGTAGTATTATACTATATAAAGTATATATATATATATGTATACCTTGTGTTTCAAATTTAACACGGTGTAACAGACAATCACATCTTCCCATAGTCCTAGTTTTGTGAAAATCTCCAGAGCGCTCTTCACCAAGCCGAGACTGAGCATTACATTGGCCAGTTTCTCCTTCAACGTCCAAACAGGCCTCATACCGCTCGCAAAGAATAAATCCATTCTTCTGGCTACAGGCGCTCTTACGTCATTGTAATCCTTCAGCAGAGACTCCGCTTGCATCATAGATCGCTCGACAGTTCTCTTGTCGTCGGACTCCAGTGAGCAACGGTAGCACAAAGACGTCATCTTTAGCGACCAATTTTTTGTACTCTCAATAACTGTCTACAACAAATATTTCGTCAATTATTTATAAACGATGTAACAAAATACAACATTGAACACTGTTAACTTACAGTTAGATACGGTCTGATTTCCTCGTCAGTGAGTTTGTGCCTAGGTTGACATAACTGCAACTCATCACTATTGACTATTAAAATCTTTCTGTTGCAGTGGTTTTACTGTGATTGATACAAATATACAAGCTGTCATACTTACTATTTTGCCAAAATTATTGCTTCTTCTACCATGCCTAGTTTAGTCTCTTCCATATGCTCCAAAAACTCGATGTGCTCCAATCTCAATTCGTCATTTAAAGTCAAAGATTTCGGTACATCTTCGCAGTCCACGGAAGGAAAAGTATCCTTGTCCATCTCCACTTTGAGGTACAACTGCGCCTTCTCTTCTTGCTGGTACTTGGTACGTTTTCCCATCGCACCTTCCAAATTTAATCTTAAGCCCGCTGTGATTTGTGCATATTCAAGATGCTTCTCCGAATTCTGTACTCTTCTGTAGTGCAAATAAAATCGGGCAGCTTCCAGATGGAATGAAAGCCTGCAAAGGAGGTTTTCCAATATATTCAGATTATTAATTTCCGTTATTAGATTCTCGGTTTCTTCATATAGCACCCCGGAATCTTCATCCAACGCATGCTGATGCAACAGAGAGGCTCTGAACAGCCACCAAACGCAACTTCTGTACTTAAGCTGCAGATCTGCATTAGAAAATATTGTCTTGGACAGATACAGAAGCTCTGGTCTTCGTACATTTACATTGCATCCATCGTGCAAGGATAGATGCTTCAGCGCCTCGTCTCGTCTGGTTTTCAACCAATCGATATCATTGTCAATGCCAGGGCCTGTCCAGTTGCATTGCACAAAGTGCAATAACGAAGCCACTCCTGCACACAGCCACGACAGATGCGCATCGGTTCTCGATAAACCGTTATTTACAATCTCTTCCAAGCTATCGCCATTCCTCACTTCCTCGATAAACGCAGAAAGTTCGTTATTAATTGTATCTTCGTACTGGCCGTTCAATATGCCGGACACATTATGCGGCAAATCTGAAACTAAAATTAGAAACAATTGTTGACAGAATCATGACGTACAACTCTTAGAAATATATGTGTGTGCTCGCAATTCCATATATTTGGTAAATACACACATTTGTTAAATCATCCAGTTATACTGTAATATATATAGTTAACCCGTTGTGGTCACACCTCTGAAAAATAACATATTTGGTCATGCTGGGTCCGCGGGACCCGGAGCGGAAATGTAGTTGCCATTCTTAAAATGTAGTGACCTCTTTTCGATGTATCGACTTGAAACTTGAATTGAAGTTAGTTTAAGATCTCTTTTGTGTAATGCAATGTGTATTTTATATTTATTTATTTTTTTTAATGTTGAGAAATCCTCGACAAAAAAATTTTCGCTAATTTTATCTTTTTTCACAGAAAAAAGATAAAATTATTTTGATTAAATTATTTTGAGCGGTAGTTATAAAGATATTTAGTTGTGAATTTTGCCTGGGTCCCTGGGACCCACAATGACCATCCCGGGTTAACAATAACTGACAATAATCACCTTCACTTATGGAGAAATTAAGTAAAAGTTGAACTTCCACGTCTTCGTCTATTTGACTTGTGAGTAGAGCCATGGTGTCATAACGTAATCACAAAAATACTGCGTTTATTTTATGTTCTCAGTTCAAATTTACAGAACAGTACGAATATCACGATGACCGCACGCGGTGACACACTTCTTTTTCCTTTCACTTCACCGGCCGGTGAATTGTAGCGCCTTCAAGCACCCTCCCGGCCCTCTCGCAAGGTTATATTACGCCGCACGTCGCGGTGACACGCGGTTCTCTCGAGGTTAGAATCATCAGTGTTTTTAATATAGCGGGGGTCATCCGTCTCTTTTTTGCACATGCGCGGCGCGGCGAACCGTCGTCGTCGTGAGCGCCGCTGTGTGGGGGAGCCCGGAAGTGGCGAGCGAGACCGCCGCCGCGCCGCGCCGCGGCGGATAACTGGCTGCACTGGCAGTACCGGAGAGGGCCTTTACGTCAAGGTGGGTCGGTCACCTGGAGATAACTGTAAAATGTCATCGGCGAATGTGTGTCAGGCATGGACTTGACGGCGCGTACGACGACGGTGACACCGCACGCTGGCTGGCTGCTCGCGACCGTCTCTGTCAATTATGCCGCCGCGTTCCTGAGGTGAAGGAGAGAAGAGCAGCCGCGTCGCACATCCGAGCCGGAGCTGGCCCGACGAGACGCACGAGGAAGTATGTAGTAAAGGATCCCCCGGCGAGGGGAATCCGTCGGCGTTGCGCGCAACTCTTTCGTCGCTCGCTCTCCTCTGTTACGCTTTCCTCCTGTCGTTCTCTTTCCTCTCTCTCTTGCTCTCGCTCTCTCTCTCTCTCTCTCTCTCGCTTTCTCTCCCTCTTTCTCCGCTTTTTCCTCGATTCGCGAGAATTCGCACGGGACGCACCGGGGCGTGTTGCATGCATAGGTCGATTACGAAACACCTTTTGCGCCGGATAAGCCGCGTTATCGAGGATGCTTTTGGCCCGCGAGGAGATTATCGCGTCTCCCTGGCGAATCGTCCGGAGACGCTTCACGCATGTCGCCCGGCCGTTACGAGCAACCGGGAATCTTCCGCGCGATGAATGATTCACTTGGCATCGAAAAAAAGCCAGTGCGGAAATTATTAATAAGAGGCTCCTCCGCCGATGATTCTTTGACATTACGGCAGAAGAGCGAGAAAGGGAGGAAGAGGGGGAGGGATAATGAGTGACTTAATTATATATTTTTATATATAAATAACTAATACGCTGCACACGTTTACTTAGTTATTTTTATAATCTCTCGCACGCAATTAATACATTTTTCATTGATTATCCCGGATATTTGTTTACACATCTTATTTTTTTCTTTATCTAAAATCGTGCCTTTGTCTTCTAAAAATATAAGTCCTTCATTCACTGTTTCTCTTATAAATATTACATATATGTTACAAATTATAATTTTTTTTTCTATCAAAAATCGGAGGAGAAATAAATTCTAATTAATTTTTGCTAACTTTGAAAAAAAACGAGAACTTGGCTGAAATACATTGCTAATTTTTAGATATGTTACAATTTTGATCTGCGTGTATCTCTATGAATACGTGTTTACTTTGCAGGAAAAAAGTCACAAAGCACCATGGAGGGGACAGAAGTTACGTTTTTATTCCAGTTCGGTCTGATACGTGACACGGTCACGGTCGATAGCAGCACGCTTACTCTTAAGGCCCTGAAAGATCTCGCCTGTGATTTTATAAACACCAAGTGTCCGGAGCACGGATTGAATCATCTGTTTGAGAGATTAATTTTGTTCAAGCACGATTACAATTCCACAAATGTTTTGCAGCTGGTTACAAACGCTACGGAGGTAGTTGACGAGACGCTGGTAGAAGTCGTGTTGACTGGTAAAGAAAAAGCTTTTATGCGTTGTGCTACAGATTTCTCACATAAAATGTTGTTTTAAAAATCGTTTAATATATTTCAGCACAAGTGCCAAGCGAATACATTCCCATTCGACCCCATGCCTTAGCAGTACATTCCTACAAGGTTCCAACATTTTGCGATTTTTGCGGTGAAATGTTATTTGGGCTTGTTCGACAAGGACTCAAGTGCGAAGGTAAATTTATGATAAATACTTTAAAGCTTTTTGCAAATTATATATATATATTTTTTTTTCTTATGTGATCTTTATCATGTGGTAACAGTAAAATGTTTAACTTTTCAGGTTGTGGTATGAACTATCACAAGAGATGCGTTATCAAAGTGCCGAACAACTGTTCGCAAGACGCGAGTCAAAGACGGCGCAGTTCGGCCATGCTGAATGTTCCACGATCGCCGAGTCAGGGTTCCACTAGCAGCCTGACGAGCAATACCGACGATAATCACAGTTCAAATAGTACACTTAACACAAGCCAAAATAATAGTACATTGGTATGAGCGAACAGTATATCATTTGACTTTAATTTAATGTACACATACACCTTTGAAAAACGAATAAATACGGCTGATATTATTTTTCTTATTCTCTTTTATTTGGCGAAACGGTATTCTTCGTGTGCGCGTTTCCGAATAAAATGTATGTACTTGTATTGTAGGCAATACCGAGTATAATGGCACCAAAACAGTCCTCTTCGCCGATATTGGGAGGGCGGCCCGTTTGGGTGGAGCGTGAGCTCGCAACGCGAATAAAAATCCCGCACACGTTCGTAGTGCACACGTACACGCGCCCGACTGTATGTGGGCACTGTAAAAAGTTGCTAAAGGGTATATTTAAGCAAGGCCTTCAGTGTAAAGATTGTCAATACAATACGCACAAAAAGTGTATGGATAAAATACCAAAAGACTGCACCGGAGAAAATCCACGAGATAATATAGGTAGAATACTATTTGGACACGTAAATTTAAACAATTTGTAGTGCAGATAGATCTAATGAATTAAAAAAATGCTTCCCCAGGCGAATACACAGATAGCGGTGTTGGCAGTGAACTAGAAGCCAAATGTGATATTAGAAATGAGGAAGCTGATGCTGACAGCGATACAGAATCGTCGCTTCTATCACGAGATTCGTCGTTCACAAATAACGAGAATAAGATGCCCAATGATTATCCAGTAAGTTGCTCGTTCTTTTTTCAACGTTTTTTTTTTTTGAAGTCGCAAAATGGAAATAATTTAAAAAAAAAAGTGTTTTAACGTTGAAATTGTGTGCTCGTAGGATCATGCACGATGTAACGATGACGCTGCTTATGATGAGTATCAGAAATCACGACCATCAAGGTAAGCTTTTGTACTGTAATAATATCGTTTTCAAATTTTATTTTTATCCCTGATAATATCAGCGATTTTTATTTATTTAAAATACCTATCTAAATCATATTTTTCTAATATCGCTCCTTTTTTTCTTTCATCAAAAAAGCTGTAATTCTACACCGAGCAACAACATTCCATTAATGCGGATAGTACAAAGTGTGAAACATACTAAGAAACGCGGGTCTAAAGTATTAAAAGAGGGTTGGATGGTGCATTTCACAAATCGTGATCCAATTGTGAGTATTTATAGTAGCAGTGCAAATTTTATGATTTTTCTAATTTTTCTGACATTTAAATTATTAACTACTGAATGTATAAATATTTACACAAAATGATTTACGAATCTTTTCAGAGAAAGAAACATTATTGGCGGCTTGACACAAAGTCTATAACGCTATTCCAAAGCGAGAATGGTTCTAAATATTACAAGGAGATACCATTGGCTGAAATTTCTGCGATTGAAACTGCTAAAACACCTCGTTCATGTACGTTCTTGCTTTATATGAGTTAGAAATTGTTTCCGTTTTAAGTGCATTTTTCTTTTTTCTTTTTTTTTTAAGATTTTATGTGTCAACCCCCAACAAGCCTTTCCTCAGTTAAACTTCTTACACACTTCTTGCGTACTTTGTATTGTAGATATAATGCATTGCTTTGAGCTAAAAACTGCCAATGCCGATTACTTTGTCGGGGAGGATCCATCATACGGAGATAATTGCGGCCAAGTCTCTCCTCCCGAAAGTGGTATCGGAGCTCACATAGCTAGATCGTGGGAAACTACTATTAGACAAGCACTTATGCCTGTAACCGTGTCGACTAGTATGTATGATTTGGTTTCGCTATAGTGACATTTCTGTGCAGAACGGAAAACACGCGGTTTCTCACGCGCCTTTTATTAGTTTATATTTTACATTTTTCCCCAATTATTTGACTACAACAGTAAATCCCGTATTGAAATATTGTTGCCTGAAATTAAATGATGACGGAGAAGGCATTACGTGTCGTGGACCAACGAGGCATTTTGTGTTGTAGATCAAGAGGAGTCCGCCGAGCCTACCGAACCCGAGGAGAACGTCACCGATATGTCACAATTGTATCAGATTTTCCCGGATGAGGTTTTAGGGTCCGGACAATTCGGCATAGTTTACGGGGGTGTTCATCGCAAGAGCGGCCGCGCGGTCGCCATAAAGGTCATCGACAAGCTGCGTTTTCCCACGAAGCAGGAGGCCCAGCTGAAGAACGAAGTGGCCATCCTGCAGAATCTGTCGCACAGCGGAGTGGTGAATCTCGAGCGTATGTTCGAGACAACGGAGCGGATATTCGTGGTAATGGAGAAGCTGAAGGGCGACATGCTGGAGATGATCTTGAGCTCGGAGAAGGGACGGCTCAGCGAGCGGATAACCAAGTTCCTCGTGACGCAGATTCTGGTCGCGTTGAAACACCTCCACAGCAAGAACATCGTGCACTGCGATCTCAAGCCGGAGAACGTGCTGCTGAGCAGCGACACGGACTTCACCCAGGTGAAACTGTGCGACTTCGGATTCGCGCGGATAATCGGCGAGAAGAGCTTCCGCAGAAGCGTCGTCGGCACGCCGGCGTACCTCGCGCCGGAGGTTTTGCGAAATAAGGGCTACAATCGTTCCTTGGACATGTGGAGCGTCGGCGTAATTATATACGTGTCGTTAAGTGGCACCTTCCCCTTCAACGAGGAAGAGGATATTAATGAGCAGATTCAGAACGCCGCATTCATGTATCCGCCGACCCCGTGGAAGGAAATTTCGAGCGATGGTGATTAGCACTTCTGTTATTTCTCCGCGAATTGCCTTCGATGAGCAGTGTAATATTAGTATATAAATATATGAGATTACGTTTTTTTTTCTTAATAATATGTATTAATAATTGCTTCTCTATCTTTCAGCTATTGATTTGATCAATAACCTTCTGCAAGTTAAGCAGAGAAAGAGATACACCGTGGACAGGAGCTTGCAACACGTGTGGCTACAAGTAAGCATTATTTCCCCCACTTTATCTCTATTCGATTATCTATTTGATCGTTATTAATTATTAAAAATACCTTTTTCTAAGGATTATCAAACATGGTGCGACTTGAGAAAATTGGAGCAGAAAGTTGGCTATCGCTACTTGACTCACGAAAGCGACGACGCACGTTGGATGGCGTACAGCAATCAGGAGACATGACAGAACTGTTCGCCTGCTTTGAACATCGAGGCATTACCGACTTCCTTGTCACTACACAAAGGCTGGGCTCGATACGCTCGAGCTACTCTACGGCGATTTATTCGTGCCTGATACAGTAAAAGTACGTGAAAACTAGTACAACTTTGTCTTTCGGGCGATATCCCGTATATGTCGTTCTCGGCTCTAGAATGGAATCGACATCGGCATTCTGAATTTGCATTTTCGGGATACTGCTACTTCCTCCAAAATACTTAATAATATTATTAAACGTAACATTCAGAAAGCTTCCATATGTAACGTTAACATTCCCACAAAGTGGTCCTATCACAAAAAGGATTTGGATTCGCGGTATATTACACGTAGTGAGAAACAAAAATGATAAGATAAGAGAAACGCTTTACGGACAGTTTCCTTGTTCGTGAAAAATTTAGACCGAAATGTCGCGTTTGTTTGTGTAGGTATTAAACTAAATTTTATTGCAAATACCTACTTCAGATTTTATTTGTAGAGATTGTCTCTATATCAGCTACTTAAACTACATTAAAACAATGTAGACATTTTTATTGCTTTAAAATTCTAGATTATATTAAGAATAACACTATTTTTTATAAAAAGCATTTTAGATGTTTTAATTATTAATTTTTATCATGCTGTTTTTGGGATGACTTCATATTTTATTGATGTAATTTACTTTTTAATATGTAATGATAATTACAAATTTATTTCTATGTATTAACTTGCGATTTAAGATACACAAATTCAGTTGAAAACTTTATTTGCATTTACAGCAAATTAATATAGTGAACATAACTTACCCATTGCATAGAATGCTTTTTTTTATATAAATTAATTTTATTAAATTAGTTTATTTTTATTTTCTATATTTTTTTATTTTTAGTTTGTTTCGCGTGTAATATATTTTTTATTTTAAATTAAAATGTATTATTAAATTATTAATAAAGTTATAATTTATGAAATTTTAAAAATGTGGATTAATAAAATTTTGTAATGATTATATGATTAATTTAGCATCATAAATTATTTAAGTATTTATGAAGAAAAAAACCGCGAGTTAAATTTTTGAATCTCAATTAAAATTTTTTAAATATTCTATGTATGGGTATAGATACAGTCACTGATGTGTTAAGATGCATTAGCAAATGTGAAATATTTAAAACAGATCAAAATTGCAATATATAGAGATTAAAGACGTAAAAAGATTATAAAAATATTTAAATTATTGTAATAGAAATTATTATCAACTTTGTATGTAACACTTTACATGTGTTAATACATCTTAACAATATATATAAATCTCAATATTGCTTCCAAGAGATAGATGCTTTATATAAAAAAGATGCAATTATAATATATATTAAGTTAAAATATATTATATATATATATATATAATGTTTGTTAATTTAAAGTATAGTAGGAAGTACAAAACGGTGATATATGGTATCTCAGTTTTCATTAGCAGCGATTGGCGAATCTCTATATTAATTTGATTATTTATAGTCCAAGCTTTGTAGCTTTAAAAAAAGAATATATCGATCTTTCTTTGCGATGATATTAGAACGTCGTTGAAATGAAATGGATATTTAAATGCGGCGATTATATACTCTTTCTAAAATTTGCTTATCGATAATATGGAACGATGATTGTGTTAGTAGTCAATACGAGATAAATGAGGTTGACTTAGATTAGCGAGCTAGAAATTAGTAATTAGTATTATATATGCCAGAGGACTTATTAAAATTATTAAGATGGTGCAGGAAAGAGAGAGAGAGGTTTATTTATCATATTTGATAAATAAACTCGAAAATGAAATTGCATAATCTCGAAGCTATTTCTATTAAATAAAGCAATTGCCAATCGATTCTAACGCATTGTTTTCCATTTAGGGAAAACATTTTTTTAAGTATCTTTTTGAAGAGAATTTAAATCAATATCTATTTATCTCTCTATTTAAAGAATCAGAATTTAATATAAAAAATGACGAAGCTTTTGCACCAGCCTAATAATTGATTTATTCAGATGAATTTATTCGAAATATTTCACAGTTGAATAGCTGAGACAAAGAGAAGGTACAATATTTCCGGAGGAAATATTTCTATATTTAATAATAATTACTTATACATATAAAGAGAATATATTCGATTTCGAATACGTGTAGCTGGGTACACCTTGGATCGTAAATTGGCATAATACCCTTAAATATACGGCCTATATATACCTTTAACAACCTTTACAAGTAGTGCAGTAGAAAATAGTTTTCTCATTTTGTATCGTGTAACGCAGCAGTGCAATTTTCACGTTTTTCCTAAGAACAGAGTAAATATATATACAATGTGGATATCACAATGCAAAATGACGATAAACATAAAAGAGGTAATCGATATACTTGTACCATAAGAGAATATAAGCGCGCGCGCGTCAAAATACAGGCGTTAATTGTTATATTTTATAATAACTTTTAAAAGTTTTATCGTAATCTAATAATACCCGGTAGGAATATCCGTAGATCAATGTCTTATGCGCATATTACACGCGCACCTAATACTTAAGAGGAAATCTTACTTACGCTATGCAAACGTAATCTCTAAGTCGTGCGTACGCGAATCAACCTCGTGCTCACGGAAAAAAAAAGACGCATTTACAATACTCGATGCATTTAATGCCAGGCATTTAAACGTTCTTCCTGCATAAGAGGAAGAAGAGATACTCCAACGTAGGAACAAATAATGCTGATTAATTGTAATCTCTTATACTTACCATCGCGCTAATCTTTATGGCTTTTACGCGTTCGTGGTTGGAAGGCAGGATATATCGTATATATATATATAAGCAAACGTTCATACAATACTTAAAAAAAAAAAAGAGTTTTATTGACTCTCATGTAATTGCACGCAAATTCGACTCGCATTTTATTCCGTGCTTTAAGCGGAGCTAAATACTTTCTGAACCAAGAGAGCGACGTGTATCGTGAAGTTAGATGATGCGTATGTCACTCAAATCTGATACCTCGAGATTTAAAAGAAAAAAAAAAAGAGATAAAAACGTTATCGCAAACGTCTTAAGCAAATGATGGATTGCCGGCTTATGTACTTAGCGCCAGGTGAAAGTCTCGATTTATATGTTAATTCTTTTTGTGGTAGTAGTAGTAGTAGTAGTAACGAAAGAGATAATCATAACGAGCGACAGCACGTGCTCGTATTCATGTGTGAACGCGTTTCTCTTCATAATCGAGCGTTAGATCGAGCGGAGAAGGCGATGCGGCTTTTCAGTGCCACGTTTGTGCGTTTTTGATATTAAATTGATTTGTATGATAACGCTCTAAGCCTTCTATCTGAAAAAAAAAAATGGTACCAATAAACTCGGAATTTGCCTTATCTCATCCAGAAAGCGATATGCTCCTCATTTATTCCCCGTTATTTACTTCCCCGCGGTGAATGCCGTTCCTGGAATCTCTCTCTCAGAAAATCACCTTTCCATCAGTGTCGTCGAGAAGAGGATAAGTCTTGACAAATTGAATTGGCATCATGCGAGGATAGAGCTGATCGTAGAAGAGGAAGGGAAGCGTGAGGAAGCGGCGTTTTCTGTAACAACCGTTCCCTGCCCGCGCGCGAGCATCATCAGCCGTTTCGTTCTCTTTAATCCTAACAGAACATCGCTGCCGGAAATAATGATGTCCCCTCGCGCGTGTCCCCATGCAGCATGTCCACACCCGGACGCCGGGCGACTGTTCAGTTTCCGAATTAGACAGATGACAGAGAAGACTCTGGAAGAAGTCCACGTGTTACTAGAGTATAGTGAAGACGCCGCTCGCGCCGAGAATGCGATGCGTTTCGCCCGCGAGATAGCACACGATAATAAATATAACAAATAACGTTGCGTCCAAATATGTTTGCGCGCGGCGCGTTTTGCGCTCTGTGGACCGTAACACTTCTCCTGAACGTTAGCGTGGCGGAATGGGTGGACATGCCGCAGTTCTCGGACGAGACCAAGATTTACAGGTGAGATTCTCTCATGCCACATCGCAGCCGTTTCGTTCTCCGAATCGTTTTTTCCTCTGGATTAATATCGTGTGTACTCTTTAAGGATACCTTCTGTACAGCACGATCAGTTCTACAAGTTCAGACGCGGTGACGCGGACAGCGGCATTAACTTTCCCGGTGGTCAGCGAAACGGTAGCGAAGCTTATCGTCGCCCGGACGCCACAGCCGCGCACGCGGTACACAACAGAAGGACGGAGCTCAAGAAGATGAATTCCGTCTCGGTGTCAACGACGCCGACGAATTTATTCCCCGATCAAATCGCCGACAGTTTCGCGGACGTCGGCGCGACGATTCGCCCTGCGACGACCACCGATGCCGCGACCGAGGTAAACGGAGGAAAGGCATTCGTCGGACAAGCAGCTGAAATGAATAAGAGATTAAAATTTGTACAAACAAAACAAGTTTATTTTCTTTTCCTCGATTAAACAGCGTAGACATTTTAAATGTTTCAGAATAAATTAAGTAACAAGAATGATGCGATCTCGCCAACGAAGGATACAACGGTTAATACACTCACGACACAACCACCACCGGATATCAAACAGCAAGAAACGTCGCGGGACAAATACGACAACGACACATCGAAGCGGGACGACGGCATACTCCAATACCTGCCCATAGACGTACTGAAAAGTGTTCACCGTACTTTGCGGTCGCAGCCGACGTCGGTCGAGGGGAAAATTTACTTTCTCAAAACGTTCGAGAAGACGCTGATGTCAGAGATAGGTAAGACTTTGCACACTCCTGGCGCGCTATCGAGACGCGAAAAGTTGTCATCTCGTATCATCGCATATTCCATTTATCGGCAGAATCTCGCCTTACCACTACTATGGCACCAAGTCGCAAAATAAGAGGTGTCGAGTATTACGGGCACGACGATCACGACGATCATTCGTTAGGATTCCCTTCGATCGAAGGCGCACTGATGGCCATATCGTTCCTCACGTTCGCAGTTTATCTCGTTCGATTAGTCATGGTAAGGAATATTCGAGACGCTGATCTCCCGGATCTAAACTAGGATCGAACACTAACTGTAAAATTGCACTTCGCTTTCTTCGATACGTATATATACTACTGAGGGGATAAAATTCGTTGCAGCTTCTCCTACGGAATATTAACATGCCCACGACCACTACGACCACCCCCACAGTGTTCCTCGGCAAAAGAAAACGATCCACCGATCTCGACGACGACACCGCTAGGATACTTAACAACATTAATAGTTTCGCTCCCGATCTTTAAATATGTAATATAAAATAGTGTATTATTGGTGGTGGGAAACAGCGCTGGAAAATGGACAATTCTATATGAAAAAAAAAAAAAAAAACACGTCGAAAATATATGATAACATTTTTTCATATCGTTGATCTTTTCGGAAACTTCCGAAAAAATCAACTTTGGTATTAAAAAACGAGTAAAAGATTTGAAAACTTTATATATGTATGTACATGTAGAAAAAGATTAAAAATTCTATAGCTTTAATAAGTCACGATTTTTCGATTTTCACAAAATCTGCTTCTATAAGATCAAAGTCTTGTATGAAAGATCATTCTCATTCGAATATTTTCTACGTCTCTTTTCACGTAAGATTACTCCTTTCCCGATTATGCCCACCAATAATGGCGTACTCTGTCTATAAGTCTACAGCTCGTGAAATTAAAGCGGAATGTACCAGCGACGTTATCAACATATATATATTATCAATACCGATATTATCAGTGTACCGAATTTCTCATTTTACGATAAACCGTTACAACTTAGCTTGTACGTCTATCAATGGCGTTGAAATAATCGAGGGAAACGCATTGACGTAGATTTCCGTGGGGTGTCGTAACGGTAATTCGCGCAACGCACCGATGAGATACGCCAGTTTTGCTCTATCCGTTCGATACGTATTGGAATGTTTCTGGTGTGCGACAACATCCTGCGATAACAAGCTAGACCACGTCGTGCTATACAGATCGAGTGACAGACAGTAGGGATGCTGGCATCGGTCCTTAGTCTCGAACATTAATCTTTCCACCTCTTTCTGCGTCTCGACGAGTATCGTCCGATCCGTGAGCTCGACCGACGTTCTTTCAGTCCACTAAAAAGGACAGAAAAGTAATGTTTAATGCAGTAGGCTCATTAAAAATTTAAGAGTCTCTTTTTAAAAATTTAAATTTCTCACCTCGGATAACAAGATACATATCACATATATAACATCTATAAAAGGTAGTACGACGTTATGCAAGATGGAAAACAGTTTGGTGTTATTTCCTATAAAAATTGAATCATTCGCTGTGTACAAGCAGTTCTGTGATAGCAATACGTTCAACGACTTTTCCCATTCCGTCCTGATTAAGGCTTCGTCTTCGATCGGACGCATCACGAATTCTGTGCTGAGCAATCTTCTCAACAGTGCATATCGTTCCAAAGCTGCTTCTGCAAATTAAATAAAATACGAGTTGTATTTGCATGGAAAAAAAATAGTAATTACTCTTTTGTATTTTATTATTATATCAATCGCTTAAAGTCGTTTAGTAGTGTTTACCAATTTGCGTGCCACTCTCTGCTATCGTTGCAGTTATGAAAGCCGTTTGCGCCAAAAAAATCAGGGTCGGATTGATATAAATCGCAATATTAATGGCAGGTACCGCTACTTGCAGAGTCCGTTCGGACAAGGGATGACCTTTGATATTTGAATAATTAATTTGTTTAACTCCTTTATGCCTTTGTTTGATTTTTAACGTGTTCGAGGAATCGACTACTATTAACTCATCGTGCGGTTTTAAGGATTCCAATATTTCCTGTTTGACCGTATCGTTCGCGGTGCTGCAACAAACAAATTGCATAATAATATATTCAACAATTACAACTCAACATAATAATGTATTCC
Source organism: Wasmannia auropunctata (assembly GCF_000956235.1). NCBI lineage: Eukaryota > Metazoa > Arthropoda > Insecta > Hymenoptera > Formicidae > Wasmannia > Wasmannia auropunctata. Next base: position 1,193,043 of record NW_012026864.1, read on the forward strand.
AAAGAAGATTAAAAGTCGTTTAAATGTATCTATAGCTAAGACAGTTAATTAACGAGATGGAATGATTAATGTTATGCATGAATATTTACTGTTGCAATTCCGAGCTACGCAAATTCCAAGTTGCACTAAATTTAATACTTACATTTCGGTTTCGTGCATGAAGGCTTTCAACGACTTGGTAACGAAGCTCTTGAACCATCGATAGTCCTGGGCCAGCGAATCGAGCGTGTACGGCTCCTTCGGGTTCGTTTGAATTCGTTCATTGACGAGCAAAGCGATGATGTTGATCGGGATGAGCACGGTATTCCTCTTGTGCGCTTCTATTATAAGATAAGCAATATTCTCCACAACTGACGACGGGATTTTGTAGGAGGGCTGCAGAATTTTCCTCTGGCGATACGACCTGTCCACGAATCGGCTGGTGGATATCGGTTCCCCGATGTTAAAGAAAATGCGTCCGTGCGAGAAGGGCTTCTGCAGAATGGAGAGCGACCGGAAAAGTCCGGTCGTACTCTCCTTCGGTTTCGGGACGCCCAGCATCTCGTAAACGAATAACAACTCCTCCGGCGGGCGTTCGTAATTAATACTCATGGGTACAAAATGTATGTCCGGCACGTCGCCTTGAAGCAAACTCTCTACAATGATTGACAGAAGACCTGCGAAAAGAAACGACACCGAGATTTTTAATATCCGTTCGGCCTCGCGATGCGAGATTACTCAAAAATTCTTTCCCTTGCCCTACCGTATTTCGGCATCGTCGTCTTCTGGCTGCGGCTCCGCGTGCCCTCGATAAAAAATTCTATCGCCCTGTCGCTGTGACTGACGATAGTGCTGATGTACGATCGGAAAATCTGCTTGTACAGTACGTCATTCGAGAAACTGCGTCGTATGTAAAAGGCTCCAGTTTTTCGCAACAGTTCTCCCACTATTTTCATATTGTAAAAATCCATACCGGCCGCGATGTTGGGCAGTGCCATGTCGTAGGAAAAGAGAATATATGACAGTAGAACAAAATCCAAGTAACTCCTGTGCGATGGCACGTAGATATACTGTACTTGCGATATTCGTGTCTCCCTCTTCAAGTTGGAAAGCATGGTTTCATTTATATAAATCTTCGAGAACATCCTCTTCATAGCTTTCGTAATAAAAATACCTGAAATTTTCAAACGCAAGTATGAGACCGTTCGGTCAGCGAATGGATCTGCTTGATCGTTATTAGTGCAATTTTATTTTATCTTGCCGAGACAACAAGAGTCATTATTTGACAACAAATACAAGTCATTATTTGACAGAAAATTATAGTCTGCCTTAGCTATTGCTAAATTAATTATTGAAAAATATTAGAAGGTAAAATAATGAATATGTATAATGCATGGAATTAAAGGATAATACAATGTTCATCAAAAATATATACCTAGCCAGCGAACCGTCGCCAGATCCGCTTTGCTGGCCATCTCGTTTATCATGGCACGGGCACTGCCCTCGACATCTTTAACACTGGCGCCCGTCGTCCTCGCCACGGTGTCGATGGCAGCTTTGACCTGCTTGTCGTGCAGGACAGCCTGCATGACCCTCTCCCTGTCGTAGACCGACTCCGGCGGCAACATGTGCGGCAACGACGGATCCATGGGTCGTGTCGCCCACAAAAAGTCACAATCCCGCCGTCTGTTCTCGAGCAGGTCGACAAACCCGGGGTTATGCTCCATCCTCGACTCGAGTGAGCGACAAGACACCTCGCAACACCAGCTTGTTATTCACTGCACTTCCAATATTTGCCGAGACCGAGATTTGCAAGTCAATTAGCTCGACCCTGGCACTTTTTTATGAGTACGTCGATTTAAATGCGTCGGATATGTTTGACAGCCAGATATGTTTCAAATCATCACGTAACGAGACTTGTATTTTAGTTCGCTCACATAATGGGAAGGGTTTCTCGAAAGTGTTTCTCGCACTTGTATGTCTGGTAAAAAAAAAAAAAAAATTATATAAATTTACAATTTTAAACAGCCACGTACGTAAACGAGATGGTTTCTAAAAAAAGTCACATTTGCAAGTTGATTACGAGCTGAAGCTGAGAGAAGTCTTACTATTTTTTTCCTTCTATTCCCCACAGCGGTTACACCTGTTTCACCTGTTCCACCCGTCCCGCTGATACGACGTTATGCCTCATTAATGTTGTGATTAATTATCTTGTCATTAAGCTGTGATTAGCTGGCCGTCGCCATCATGGAATTCCTGAATGCACCGCAGTTATGTTTTTGTAGGCTTGCAATTTCTGCACTTGGAACGAGACAGATAACGGGATTGGACACAGGTGAGAAAAGGAGGAAGAGCGAAGGGTTAACTTACGAGAGGAACGAGGGCCCTATACGTGCTCTTTCTAGCTGCACCGCGGCTGTACCGGAACCGGCGAAAGACCACAGAAAGCATCGTGAGAGCGTGAGATAAGTCGTCTGAAAAAAAATCGCGATACGGCGCAGCGGTACGGTAAACAATTCAATCTTCTTCTTTTCTTTATGACATCTGCTATCAGTTTTAAAGCGAGTGTCAAGATCCTGTGTGCGTTAGACAGCGTGTAAGATGAAACCGAAAGGGCTGTTGTTCAGTGAAATATTAATGCGAAAATTCAGGAACACTAAATGCCCTCGCGGGGGTGAACAATTCAACAAACAATCCGGAATCCCTGGAACTTGTGTATCTTTGACGTCGCGCAGCACCCCGGCGTGTTTATTAGTTAGATACGTAAAGTCAAGCGCACTGTTAGACACGCGCGATGTTAGACGCGACTGGGCGCAACAGAGACGCCCGCGTGACTCGCGAGGTCCAGGGGCGCAATAGGACGCGCGCGAAATTAGGTGCAACAGGGACGGGCGCGTTCCTTTTCCGCCCCCTCCCCCGCGTTTTCTGCATATGCTTATGTAATCCTTTTCCGCTGAACTTCTTGCACGGTTCATCTTTTCCCCTTTTTCTCTTCTCCGTGCCAGACGTTCAGGTAAGAAGAAACAGTAGGCCTCACACAAAACGGGATAAAAATAAAGCGTAAGATTTAAGCGCGAAAGGGGCAAGTAACTAAAACCTAGCGGTGCAGATCTCTAATTATTGGCGACACTGCAGAATCTTCGAATTATCTCAAGCGCACGTTCGCTCCTCTCCACAGTCCATCCGTTCACTCCGGTTCGGATATAAGGTAAACGATTAGGTAAGCGATTATTTTTAAACGACAAAAGAATCATGCACTCGCGAAAAAGAGCAAGATGCGAAACGACAAGGCACGTCGGAAGGAAAACATATATATTTTATATTCAAACATTCGTTTCTTCGCCAGCTCAGCTCAGAGTGATTTCGGCCAAACCCCCGTTATTAACCGACAATTATAATTTATAGCAAAATATTATTTTGTTGGTAACATGGATAGAATAATCAATTTTTTGTAATTTAATGTAGAAAAAATATTAAGTTATGAACGACGAATTATATGTGGTATAGTTAAAAAAAGCAATTCTGTTGGAGCTGTAATATATTGTATATTATAATCACTGATTAAATTAATCGGAATTTCGAGTCGCGTCACTCGCGTCCTTAAACTTTTAAGAAAAAATATGCTATAAACAACGCGGAACATATGTATATATGTAACGAATGTAGCATCACAGAATACAGATTCAATGTACTATGTATCAATTCCATCTCGTATTACAGGTATAAAATCTGTGAGTATCGCAAAAGGACGATGCTAAGCCTCTATGATCGAATTTTTGTCTCTACTCAAATTAACGATTAATGAATAAATCTGACGAACTCGGAGAGAGTAATGGAGATACACTGGCTAGAATAAAGTTTTTTTATTACACTGTAACAGCATACACGATTTCTCCTGAGTCGCAGGTAATTTTTTCCCTCCCTTTTATTACTTCGACAATATATCAAAGGCGTTCCGATGGAATCGTTTATACGATTGTGATATCGAAGCTAATTTACCAGTTACTTTAGAAAATTCATACTGCCGTTTTACAGAAAGGTGTATAACGCATTGCCAGTTCAATTTCTCCCCGCAATTACGTTCCAGTGACTGTTTGAGAAAACATATATCTTGCATGGATCAAAGATGTAAAAGTTAAGCCTCTTATCTCCTCTGATAAAGGACATCTTACGATTGATAAAAGTTCCCAGATGGAACTGTTTTTGAGATACGTTAATAACATTCACTATTTTTGTTAAATTTCACAAACCATTTTAACTATATATGATAAAAATAATAAGAGCATAAATAATAAGAGTAATAATTTTCCCTTCACGAAGGAACGTATTTTAAAATTTTTTAAAAACGTATGATAATACAATTATTTAATAATTTTCCCAAACAGTCCCCGGTTTCAGAGATAATCGCATGGATATATTAAAATGTAGCACTCCATATTTATTTACGTATAGTCCTCCAGTTCTTCTTCAACATGCACCTGTTTCCTATGCGACAAACTGTTCACACGTGTCTATTTATGGCCTCCGAGTATTAATTATCGATAGAGATTTCATAAAAAAGTACTTAGGGCAATAAAATCGTCGCTCGTTTTGATTTTTTTATATCTGTTCCGTTAGATTGCTCTTAGTTGGTGTTTCACGTGACTGTTAGAAAAAAAAAAAAAAAAGAGTACAAAAACAACATATAATCCGTTAATAAAGAAATTCGAATAAAGAGACTAATACGTTATAAAAGCGTCATTAATCGTTGTCGATGATCCAATATACATATATATATGTATACCTTATCGTAAAGTAGATATGCGCATAGGTAACGTATGCAAAGTGTGGCGCGAAATATAAAATATGTTATAATATGCAGGCTTATATAGAAGCAACCAGTTTGTCTTTTGTTCTCTTTGTACTTTCAACAGCAGCAGATACGTCGATTTTGCTCCGCATGTCTCTTTTAGTACTTATGTAATTGTGCTGAGACTTAATTGAGGCGAAACGGCTCCGAGTTACGTGATTGAGAAAAGAAAAGGTGAGCATTAAACGAAAACCCTCTCTGACGTCGCAAAAGTATTTGATTAACGCATGCGATGGGGGATACATTTTTTTTTAGAATGAAAACGTACCTTATAGTAATTAAGATATCGCCAGGAATATCGATTAGTTAGAATATCGACAGTTAGCGCAATGTGATCAAAGAGCGCATCGTTTCGTCATGTCGATCATATGAAAATAACAGTTCAGCGTTTTTCTTAGCATTTTTCTTTCGGATTATCTTCTACATATGCGTTATCGCACGCGCGGTAACATGGAAATATTTCACGGACATAAGTATATAAAATATTTAGAATGCACGTGAATTTGCATTATTTTTTTCCTTCTCACAACTACGTCTCGCGATTGCGCTTCATCATTGCGAATTTATAATTTTAAGATCGGACACAGATAGGATCTGATCTCAGTTGCCGAGTATTACCGTGTATCGTTTACAATTGTACAAAACTGTACCTCGTGTTATATCTATAGTTATCGTTCAACGCACGTTTAATTCACTTTTCATTCTTATTAGTTACGAGAGAGCCATGCTTAAGCGAGAAACAAAATTTTTATCTCTCATATAGAATTCCTCACAAGTGGCAAAATATGAACAAAATTAAAACGTACATTCTTGCTCGTTGTATTTTCAAACGTTGAGATCTGTGTTAGATCTGAATTGTTCCTCAATATTGTCACAGTCGGACAAGCAGGCAAAATCGTTTTTTAGAAATTTATAGCCGTAGTTTCGCCATTATTTCAAATTCAACAGGCAATTGTACATGTCGGTTATTTACAGCAATGTTACTATAATAATTAATTAAACAATTGATTTTTCGGACGCACTTCTCCAAATCGTTTTCTGGAATGTAAATGTGCTGGTCATTGCGTGTCGATAGATTCTTATCAAATTTTCTGTTATCGTTTCGTTTAAATAGTTTTACATTTCTTACTTGTGTTAGACACTTCTAACATTTGATTAGCAGCATTCTGTATGGCCTAATAAACGTTTTCGTTCGCGTTTACCTAATGGAATTTACTTTTTTTGTTTTCATTATCTGCTATGTAAAGCATCTGCATTCATCTCCATTGAAATTAAAATTTAACTTGAACATTCACGACTTCGAAGATATTCATGAAATTATTCTAGAATAAACAACTCTCATTATTGTGAAAACGTTGCGTGTGAAAGGATTCAAGGAGGAAACAAAAAAAATCTGCGTTACAACTCGTACTTGTAATTCATATGTAAATAAATAAATAAATAAATGTATCTATTTGGATCTAGCGTTTCACAGCAAGGACAAAAATAATTCACGGCGATGATTGAATAATAATCACGCATCGTGAAATGAGAATGAAGGTGATTTTTAGACCTGTCTGAGGTGGCTTCTTACCTGATAAAGTTTTCGTTTTAAACTTTACACTCTGTCTCTTATAACAATAACAACAACAATAACAATGAGTACAATAATTACAGTAACTGCGATTTCTTATAAATATTATTTCGTTTTAAAGGACATTATTACTGATTTGCGTGTGTGAGGAACATAGATTACGGTGATGTTGTACATAAAAAATACGTTCGAAACGTGTTCGCGGCGATGCAGTCTGAATTCTTCGGTGTCGAACGAAGAAGCGTTTGCAGACAAGCGAGTACATTGTTAAACGTATTTGGACATCGTATGTACAAATAACTGCATCGGTTGTACTTCGCTTAAAATTAGATCGAAGCGTTATCAGAAGTTCGTTAGAAGATAGAGCGATAAGTCTTGTCTTTGGTCCCTGAACCTACGACTCTTGTATGACTTACTGCTTAGCACCTTGAGATTTTGTCCTCTGATTACATACTGCGAGCTAAGAAGTGTAGCCAGCGTGCGAAGGAACATGCGCGCGTGTAATGAAATCTTAATAGCGCATATACTTATTTAAAAATATTCATTTCTCAATTCATACGCATTCTCGTTATATTCCTGCTTCTGCGTTTCAGTCGTTTATGAGCGGTAGTTGTACTATTTTTAAATTTTATTACTCTATAAAAAAGAATTTTATTTCGTATTAAATTTGATTTCTCTAAATAAAAGAGAATTTGTTTACTGATTCTTATTCTCGTAATGAATGCTATGTTTTGTGTTCAACATACGTTCCTCTAAGAACACACAGGCAGGCAGATATCTAACGTAGCATCACATACAATTCTTAGCTCCGAGTTTCAATAATAAAATCAAATATCCTTATAAAAATGCGAGATCGAAAACCAGATTGCCAATTTTACAGGAATTAATGAATACGTGAAGGAAATTTCAAATTATTAAAACTAAAGCGAGGTGAAGTGATAGAATATTTTTTTACTCCGACGAAATTATCCTTTTGAATATTTTTTTACTTCGACGAAATTATCCTTTTAACATATTTATGACATACCTTAAAACATACTTATTCCAATAGAAAATATATACAAATAAACTTATCCTAATTAAAAAATTATATTATCGAATATCCATTGTGAAAACTTGAAATTGGCAATTTGGCTAGTTTCAATCAATGTATCTATATATGCAAACACACTTTGATTAATCTCACATAAATGTTTTAGGAGGTTCAGGGAGTTCAGTTTTAAGTTCAGTTTAAGAGATGATATTGGAGCGCTTATTGATAAACGTTGCGTTCTAATAATTTAAAAAAATTAATAAATTTGACAGTATTTTTCGTAGACTGTAAATGCAAATGATTTTGCAAATAAATCGATAATTTCCAAAAATATTTATATAACTAATAATCGGGTTATATATGTATTGTATGTACATATACGTATATGTGTATATGTATGTGTATGCATGTATATATATATACATACATACACACAAATATATACGCATATCTATTATGTGTTAATATATATAATATTTTTCAATGTTCTTTTTTATTCGTTTAACGACACATTAGAAAAATGCAATCGTGTTTTTAAAAAAATATGAGGTATATTTTAGCTTATTATTACGCCTCGTATATATATATATGGCCTTTTAATATCACGGTTGCTCTTCTCGAATTGCTCTCTTGTACATTGTGTTTGAAATAAAGTTTATATTGTTTTTGTGCAATTTAATACGCGATGATTGTGCGATACATAAAGATGTTATCGACATAGTGGTGCTGACAGATTTGTCAGATTGCAGATTTCGTAAGCGTGACTCTGAAAATTCAGGCTTATCCCTTATTCGTCATACATATATATATATATATATATATGTATATATATATATATATATGTATATATATATACACGTATTTATTGCGCGTACGTATTAAAAATGTGTAAACTTTAAAAGCATATCCGAATAATGCTATTTATCCTTACACACTCTATCTGTCTTCACAAAAGGCCCCGTAGTACGAAAAAGAAAGAAGTATAATTATGTAATATACTCGACTTGTTTTGCTATTGCCCATATACAAATTTTTCCACTTAGTCTCTGCCTTGCGGTTCGATGTGTTTGTGTTTTTGTTGGTTGTGTTTCCGACATTTGGCCGTACGTTAAATATCCCGATCGTAGAGTAAAATGTACAGTAGGGAAAGGAGGACGATTATTAATTCTCAAGAACGTTTCTGCGCCCATTTTAGATCGTCGGCTCTGGGCCTGCAGCCGGTGGACCACTCGATTATCACCTCCAAGATGTACCAAAAGTGAAGCTTCTCTAACGGCCAGTTCAGCCATCCCGTGGTGATGCAAAAGTAAGTCTCGTGGGGCGCGACGTGGTGGACACGGTGATGCTTCCTCGGCAGGATAATCCTGTGCTCCTGAAGCCATATGACCCAGGCGGGTAATCCGAAATACGTATGCGACCACTTATGTATCTGTAAAGTACATGGCGCATCCTTTAATCGCACGGCAATATGCAAAGCAGCGTAATTTCTCGCGAATATTTGTGTTTAACTAAAATTAGAATACATCATTGAAAATCCAGAAGATAATTTTACTGGAATAGAAATATTCACGACGTCTATTTTTCTAATATTCCTCAAATTGGATACTCACCTGATTAGTCATTGCTACAAAAATGGCAAGCAGGAACCAATAGCACGTCCACACGAACTTCTGTTGCATCTCCACTTCGGACAGCGTTAGAAAGTCCCATGTGAGCTTGGATAGGACTGGTATCGCGACCATAAAATTATCGCCGTTAGTCTCTATGAAATCGTGTCTCGTTATACTGGTGGGATCTATGTGATGCTCGCGGAATGGTCGTAGAAAATTCTGAAAGGAAAAAATTCTCCGTAAATAAGAATTCACGGATTTATTCTGAGATATTCGTTTCTATATATTTCTTTTTTACCTTCCCCAGAATCGGAAGTTCAACGGATCCCCAGGTGTCCGCGGCCCAGTGAACCAAGCCGGAGCCAAAGTCGGCGGTGATGATACCGCACAGTGCAGCTATTGCTATGGAACTCAAGTTTTCCAGCCGTAACTTAATGAGCACGAACATAGAATTCACGGCTATGAGAGTGATGCAGATCCCCACGCAGATGCACTCTTGCGTTCTCTTCCCTGATGAAGGACATAATGTTGTTAGTATAATAATTCGTCGTTATAAATTTCTTTAATTCATCGATACTTAACATGTAAGTATTTTTAATAATAAATAGCCAGATTTTGAAATTTTTAAAAGTCACGAGCGAAAATATGCGAAAAAAAGCGCGTTACACAACGGACTCGCCTCTTTTAAATTCAATGAAATACATTTACACATAAATCCTTGCATACGTTAATATCGCTCCCTTCCTTCTCGTGACGAGGCAAAAATTTTCTAAGTGTGTATACAGTATGCAATACCACATGTAATAGATTCTCGGTAACTCATAAATTTTAAGGAGGACACCGGCGGTTTATCGTCGCTATGCAAATGTGCTTTCGGAGATACGCGAAACGAGGGCGGCCGGTCTTAAAATGATCGCGATAAGGAGATTTCTATACGTACCGGTGCTGTATAGATTCGCGAGTTCCTGGGCGCCTTTGTGAGTCGGGCCCCACCTGGGCACAGTCCTGTCCTCCTCCTGCGAGGTCGGCACCACCGAGTTGGCATTGGGATCGTCCTCGAGCATCGAGTTCTCGTAGATTTGGCGCTCGGTCTTCACCGGCGCCAGGAAATTGGTCGCCATAGAACACGCGGCCGACGCGGCCTGTCCTAGGTTCGGCACTTTTATATCCTCCATTATGTTCTCCGAGGAAATTTCTTATTACGCAAGGCTACGCGAACGAGCGACAACGTTCTAGTGGCATGCTCCTGCGGGACTCGGGCACGTTTGGCAGAAATCGTTTGCCGGCATCAAGAGATGCTATATATTTCGTCTCGCTCGTAAGATGAATGAAGGCAATGGATTTTTTTTTCTTTCTTGTATATGTATATATATATATATATATATACATATATATATATATACGTTGAATTATTTCGGGACGATCACATTATGCGCCTCCCTTGATGCTCTCTTCTCGTCGCGCGACAAATCGTTCACTCCGGTCCGTGCGATGAAGTCATGAATTGTCAGACCGCGCATTATCCTGAGAGAAATTTAGAATCGTTCACTTCAGATCTTCCCTTGAATTCCTGAGAGAAATTTCGAACCGTTTACTTCAGATCTTCCGTGTTTTTTTTTTCAGGTATCAGAGACGTTGCGGCAAGCACCTGCAATAGAATGAAACATTCCCTGATACGAAGCCTCAGATGACATCATCTCAATCTTATCGTGAGCGTTACTCGGGTCGATATATATATATATATATATATATATATATATAGTAGGTGTTGCAGCTCGATTGCTTCTCTAGCAATCGAGGGAAATGTCGACAGTCGTAGATGAGCGTTTCCTCAGAGGAGCAAGCGGCTGGCGACTGACCGAAGAATTCGCGGTTCGCGTGGAGCAGCGTGGAAATGTCGCGCTTGACAACGAGCACATTTTGCACACATATATCCACGCAACGCCGACAGCTGATACTATCTAAATTGATATTACCCGTTTTCATACATCATTCATACGCAATTACCGTCAAATATTACACAGCACCGCGTATACATGCATTTCGTATACTGCAGTCATATACATTTACATCTCGTAATTGGGCTGTACGTATAATATCGCCGCGATTGTCGAGTGAAGGAAACACAAGCCGCACACCCCGAAATACACGAAATGAGCTCCGCTCAATTTCAAATTAGTCGCAGCGCGAGTCGTAAAGTGGGTTAATTCCGCACTTACACGGAATCGTGGAGAGACGTTACGTCTTTATATCTCCGCGAGCATCGCGTGAGTGTTCTCGAGGATTCACGCGACATCCACATTCACACTCGCGGGCCTCCTACGCTACCCGTTGAAATGCTCGCGCGGTATTCTTGTAACATTAACGATTCTCGAGCGTGACACTAAAAAGAGGCACATATTTGTACGTGTTAATGCGTTTACGCGAGCGCGCAAGAATACAAGAACGTATTTATAATGACGCTGAACGTACTCGCACATTTATGAAGTTTTTCATTATAATATGTGACAAATTGAGAAACATTGAATTATTTTAGTTTTAATACACATACATATCTTTTGCATATGTATAATTAGTGCCAAATACTTTTCTTAAAACACAGAATTTTTATCTAATTTTGAATCGGATTTTTTGAATAAAAATATCAAAGTATCCGTCGATTTTTAATTAGCTATTAAAAAAATATAATAAAATCGTATTTTTCAAATTTGATTTTAAAGAGATTTTATTTCGGTACAAAGAATTCTAATTTGAAAGTTTGTTACAAAAATAATATTGAAAACTTGAAAATCGTGCAATAATTGTGAAATAAATAATGGACCTCCAATGTTTTCGCTAAAGAAAAAAAATAACTTGGAGCCGGTCGAAAAATATGCAGTTCACAGGAAATGTATATATTTAGTGAAAATTATTCTATACACGGAGAGAATTTCCTTTTAAAATTTACCTTGAAAATCATGTTAATCATAAGATATAGTATTTCAACAAATTCGATGTGATTTTATTTTCTCAATATTTTTTTTACTGTGCACTACAATAAATTTGTTGTAGTACATATTTAAAAAAAATAATAAAAATCACATAAAATTTGTCGAAATACTATGTTATCCTACTATTAACATGATTTGCAGAGTAAATTTTAAAATAAAATTCTCTCCGTGTACATATATGTTTATTTATATATTTTTGCAGTGGTGTAACCAGAATGTCGGAGCAAAATCGTTCGATGAAACGGCTGTGTACTACAAACGGTGAAGGGGAGAATGTCAGCGCAAGAAAGGGAAAGCTATAACCTATTGCCCTGTGCGACGCTGGATTCGGGATCCTCAGAAGGTCGAGCATCGTCACTCGGCAGGTGCAAATTGCCGCTCGAATTGATTTTCGAAATAGGCTGGCTTTTTTATGCGCCCCCGTCCGAGGGGATCGCGTGCCGGTAATTAAACCGAAGGCGAAGGGTTAAAGGCTCTCTCGCACAACAACGTAACCGATCAATTTCTACGCCGCTATACACGCGGGCGTATCGCGTACGTTCATCATCCGCACGCGAAATTCACATCTTCGCGCCGTATAGACGCTCTCGGCTCTCTGCGGCGCTCGCTTATTGTTATGGCTTATCGCGGTTACCCTGGACGGAGGCGCGTCGTCGTTTGCGCCGCGCGCGACACGCGTGTTGTTATTAAATTAGAAAAACCTTTACACACCCATTTTCTTTCAATGCCACATTCGTTGCACACATTTCCGTCAATAATACGTAACTTGTTCCCCGACACTGAATACTAACGATCGTCCTCGAGTATGTCTTGATCTTGTAAAAAAATTACCTTGCAATCTGCATGCTATGAATATCGAAGAGAACGCAATATCCCCGAAGAGGCTATTAAATCTAAATTTCCGTAGCAACTTATTCAAAAGATAATATGCTGGTCTCGCGCATCATTAGCGGCAGACAGCTTAGCCGAGGTTTATCGAATAAACATAAGGATAAGTCGACCGTAAAGCCGCCGCTGACACAACAGATATCCTAATGCGCGACCGGTTCGCGGTGCGGCCGCACGAAAGCGAGATCAAAGAGAAGGCGAAGAGGAGACGGATTGAAGTGATCTCGTTTGATACTCGCGCAAGTCGTAATCTCCGTCGCATTGTACGTACCTACGTTACGTGAGCGTGTGTGTATCTTTCTGGCACGGTTCAAAGGTTCGTAACGCTGCATTTATTCGCACACGCCACCCGCAGGCAGAGACGTATCTCTCGCTCGCGTTCGGAGCATGCATGCATGCCGCCGCGCGCGATGGTCGATGATGTACGGCACCAAAGGACTCATGCAGGAGGAATGGCACGTCCGTCTCGTTAGGATTCAAATGAAATGAATATGAGCGCACGCGCGCGCCCGTATATATACACGTGCATATACGCGTCTCTGCGAGCGCTCTCTCCTCCCGCGACGATGGGCAAGTGCATGCATTCATCTACGCGTACGCATGCAGTGAGTCACAACGGTGTTTGTACTCCCATCCAGCTTGTCCCATCCCATCTAGCCATGCCTGACTTGTGACTTCAAACGATTGATATCTTCGCGAAAGCAAAGCTATCCTGGATATATAATTACTGAGGAAGATTTCGATTGACGTAATTTTTAATTAACTCCAAAAAATAGAAATTGGAGCTTCACAGCAGAATATAAACATATAATCGAAATTGTCCAGGAATTATCAAATTCAAAAGCGATTTCAATAAAATATTGATAAAATTATTTTAATGTAATAATTATACTTTGATCCAATTATATGAAATACTCTTGTGATATCGATATTCTACCGTTTCACTTTTTTTTTGTCACAAGTAGTAATTTTTGAAATTTTAAGATAGTAATCTTAAAATTTACGTAATAATTCGGAAACTTAAAATTAATATAATTCTACACGTTCTTATAAAAATTCTCTTCGAAAATACATCAATCGTTTGTTGCCGCAAGTAAATTGGCAGCGTGTGAATATTCTTATATATATATATATATATATATATGATTCATTGTATATAGTATACGACTCGTTTAATCTGAGGGCATCGCCGGACATAGATGGAATGCGCACTTGAGTATTCCGCTCGCGTTCGATGAGATCGGAATTCAAAAGAAAAAAAATTAAAGAATATAATTGAATCTATTAATATCAATGGATTTCTTTGTGCGATAGTAATACCACTTGAATAGCTCGTGGCGAACGGCATTATTGATTTAATTTTATTAACTGAGCAACATCAATTATTTATATAATTGATTGAAATATAAATCCCATAGATATCAGAAGGTGGTTTCATAAGTAGAATTTAAAAAATAAATATAATTTGTCGTTAGAGTTTAAAATATTGAGCCTAATGAATGAGTTTTTTTTTCTTAAGCAAATTAAAATGTTTTACCTTGTAAATTGCTATTGATCATATAACGCTGTGTCTGCGCGTATTTTTCTTTATATAAAAACTCCATAGAACTCATCTTTCAATTGCGAGACACAGAGATGGTAAACGATTCTTAAAAGCAGTCCAATTATATACAAAGGATGGTAGTATTAACGGTGAAACAAGGTTTTGGTCACGTTGGACGACTATAACGAGGCAGCTAAAAATAAAGTTAATTTATCCCAACACACATACACGCTTCTCTCTCACACAGGATTCAAAAGGATTGACCGTGGTGCACGCAATCAACTACCACTTGTGCTGGCGAACAGAACACGTACGTCGTCTCGCACGTGAGCGAAGGGTAACAGACACGAAATGCTGAAGGGATGTACCAGGGATATATCCCCGCCCCCCCTCCCCTCCATCCCTGACGAGGAGTACTTCATCGCTGGAAAAAGTGCGGATTCTCGACGGAGAGCTGCGGTAAACCCGACCGAGAGTGAACGTAGTTAGGACACATGGCACTTGCGCAAAAAAAAAAAAAAACTCCAATCTCGCTTCAACCGGATTTTGGAAACCGACGAGGTAACTTCACGATGTCGTACCTCCACGCTACTCTGTTGCTGCTGCCGGCACTCTCGAAGTGTCTCCTCCTCGACTCTTGACAGCAGCGGCGGCGGCAGCGGCAGCGGTAGCCGGCGGCGGCGGCGGCGGCGGGTGTTGACAGGATCGTCGACGCGCGACGCGGCAGCCATGCGAGAGGCTCGGCCTCGTCGTCGCCGCCGAGCTCAATTAGTCACTGGCGGGGTGGTTAGAACGACAGGCCGACAATAACAATGACGCGAGAGGAGGACGGACGACCGTCTTGCACCGGCACGTCGGCACGCACACACGTACGCACACCGCGGGCCGCGACGCATCGCGCGTGAACACGCGTGTATATAATCGCGCCGCAAGTAAGACACGTCTACCGCTCACGCCAGACACTCGCCGGCTGCACCCTGGTACTCCTGAGTATAGTAGGCCGGGTTCTTCAGGCGCTTTAGCCTTCTCGCGTCAGATAGATACACCCGCGGCTGGGTGTAGCCGGATGGGCAGCCAGTGATAAGCACTGCGTATACGCGAGAGGCTTGTCTCTCCCGGAGAGAGAGCGTTACTCCGACGAGGAAAGGAACACAGAGGAGTACAGGCGAAAAGATTATGAATGACAGAAAGAGAAACGCGGGGGAAGGGGTGGGGGTGAGGAGAGGAAGTAACGGCAGAAGGGTACGAGGGGTAGGAGCGCGTGTGCGCGCGCGCGCGCTCGCTTTCGCGACTCGGGCAGTTCGCGGGCTCGGTAGGCTCGTCTCTAGGAGCCTGCGAGAGCGAAACGCGCGGGCTGTCGCGAGAGGATCGACCTGGGAAGATACTCGAGGATCGTCGGCGAATCTGCCGCTTTCCCGTACTTTACCGTTCCACTTGCACCAGCCGACTCCGTCCGTTCGTCCGCGCGCGTTCCGCACCGCACACCGTACACCCCGCCACGTTTCTCCGCGACCGGCGCCGCCTGACGACAGCGTCGCGACGCCGTTTCTCGTGGCGCCGTCATGCGGTCGGCGCGCCTCGTCGATGCGCGTCATCGTGCGCGACTGGTGCACGCGTCGACGCCGCCGCCGGCCGCGTGCGCGCGGTGCCGCTGTATGTATGTACAATACGACGTACGTGGTATACGTGCGCGCTCCTGCCGCCTCGTGTGCGTGAGAGGCGCGAGACGCGCGTGCTGGCTGGCCGCTCCTCGCGTGCGGCCGTCGCGTCGAGGTCTCCACCGGCTGCTACACATAATTTCTCTGTCATTCTGTTAGATTAACCCCTTCGCGGAAGGTGAATTCGACCCGCGTGCTTCCCCCACATTTTTTATTCGGAGTTCTAAATAGGGCAGAACATTATTTGCACAAACACTAATTTTTGCACCGCGACGTTACATTTTCTATAATTTACCTATGCGAATTGTAGGGAGAGAGAGAGAGAAATATCGAATAATCTTTTTTGTGAATAATATTTCGTCAGAAGTTAGCATTTCCATCTAATTTGTTAGTTTACACAAACAGGCGCTGAAACTTGACGAGACCTTGCGCGTATTTCTGTTTACGTGCTTAAGAGAATTATAAGATTAAGCCAGTATACTGTAAGGTCATTTAATGAAGCCTTTTGTAGTTACAAGGACAATGTGTCTCACAGGTATCGGAAATCGTTAATGACGTGACGTATATCTATCGATTTTATAATTTAGACAATTTCTTAAGGCATACTTGTTAATCATGCAGTATTTATCCCCCAAAACTAATGTGTATATTCAATACCTGAAAGTTTTCAATTTTTAAAACAATTATTTTCAGAGGTCTGCTTACAAAGTCTCAATTGTCAATTTTATTCCATCTCAATTAGGCCCCATTTCTTGTACATTAACTTTAATCTCAGTTCAACTTATTCTCTATTTTTTTCTAATTTTTAGAACTAGAAGAGAGTAAAAATTCAAAGTTAAATTGAGATTAAAGTTAATCTGCATTGGACGAAAGTGAACATTGTACTCATAATTCAAATCTTCCTCTTAAATACGTGTAAACATTTTATGTTCCACCAATTTTATATTCCCCATTTCGCATAATTTGCCAGAATCGGCCAACTTTAAAAAAGTCACACCTATACGTTATGCCCTTTAGACAAAAAGTTCGCGTTTCTCCGGATAGAATTATTAATATTTAACGCTCCGAATTTTATGTTTTTTTTTTTCAGCGCGAGAAGTGATATAGACGGGAAGTATCTATACGATGTATAGACTCGGCCTTGAATTGAAACAGAGGCCTTGAACTGAAATAGTGGCAAAAGGTAAAGGAACCCTCGGTCTCTCGCGGCGCGCGACGTGACCCACACGATTGTGCGTATCGCCCGCGACTCGTCCGCGGCGGCGGCGGCAGCGGCTATAACATGTGGGTGTTTCGCAGAGCGTTCATACTTTATTTAGGATTCGCCGACTCGACCTCCGCCGAGGACAAACCCCCGAGGACTTTCCGATCTGCCTACATTAAAGGCAGCAGAGATTATAACCACGATCGCAAATGCGATCACGATAACGAGGTCGGTCGCGGCAGGGGAGGGGGGCGGGGGCGCGCCCCCGATTCCGGCCGCGGAGGGCATTCGCAAAGGAAATTCCGCAATTTCTATATCAAAGCCAATCGATTTCTAATCTATATTATAGCAGTTCGCTCGCGAAGGAATCGCCGCGGCCGGTGATGATCTGTCAATATTTACGAGCGCCGTACGCGACTCATCCGCGTGCGGGATCCTCCGCGATCGTTGCAACATTTTGCACAATTCGAGCGAAGATTGATTTCACCCGCATTGCGCGCGCCTCTATCTAGACCCGTTAATTATTTACGAAACACCACGTGTCGCACTTTTCGAAAGTAGCAACTTCTGCCACGTGATGTACTACGCGCATCGATAGAAAAAAACTCGTAACTGCTGTCATTATAAATATTTCTAAGCGCGCTTGTAAATTACGTTCCGCTCAATGCGGAAGAATGTTTCGGTCGGTGTCGTGATAAAAGCGTGTTAATTCTTTCTCAGATAGGATATCAGGAACCTGCGAAAGTCGTAACTGAGTGGACGACTTTATGTCACGAAACAGAGCTCGAGACGACGAAATTTCGAGGGATCTAATCGGAACATATCGTGGATTTCCTAAAAGGCGACCAGCGAAAATTGTCGCGTGAATTTGTTGGAATCGCGATTCACGTAAATATTTTGAGATAAAAATATTAAGTAGGCTCCGAAATGATAAATGAAAAATAGTGATTAAATGACTTTTAGAGCCAACGCAATTCTTGTAGCGTAACAACGTTCGTTTATTTAATTTATGAAAAAAAAGAAGAAAAACACACATATAAACGTTTTGTAAATTTCGAAAATAAATTAATATGGTAGAAAAAAACCCAAATCAAGGGTCGAAACATATGCGTTTTTATTCTTTTTTTTCACAATTTATAATGAACGAACATTGTTACGCTATACAAGAATTGCGTTGGCTCAAAAGGGTGTTTAATTACTATTCTGAATAAATGTATTTTGATTGGATGAGTTTCACGTAAGATTACACGATACGTTAATTAAACAGTGGATATATTAGATATGCATTAAGAATATATTTATACAGTATAAAATTAATATTTGCTGTAAATTAAATGCAATACATTGCTAATATTGCATATCATTACTATACCAATAAAGTGAAAGATTACCGATGTATTAAACATTCAATCGTTTGATTTAATATATACAGTTGACATAACACTTTAACTTTTTAAAATATTTTTTCCTAGTTTTTCTTGTAAAAAATGTGAAAAATAAAATTCAATTCTTAATCCTTAATTAATGTATTAATAGGCAAGGTCGATTGCACTCGATACTATAGTAATCTTTAAATTGCGTTCTTAATTGAAAACTAAATAATTAAATTATTCGTTTTTAGTTAATATATAAAATCATTCAAATTTAAGTTCTTTTTTAATCTAATTTATTATTCGTACTACAAAAGTTGTTTTGTAACTATTATTTTACTTATATTGACTCCCTCAATACGTATCGTAAGACGTATCGAATTCACGATTCTTACAATTAGTCCGCGAAAACAAAGTCACGATATGTCATGTGCGAGACGTAATATTTTAAATAAGCAGAGAGACTGTCCTCTTGATTAAGTTTTATTTAAGCGATGATACGCTTAGCACAATTGTTACAGTAGTGAATCAAAGTGCGTTTGTTACGAGTTGCTGACGAGAAGATTTTTTAAGGGTTTCAAATATAATATAGAAATCTTAGAATCCGAAGGTAGCGATTGTGCGGCAGGTAATAATATGGATATGAAAACGAAATGGTTATCTCTGTTATTAGCCAAGCATTCATTATTCATTTATGATTAATGTTCATATAATATGTTGACAGTATTAGAAAAAGGATAAAAAATGAATATACTACTGGCATTACATAATTAATAATTACATTAATTATAAAGTTAAGAATTTATATAATATTTTTTGTCCTATTTCAATATCATATTATCAGAAAAATATTTAGTGAGACTTTCTGTTCAAATTTCGTTTGTAATCGAACATTTTTCTAGAAGTTGTAGTTATTTTTTATTTACTCTACGAATAAAAATTAATATGATGCGAAAGAAAAATTAGTTTCTTGAAAAATTTAATGTTTTCTAATTAATGGATTGGCTTTTATTTTCAATTAGTCATTACAAAAAATTAGATTTGTAAATTAAAAATTCTATTGAGATTTGTTAAAATAAAACATGAGTGAGTGAGAGAGAGAGAGAGAAACTTGATTTTTTTATATTATTCTAAAGAGCATTTAATTAAATTTTGATTAATAGTAACGTGGCGACTCTATCAGTAATATACAATATGATCTCTCGTCCTACTAGGAAAGGTACAAAAGTTCGCCGACAGTAATGCAATGTCGATATCGCGATAATATTCGCGCGCTCTATTACAGGTATCTATTACAACGTCGCGATATCCCCCCCTTCAATAATGTATCTTATAATACCTTGAATAATAAAAACTTGCCGAGCGAGGGTGAGAGAAAGAGTCTATGGACTCTGGACGGCGTGGCGACTTTAAGACAATAATATAAGCGCGCGGTCTGTTTTCCAGGTAGGTAAAAGTCGATACCTCGGAAATGTAAGCCTCTCGGCCGAGCCTCTTTTGTAACGTCGTTTTACGATGAAACGTAAATGAATCGCGTATACGCACAACTTTGTGTTGCCGTCTCTTATAATCACATAGGCGGCAAATGGCCACGTGATTGTAGCGGTCGTTCCTGATGGCCGAGTCGTGATGGCCAGGACGGGGCTATTTCTATTGGACTTACGCACGCACCGGCTAATTTTCTGCTTTCATCGATGTTTTCGTATGTACATACATATGCCACATGTTCGTGCTTACCCGTCGAATCGATGATCATCATCTTTCATCGGCATCACGCGATACGTATTTTCCCACTCTTCAATCTATATCTACATTTGCGGATTACGATTACCTATCGTTTCAGTTCACTCACGACAGCTAAATTAGGTTTCCGCGGAGATAATTTCGAATTCGGCGAACCATCTCGCGTTAAAAACTCACGAGGACCTTGCGAATAATTTATGATAGCAGCTTAAAAAATTTGAGTTATTAAATTGCCAGCGATATTCGCTGCTTTGTTGTCCAATAAACAAAGGATTAAGAACTTTGCGCAGTTCCAAATATAGATTATTTACAATTATTTTATCTTTGCTCGCGAAGAAAGGATCGCCGTTATTCATTTAACATAATGTATTCACGCATGATATGCATATAATTCTCGCGATCTTATCTGTGAGAAGTGATTTACACTTATCTCTTTCATATACGACGTGTGTATCGTACTGATAGTACTATTTAATCAGAGATAACGATGTAACGCTAGCGCGGACAAATATGCATTACTGAAAAACGTCTTCTATCCACAATTTTTTTTTTCACATCTCGCGAGAGTCGCACGAGCGCGATTCTATATGATTTTAAAAAGTTGCAGACTCTCTCTCTCGCTCTCTCTGCATGCCTCCCTAAATCAATCCGCATTTTATCTATTCGACTTTGCTTGCACCGATAACGCGGATGACATTGATTCGATGTGCATGTCGATCTGTTGATTTCTCACCAAGTGGAAACTTAATTTTCAGCGTTTATTATTGTATCTTCGACGAAGAATTTTCCGTTATCTGATTCGCGACTTAAAGAAATCGTGCTCTTTATAGAAAAGAAACCGTGAGATCTCACGATTTCTGCATATCATCGCTTATCTTTCATACCATGACGGCAAATAGCTTTTATATAGAATATATATCGCAAGACTTCAAATAATTCTAAACGTTTAGCGATAATATATCGCCAATAGGTCATCGGAAATCATGATTTTCTGTAACCCGATCAGATGATGCGTATATATTATTTATAATCATGAACTTAACAGATGGAATAAATGTTTATATGAAGAAGAGATCAAGTATCTTCATGTCAGCATTTCTGGAAAGTGTGCTTCTGAACCATTTTAAAAGCCACGTGAGAGGATTTTATATCGCAAGACTACTCAGAATACATAATTGCATAATTCAAATTCAATTTTAAGATGTGCAAGAGCTTTTTGTATCTGGGATCATTCACGCGGTGTCTCAAATCGCTATCGAGTGCACCGACATTTTTATTAACTAATCCTTATTAAGAATTAATTATATCAACCCTTTACAGTTCCAAATTCGCGAAACGAAAATGAATGGAAGATCAAGTATTTCGCTCTCTTCTTTTATCCAATCTGTTGGTCTAACGTGAATCGAAGAATTTTTTTACCCGCAGGAATTTATGGAGATCTTAAAAAAAAAAAATACAGCTCGTCGATCGGAATTGCATTCGAATGCTTCGAAGGATTATGCGATGGACTATTTTGCAACGCATTACAATCGAATCTAGCTTGATTCAGGACCGCAAAAAAATTTCTCTCGCAGATTCGGACACGAGGACGAATCCACGGAATTGCAAAGACGACGGCTTTTGTCATACTCACGATTGCGCTTCAGTCGTCGCCTAGTCACGACGATCAGGGTTTTCTTCAGCTTCCAGTTTCGCGACAACCGCGATCACTTATTCCATCGTGTCGGTCGCACGGTAGTCCGCGCGACGAACGAACGGCGCGAAGCACTGGCCGTGCGCGACAATGCCACGAATGTCTCGCGCGCGCGCGCGCGCGAATTGTTTTTCGCCGGACGAGTCGCGTAGCCGCGGGTATGTATGTATGTATACGTATGTACCTCACTCGCGCGAGCTTGCGTGCTGACGAGAGATCGGCCGCGATCGCCGCGCGTATGACCGTTTTGAAGTATATGAACAACTGTATGGCATTGCTGGCGGGCGTAAACAATGGGAAACAATGGCACGGAGAGAGGGGCACCGATTAAAAAACACTGATCGTCGCCTTTACGAAACGGCCGAGTGCCACGTACACGTGTGTGTACCGCTGGATCATCCCGCTCGTTAATGTCATATTAATTCGTATTTCGCGACAATCGCATATGTATAATGACTTGGCGTCGCGATTGTCATGTAATCAAAATCTGTGGCCACTATTTTTCAAATTGCGAAATTAAAATTCACCTATTTTATCTAAATATATTATTGAAAGCATGTTTGATTTTTTTTATTAAGAATTAAGCTAATATACTTATATATATTTTATTAAGAATTAAACTAATTATATATATATATATGTATACATATATAAAAAATTATATATTAGGATACCAGCTCAATTCAAGAAAATCAATATTTTTAAGTAAAACAAATTCATGCAGCGAGCTTTAATCTAACTATTTTTTCTTCCCGTACTGATGATTTAATTTAACTATTTTTTCTTCCCCCGTACCGATGAAATGCGTTCGATCAGACAACCGGTCTTGAATGCCATTCTATATAAAGAGATAGTCGATGAAACTATGAGATTATTCAATTATCAAAATCTCGGACGTAGATCTTGAAGTAACGCGGCGAGAGTTTAAACGCCGATATCGTGACGTCGCGGGACGACGCTTTCATTCACGAAACTGCTCTATTTATGCAATTCCCACATTATGCAACGCGCGAACTTGAATGAAACGCGGTGAAACGCGGTCGTTGCAGCCACGATACATATACGTATATCGATTCGGCGATTTGACAGCCTAAAATCGAAGCTGTCCGCCGTTTATTATCGACAGTCACGCAGCTCAACATGTATATAGAGACATTGTAAACAATAGAGTTGCGCGCGATATGATATCGATAAATGTCCATATCTTTTGTGCGGAAAGAGATAATTCTTTTTTCAACATGCTATTATTTTTTTAAACATGGGACGCTACTAGCGCTATTGCACCATTTTGTCCTTATCTGGTGGCTAATTAACGATAAAGGAAAAAAATGACGCGCATACTTATACTTAATAGCCGCGATAGCGCGCGTCCCCGAATGCAGTCGTCGCGTCGCACTACTCTTGTTTCGGCGTCTAAAATGAACGACAAAGATGGAACGACGCAGTAGCGTCGGAAAAGTACATAATCTCACCGGCAGTTGGCGCTCGCAGACGATTATTGTTTTCGAGATTCTTTTGCGAGCCACGGACTGAGGTGGATGTCTGTACTCTGTGGCCGAGTATTCCATCAGCACGTTTTGGTATTGCATCATTCGATTAACAGTTTTCTGCTTAGGATTAGTATCCATTTAGTCATCAAGTATTGGTATTCATTTATCAAGATTTAGTACTCACTCATCTAAGATAGAAAGACTGGCCAAGTGTACCCCTGTACAGGGGACCGGGGCCACCCAAAGGAAAAAGAAGAAGAAGAAGATTATTGTTTTCAAATCTAATTGACTGGCTGGTCGGCACGTAACCTAAAAGTCGAAAAGTGAAGTCCAATTAATTGTTACAATGGTAAGCTTGTTATTTTCATTTCTATTCGAGAGACCGACCTCGCTCCCTTTAATACTGTTTAACTCTAATGCTGTTTAACTCTTTCCAGTTACCTCTCACTTTGCTGAAAACGGCGCAAAACCACCCCATGGTAAGTTGATGGATTTTTGTGCAATATCTTTTGAAGAAGAATACTTGAATATATATGTAGTCCTTGTGTGTATTAATAATCCAACTAAGCCTCTCGTTGCAGCTGGTGGAGCTGAAGAATGGGGAAACGTACAACGGTCACTTAGTCAGCTGCGATAACTGGATGAACATAAACCTCAGAGAGGTTATATGTACCTCAAGGGTAAGAGCATTACCGTGTCCATGTTGATCCTAGGGAAGACTTCTTGTTTACCTCGAGTTCAAATTCAATTAAACGGATCTGTGAAAACAGTGAGAAAAGTTGTACTGAACGAGATTGTTTCTTTTATGGCAAAAGCGAAAGCTCGAGTAAAACCTGTCGGCACATACTAGATATTTGAAACGTTTAATATTTTGTTTATGCTAGTATTTGTATTTTACTTCATTTTCCCTATTTTTTTTATTTTTATTTAAAAGCGTTTTCAATTCGTAATTAATTAAAATTCTAGAGTTAAGTTATAGATATTCAATATAAAATCTGACAATGTTATTAGGATGGCGACAAGTTCTGGAGGATGCCAGAGTGCTATATAAGAGGTAGCACGATAAAGTACCTGCGGATCCCTGACGAAGTGATAGACATGGTGAAGGAAGACATACAGATGAAGTCGAGGGGTCGCGGCGAGATGAAGGGTCGAGGCCAGAATCAGAGGGGACGCGGCGGTGGTAGAGGTAAACAATTGTGCTTCACAAAATTAAAACCTACGTAAGAAACGTCTCTAAGCGTGCTTTCTGCAAACTGTCGATTTTTTTCTCAATGAGAATGTTCAAGTATTCAAATTTGAGAGTTGCAAGCAATTGGAAATTTACAGTCTTTGAAAAAAGTTTCAAACGAATAAATGAAATTATGCCCTTTCTACGAAAGATATCCTATATCCGTATTATTCTGTAGAAAATCTAATCGACAATCTGAAAATCTTTAAAGCAATTTATTGATCGTTGCTCGTTGCGTCTTGCAGGTACCTTTGGCAGAGGAGGACGAGGTTCTGCACCATTAGGCCGCGGAGGTAGCACGCAAGTTGGCAATAAATCACAAAATAAACCAAGACCTAAATGAAACCATTAAACCATATAGTATTTTTTTTTTATTCTACTTCAATTTACACGACTCTGCGCAAATACCTTGAAAATATCAAGCTTGTTTCGCGCAGATTTGTGATTATCCAATTCCTTATTATTTAATGTAATCTTGTATATGTAAAGTTAATATCACGTTTGATTTATACGAAACTACGGAGACACATTAATGCCCGTGTGACATTGTACTTAATTCTACGTATACGTTTACATTAACGTCGACTATAATTCTTTTTACTAGCAATACATTTTTAATTGGTATTCTAGCGGATCCAGATTTTTTTTTTTTTTAATTACGCGTCAATCTCCAGATCGTATTGTGAAAGATTGTTAAACAAACACATGTTTTTTCACAACTTTATATAAATTGTACAATTTTATTCCTTAGATTTTGACCTTTGAAGTGACAAAAAGTTCAATTACGTTAAGACAAGATATATTAAAGTTGTGTCGGATACACATACACATTGGATCCGCGGAATACTAGTTAAGAAAATTTCGATTAAGCGAATATCGATTAGGATTAAGAATATGGAAACAATTTTTCTTTCAACTTTTTGTCGCAAATTGCAGTAGTTATATGTAGAAGAATCAATATAATCGTTGAATTATAAGGAGCTATTCAAACAAAAAAAATGTGATATCCATAATTCTGTATAATTTTGTACGATTAATTTGGAAAAAATAATATAATTCTATACACAAGAATATAATACGTAACTGTTTCTAGTGTTTCAATTTTAGGTTAGTCATACCGAAGTCAGAATTAATGAAATCTTAATTTAATTATTTCTAAATCAGTAGGAAAATTATCAATTGCAAAAAATAGATCTATATTTATAAAAAGTTTTTATTTTAGTCGTTCATACAGGATTATGTAACGACTGTGCATTCTTTCTGATATACCTACTATACACAACACTTATTTTCTAGTAAATGGAATAAGACATGTAATGTACACTTTTATCAATAGTTTATTGTATTAGTGGTCAGAGTAGTTATGATAGTCAATAGATCAACCAGTCATATCCGGTCATATAATTGAAAATAGCTGATAAACTTATACAAAACACGGTATTTTTGCAATGAATGCACAATTACGTTTTTTCTTTCGGATATTTGTAATTCTTATTTGGTGCCCGTCCTTAATGTTATGAGAATATGTTACGTGGAATAAGAAGTTACTGCAAGCAAAAAAAAAGAACGAATTATTTAAATGCAGTTCTAAATACTAATTCATATTTAGTATCATTTCATATCTAATTGAATGTACTCACTTAAATTACGTGCTTTAAGATACTGTGACTTAGTGCGTCTTAATTCATCGTCCCTCAACTGTAAGTAAAAAAAAAAACATTGAATTTTAATACCAGATTGTGGGAGAAGTAATAAGTTAAATTTTTGAAAAGTCAAACTTACTGTATGAAGCGAGGTCGATTTCGTCCGGTAATTCTGTAATATTTACGTCAAACCTTTCTTGAACATCATTTAATATTTTGGCGTCACTTTCGTCGCTTACTAATGTAATGGCAAGACCCTGTGAAACAACATTCCCAAATGAGTAAATCATATATCTATAATTAGTAAAAGCGAAAAATAATTCACAACTCGAATTAATTGCCAACATTAAATATTTTGATTTGTTTGACTTCCAGTATAATAATGAATATTTGATAATATAAAAAGTTACTATAAAACCACATCCGATACCTTATATAATTGAATATCTTATATATCATAAAATGTTAAAGACTTGTTAAATGAATCAAGTGTGTAAACCATTCTTTGAAGTAAATACTTGGAAGAATCTTCATCAGAATAGTGGGTAGTGATAAGATAGTCATCACGAGAAGATAAGAAAAATTATCGTCATCATGTGAAGATTCTCCGCGATAAGTAAAGTAATATAAACAAAGAATTTACCTTTGTACCAAAACGACCAGCGCGTGCTACTCTATGCAAGTATGTGTCGGAATCTTCTGGCATATCATAGTTGAATACGATGTTCACACGTTCTATATCCATACCCCGACCGAACAGGTTTGTCGCCACCAAAATACGCTGAAAATATATTATTTGGTTTTTCAGTCATCTTATATGTGATCTATTTGATTCGATTCAATTTATATGAAACACGTATGAAATTTCGTAGAACTTACAAATGCATGGATTACTTACTTTCTGAAAATCTTTGAACTGCTGATATCTGGATAATCGCTCTTCCTGCGTCATGCCTCGGTGAATGCCAATCGCGGGGAAATTCTGTTCGGTCAAGAGTTGCGCTAAAGCCATACATCTTTGTACAGACTTCACAAATATGACAACCTATGCAGAAGTAATTGTTAAAAGGTAAATTGATAGTGTCACATTGGTGTATCTCAAGAAGAGAAACATTTCTAATTCGATATTTTGTATATCATAAAATGTTAAAGATTTGTCAAATGAATCAAGTGTGTGTAAATCACTCTTTGAAGTAAATACTTGAAAGAATCTTCATCAGAATAGTGGGTAGTGATAAGATAGTCATCACGAGAAGATAAGAAAAATTGTTGTCATCATGTGTGAAGATTCTCCGCGCGATAAGAAAAATACGTATATCCGCTGTAGATTGGCCTAGTTTGCAAACAAACCTGATTGAACTCAAGTACATCAAGTAGTTCAAACAACTTCTTGTTCTTCTCGTTCTCCTTTAACTTAACGTAATGCTGTTGGAGACCGTTCAAAGTGAGCTTCGCTTCGTCGTCGACATAGACCTCCATAGGCTGCACAAAGAATGTTATTTCATAAAACAAAACAGATCCGTGGAACAAATTAAAATTGCCTATAAATGTGATTCTCAGGCTGCAGAATTTTTTTTGCGGCTGTCTGCAGTCTCGATGTATCCATCGTTCTCGCCGTCGTGCGATCGAATGTATGTGATGGGACGTCCGTTCAAAAATCAATGAAACAAAATAAGTAAAAGTAAAAATAAAATGACACTGTTCTATTCCTTGACGCAACTGTACCGTTTGCAAAAAAATAAAAGGTCGGTGTTTTTTAAAAAGAAATCTTTAAGCGCGACACCAAAAGACAAAGCCAAACCATTTTTCTTGTAAATGTACTACCAAATATGTATATCTTTTTCCTCCTTCGGAGACAGCATTAAGACAAAGTTACCGTATATATCCGTAAACAATCGAAAGTCCCGTGGCAATGGGACTTCCGCAATTTCAAGTTGCGGAATATAATCGTCGATCGGGATTAGATAAATTACATACGGTCCGGCGACTTCCATCTCTGGGTAGTGCCAACAACGAAAACTCAGCAGTTTGTCCCAACTGAACTTAAGAAGGCGCACTCATGACAGAACGCTCGGTCACACATCCAGCATCCGCTGGCCGCTCGATGCCAAAATCTCTTCTCCCAAATTTCTGGCACTCTTAAGAGGATGCCCAGAATCGACTCGCATAACTCCGGTTGGTATAGACGCTCGGCATTTCTCACTCTCGGCATCCGTTTTTATTTTTTTATTTTTTAAGTCGCGACCCGACTTCGTCACTCGTGCGAAATATAAAGAGAGCGCGGTTCTCGCGGGGAGAGGATACGCGGCAGAGGTACGCGCGTGATGTAGCTTTCACGGAGGGCTTTTACACGGCTTTCTACGACACGAAATCGCACGATTCATGCACGTTTGCACTCTCTTTTGCATTCTCGTTGACTTCACTCGGTAACTAAACGGACCGTGTGGATCGCAATCGGAAATCTTTTGCATGAGATATAAGAGAACTTTAATGTAATATGCGATTCGAATTTGCGATTGGATGGACGCGAATATCACGAGCTACGCTACGCTTCCGTTTCATGTATATCTCTTTTCCCTAACTGATTCCTAATCATTCCCCTGAGTATCCTCTTGCATCTTCTTTCTTGCGCTCTTCTGTCTTCAGGTTGTCTTGAGGTCTTCTTAGCCCCCCACCCTCGTAATTGCAAACAAACGCAGATCCTAATTCTAATTCTAACGCTCCTGATCGGTTACCCGTTAAAGAATGTAGAAATATTTCGTATCCCTACCCTTCTTTTCCCTGAACGTATCTTTATATCTTTATATATGCGTTGTCCCTTGAATGCGTAGCAACTAATTAAAGGGGACTTTATCTCGATCGGGAACTCTAACTCGGATCTCTCTCCCGAGCACCGTGTCGAACGGTCGACGAACTCGCGGTTTTAG
The DNA here is from genome assembly GCF_000956235.1 of Wasmannia auropunctata. Taxonomy (NCBI): domain Eukaryota; kingdom Metazoa; phylum Arthropoda; class Insecta; order Hymenoptera; family Formicidae; genus Wasmannia; species Wasmannia auropunctata. Next base: position 1,222,467 of record NW_012026864.1, read on the forward strand.
ACAAATATACTCTTCCTCTCCGTATGTATATGCAGATGCAGATGACACGTCCAACAGAGTTTAGACTTGTAATTGGAATCAGAAAGAGCAACGAGATATCGTGTTGGACGTGAGTGTCGAGCGTACAACTGTGTCGTTTATCGAACGTTATCGAATGAGATTTCATTTTTTTTTCCGAACTCGGTATTCATTCCTTCGAAGTGGCGTTTAAATCGCCTAACCCGCGGATGCGCCGACATTGATATTTATAATGTGGCTTGAGCTTTGGCCTGGACACGAATGTGCCAACGAGGTAGGAGCAATTGTAGATTGAAGTGAGGAGGAAGATTGTGTAATTACATCTTGCATGAATTTTTTGCAGACAGGACGTATCTCCTTGGACAGCGTGGCACTGAACATCATGACTTGCTTGCTGTGCGGTGTGCTTCGGAATATTTCCTGTACGTCCCGGCGCATATCTGCAACAGCAACACAGCGTGGTAAATTTTACAGAAACGTTCAGTTTGATTGTGGGATATTTAGTCAGCATGGATCCTGGATAAGATCGTTAGTAATACATCATGCGATTCTTTTCGACAAAATTATTTTTTAATAAACTAGTATTGGTTTAGTATAAATTAGGATATAGTACTGGTTTGTGACGCACCTAATAACTCAAGCATCTTGTCGCACTCGTCAAGAATGAAGTGTTTCAGGTGTTTTAGATTCAGTTTCTTGTTGCGTACAAGAGCGAGAATACGACCGGGGGTGCCGACAACAATGTGAGGGCATACTGTCTTCAAGACCTCTTCGTCTTTCTGGATTGGTAAACCACCGAAGAATACGCCAACCTATAACGAAAGGAATTTTATCGTAAAAACCAAATATTATAAACCTCAATTTTTAGTAATATATAGAATAATTTGTAATATACAAGATACTGATTAATATCCATTGAAAGGTAAAAATATATTGCTGTAATCCAAATTCACTGCTACATTATGTGAAGAGTATTTAACGTGAAGTATATGTAATATTCTATAATTCATTAAAGAATTCATATGTGTATAAATATAAAATTTTGTTAAAAAAATTTTTATGTTAAATTTATATTGTTAAAAAACTTGAAAAACGCATGCAACTCTGTTATTCTACTTATTCGCGCGTAGCTTATACACAATTAAAACTTTGTAGAACTTACTTTCACGTATGGCATGTACTTGCTGAACCTCTCATATTCTTTACTGATTTGAAAAGCCAATTCTCGAGTATGACACATTACTAGAACGTAGACTTGGTTATTATTCTCCGTTGCTTCCAGCTGTTGCAGAGTCGCTAATACGAACACAGCTGTTTTCCCCATACCCGATTTTGCCTGGCACAGTATATCCATGCCAAGAACCGCTTGAGGAATGCATTCGTGTTGCACTGTAAGCATAGGAAAAGTTTATCTATTAATATATTGTAAAAAAATATCTTATGGTAAAGATTGGGAAGAGGTAAATAAATCAGAAATGCCTTGTTTCGATCACAGAAACTTCAGCTGTCCCTATCTAGCATTAAAGGATAAACCTAACTCATCATTGTAACATAAAGAAACAAAGATTAAAGTAAAATGAAGATTGTTATAAAGAAACAACTGTTCACCTTCAGACGGATGTTCAAAACCACAGTCGACAATGGCACGAAGAATTTCTGGCTTGAGAAGGAAATCTCGAAATCCACTGCTGTGGATGGAGACATATGTGCCCTTGACTTCCTTCTTAGCTGGAACATCTCCACTTCCGTCAACAACCTGCTCAGTCTGTTCCTCGTCTTCATAATCCAAAAGATCGTCGTTATCTGCCATTGTATCCTGCTTACTTCGGATCGGATTAAAGATGAAGACAAGACCTGTAATACAATTATATAAATTAGTAGAAGTACTCAATTTAAGAATTAGAAATCAAGTTTATTCTTCAGATAAAAAAAAAGAAAATTTTTTAGTAATTTCTCTTTCTCAGTGTCCAGAAATACATATTGCACATGTCACTGAAATATATGATGCATTGATTACGTTCTATGATACAACTTATGCAAGCATAATGAAAACGTATGTACCAATCAAAATACATCCAATGTATAATATGTGTTAATATGCATGAAATGTATTTCTGAACACTTATAGAAAGAACGGACACGACTTTGCCTTCTATTGCCAGGCCATATTTAGAAAGTATAGGTTCAACCTTTCTCCAAGTCTTTCAATTATATTTTCAATATTATAAATTCATGGCGTAGTAAAATATAATAAATGTACATGCATAATAAAATATATGTAAAGTATATAAATATACATATTTGCATACATATTCAAGTGAAAATCTAAAAAAATCATATAAAAAGTATATATTCGTATACATATTAATCTATTTAAAAAAATGTATCCAACTACTATTATACATCCAATTAAAATAATATAAAAATATCAAAAATAAAATATGCTCATAAATTACTTTTAATTATATAAAAATTATTCGAAAAAACAGTCGAGCTACATGTTTAAGAATTACATTATTACAATCATGGTTGCTATTTTCGATCCAGTGTTCCGACAGAGATCGATTATCATTATCAAAATCGTTGCTTTCTAATACTTTCGATTTGCTCCCCCC
>NW_012026864.1:1225119-1228186 GCF_000956235.1 Wasmannia auropunctata
TAGATATTCCCGAAACCAGAGGAACTCGGCGCGCGCACGTATGTGTGCATTTTGTGTGTGTGTGTGTGTGTGTGTATGCGCGCGCACGCGTGTGTGCATTTACGTATGCGTATTACATTAATTATAACATTCACGAAACGTCGCCGACGTCGCAGTTATGCATTACCATTTCTTTAACAAAAAAAATCGACAAAATCTAGAACGATTAACCGAAGATTTTTTTTCCCTCCGTTCCGAGCGAAGAACCGGAGATTCCGTTCGGAGCGTCGGAATCTCCGGCCGAAAACACGAATCCTGACTGAAAATTGGCGACAAAATTAATGTAAATTTACTTAAAATAACCCTACATCTCGAGATGCAGGATCGTTTTCTATAAATAACACCAAGACGAGTTATCTGTGAAAATGTATAGACGCGCATATACTACCGTCGCAAACGCACGCCGCTTCCGAGAATAACGATCTCGCCTCGTTGCCGGAAAAAGCGTTCGCGTAATGGCCGTCGTCGCCGCGGCCGTTGCGCGCCGAAAAATGGACCCGGGTCGCTCCCGCGTCAACGCCGCGCGCGCGTGGGCCGTGGATCGCGAGAACTGTTGAGATATCGGAGGCCACCGGCGGGGAGGACAACGGCAGGGACGATGCACGACACGGTTCGCTGATATAGTTGCAATTTATCCGCGACAGATTCTCACCACGCGGAGGCGAAGGGACGCTCGCGCGTCCCGTATAATCATCCAACGCCGCGGCTGCACTTACGATGTAAATTTCAACGGAAGTACGGAATTCTGCCGACGGTCGAGGGGACGCGAAACGTTATTTCGCGCGTTTCGCGAACGGATCGCTTTTTCATTGACGACGCGACTCGGATTTTCACTTCACTTACCGTGTACGTGCGACAGGCGGCTCCGTGCAACAACTTCGAAGACGAAGTCGAAGATTATGAAGAACGGAAGAACACCAACGCCACCGAGATGCCGCCGCCGGCCGCGTACTCGCGTCTGTGATGAGTAGATGCAACATAGAGCGGTTACCGAGCTGCGAGTAATGGCGTTCGGTTGTCCAACTTGTCCGCGTCGCCGATTGGCCAATTCCATTGGCCGGATCTTTCTCATATGGGTGCGCTACCGGATGCATCCATACGTCAGGACCGGCCTGTCTTATACGATTGACCAGTGGACCGGTGCTTATAATTTTTGGAATCAATCAGAAGATCCTTTGTTGAGCTGGCCAAAAAAAAATAAAAAATTATATTTAGTCATTTTTCCTATTCTATATATTCAGGATGAGACTGCTGCAAGAAAAACAAAAAATATTACATTTCGATAACATGTCAATGTTAAGAGCGAATTTCCATTGTTTAATTAAAAAAATATACATAGATTATAATTTAAATAAATTTAAATAAATAAAATAATTTACGTATTATAGTTATTTTTTTAACGTAAGATATATTTCGCATAATTCAATCAATATAAAAAATATATATAGTAACAGTATTCCCACAATTGCAATTAGGGTCTGTAATTAGAATAATTCAATCAATACAAAAAAAGGAATCAATCAGAAGATCCTTTGTTGAGCTGGCCAAAAAAAAATAAAAAATTATATTTAGTCATTTTTCCTATTCTATATATTCAGGATGAGACTGCTGCAAGAAAAACAAAAAATATTACATTTCGATAACATGTCAATGTTAAGAGCGAATTTCCATTGTTTAATTAAAAAAATATACATAGATTATAATTTAAATAAATTTAAATAAATAAAATAATTTACGTATTATAGTTATTTTTTTAACGTAAGATATATTTCGCATAATTCAATCAATATAAAAAATATATATAGTAACAGTATTCCCACAATTGCAATTAGGGTCTGTAATTAGAATAATTCAATCAATACAAAAAAAATATAGTAACAGTACTCCACACGTGTGCATTAGATCTGTAATTAGAATATCGACAACAACGGATCGTTCGTAGCATGGACATAGAAATACAAGGCCAACCAGCCGAACGTAATGTAAACGAGACGCGTGTAAAAACATTTATGTATTTTTATTAACATTTTTTACATTTTTTTTTTAATAGTTACATTATGATCTGTGCTTCGCATTTATTTTATACAAAGATAGATATAATAGGTAGACAGTAATGCGCGTATCACCCCCCACCGCGTAAAACGCGTGAGGCGCATTTCCTCGCGAAACATTTCCAATTTCGTAAACGATAATTTCTTTTTTCTTTTTCTTTTTTGTCTTTGTCCATATCCGTTTAATGTAATATATATATATATATATATATATATATATATATATATACACACATATATATTACTTCACAATATGTACATATACATATAAATATATATATGTATCAATATTTCCGTGTATCACTTTACAATTTCAAACGGAAATACTTTTTCCTAAAATTCCGCCGTCCTCCGTCGGCCCTCATTTCTTTTCTTTTTATTCTTACTTTTTTTTTCTCTTCATTTCTGCCGTTCACATTGACAAAATTATACGCTCGATGCAACGTTATCACGATAGTGGTCGCAATTCGTCCTATGATGCGGATATATCAACTTTTCGCAAAACTTTTGAAATTCGCTGAACGGATTGTAATCTTTCCGCATTGAGGCACTGAAATGAAAATAAATAAACTGGATCCATTAAAAATATTGAAAGAATTTAAAAAATTCATATCTCTCACGGCCTTTTGTAGATTACGTCTCAAACAATATTTTATTATTTTACAAATTACCTCAATTCCTTCTATTCCCTCTCTTGATTAGAAACTGTTACAATATATATATTTGTAAATTGAAAATTATTATTTACAATTAAATTAAAATTTATTTACATTTAAATTAAAAATAATAAAATTACTCGTATAAATTTTTGTCTAAAAAATTAACGAATCATGAAACTGCTTACAGTAAGACCGAATAAATAAGATGTTTATGAATCTTTTAAATTGTTTTTTTACAAGGAAATTTAAAAAATTTATAGTTCAAGGTATAATTAAAAAAAAAAATATATATATACATATATCTGTCTCTTATACACA
>NW_012026864.1:1228206-1247616 GCF_000956235.1 Wasmannia auropunctata
ATATATATATATATATATATATATATATATATATATATATATATATATATATTAAATATATGCAGTTAATTATACCCATTTGTGACAAAATGTTTCCCTTGTATATGTTTAATTATACAAAAAAAAAAAAGAAATAAAATCATAATTGTAACGACATGAAACTCATAAACTTTGTCAGATCAGTAGTATGCTTCTTGTACACGCGTACTTTATCAATGTGAGCCCCAGCAAGATACACTGATTATTTTCAGTACTTTTTATAGTTTCGATTTTGTCACTGGTTATCACTCATTATTTTTTATATCTTCAAGCTGCAATTGAAATCTATCCCGATCACTGACATTAATATCAAAGGAATTGCAGCAAATTCATAACAAAATAGCTAACTAGTCAGGCAACAGTTAGGCACTATTAACAAATTACTCTGTACATACATTCCGCCCTTAACGGACGTACTGTCAATAGGCTGTTAGAGATCTCATTGCATTCTCATCTCACAACATGGAAAATAAGTCTGTGAAGAATAAATTGTTTCCGAGACACAAGCAGAAATAGTTTGGTTGCAATACAGAGTCTATCCGTCGCGATACACTTTTCATAAAAAATTAAATAAGCCGATTCTCTCCGAGAAAGTACGGAGGATAAATCGCGGAGGATAAATTGCAACCGCGAAAAGAAACACATTTGTGCACGTAGAAACGTAATAATCTCTTTGACATTAATGTCGTCCGTTTGCCTGATGTAGTAGAGCATAGATGTTACATCTCTCTCCTCAACATTTAGCAATTATTTAAATACCTATTGACATAAGCACGCGGATGAATTTCACCTGAGCCATAATTTCAGTCGCAACGCATCCACGCCGTTTAAGTAATATCGAAATAAGCGTTTATCCCGCACAAATCCAAGATTCTCATACAGGCGCAGCGCCGGCCTGTTAGTGATCTCCGTCTCCAACACCACCTCGTCAGCGTCGTCCTCCACCATCGCTTGGATCGCCTGCCTCACCAGATTCGACCCGATCTTCCGTTTCCGATATTTTACATCGACCGCCAGCATCGCGATATACCCGCGCTTTATCACCTTCCTGTGGATGTCTAGTTTGCAGACAATGGCACCGACGCACTCCTCACCGTGCATTGCCTTGACGAACAAAAGAACATAGAGCTTACTGTAAATTCTACGTCTGAGAGTCGAGAGGAGAGTCAAATTGACATTTTATGTAATTCTTTCATACATTTTTTTTGTGAAACTCTTAAAACAATATCAATGCTCCAATTTTAAATGCTCCATAATAAAATATACAGAAACTGCAATGTTTATCAATTGTAAGAACACTCATATCACATGTATTAACTTAAATGAGACAAGAGATTTTCTAGAGAGCACGTACCAGGAAGCATAATTTCGGCCAATTATGAATAAAATATCTATACGTGTAAATAGAATACGGTTCACTTAGGTCCTTCTGTATTAATTTCATAATATCAGGCATTTGTAATTCACTTGTATAGCTAACATATTGGATATCGTTGTCTTTACTTTCCATGGATAATGTTCCTGCTTGTTCTGTAACATAACAAGAAGCAGACGTTTTCATCCGTTCCCAGCATTGTATACACAGGTTTTGTACAGTACATAAGAATCTCATTCTAATCGAACGGGATTGTTTTTTCTAAACACGATAAACAGTATCTCAATTTTGAGTTACAGTTTGCTTGATTTATAAAAACTTTCAGATGTCAAAGAAACAGTTTAAAATAGCATCTGACTGGATGTCTCCCGTCGACAAAATGTACTCCATCACTTGTAAGATCAGCAAGGATTTTACAAGAATAGATGAATGATAATGAGATGGTCTACTTTACATTATTATGTACATAAATTGAGAGTTTGTCTATCGCGTTTACTGCACGGCGAGCGAAGCGAGGCGTTGTATATACCATGTTGGTTTAAATGACTAGTTTCCATTGTTTTAGATTGCGGGGAGAGATCGGTGACGGCGGCAGTTCTTTGCGGGGAGTCGCAGATACCGTTCACCTGTGCCACCCCGTTGACGTGCGGCTCGCCGCGAGCCGCCTCCGTCGTCTCCAAACTGAGACGTGACTTTATATCTAAGGTCGTGACGTCCGCTATCGAGTCCCGTTTCTTCGCCCTGATCTTGCCAGCCGCCTCCGGGTCGCTCACTTCCGCGCCAACCTCCATCTTGTCGCTATTCATTTTTCTCCCCAATTTCTCCTTTTCGCCGCCTCCCTTTCTATCCCTCCGAAATTCTCTCTCCGCGCCTCCGAGGCAGAGGATTTAACAGGCGGGAGAGAGAGAGAGCGCGCGCCTCGGGGCCGCTCTCCTGTCTCCTCGAGGCACCTGGAGGATCCCTTCACGGCTGTCGAACGCACGCGAGACACAGTGGCATGAGAGTTCTTTCACGTGCGGCCCGGCGCTTTCAATCGAATTTTCATAATTGTTGCTAGGCACGCGGTCGCCGGACGACGATTCTATCCCGAAATACGGACATCCGAAGTAAACCGCTGAACGACGGACACCATATTGGATTTCCTCCGCGGTGACTACTGGACTCAGTCGCGGGATACGAGACCCTCGCGAGACTCGCCCGCGGACGCGCGCGAAAGAACGCGTCCAAATGAGCGCGAGTGGAGTTCGTCCACCAATCGGAAGGTGCCCTCCGTCGAATTGTCCAATTGGCGCGACGTGTGACGCCACTGCGCAAGTGTGCCTGTCTTCACATTTTCGGACGGAAGTGGCCGGAAGAGTGCGTGCAATCTATCTATTTAAATCTGCGCGTTCCATGGTCTGTGAACATGTGTGAATTTTCCGATCAACAATTTCGGACCATTATCGTTCACAGTTTTTCGCACCGTGGATCGTTATTATGACTGCAGTCGTAATTGCGGTTACGGACAAATTTCAGGCGAAACCGAAGAAATTCAACATAGAATAATGCGCCGTATGGAAAAATTACGTGAAAGGAATTGTTATATTTACGAGTTTAACAGCATATATTTCAACAATAGAAAAATTATGGTTTACATTTCACTTTTCATCATGTAAACACATACAGACGTATATCCTAATATGCCTGTCGTTCCAAAGAGTCTATTGTTGTAACAATTCAAACTGCGGTGTCTTATCTCTTTCTCTCTTTCGCGCCGTTCGCAGTCGTGTGTGTCGCAACCGGCGAAGCCTTGAGAAATTTATTCTTAAAATAACCAAGACGCGAAAGCGCGACTTTGCTGTTCGCGAACATGGCTCTGAAGCACGTAGTGATAGGTGAGCACGCTCTCGCGAATCCATTTGTTACACAATTCAATAGCAATAGCGCGTAAAAATTACAATCGAGTTATGTCACGCGAATAAATAGATTGCGTAATATTTTCAGGCGGCGGTACCGGCTTCATAGGATCGCAGCTGATAAAATCGCTGAGCCTCGAGGGCGTCTCCTGTACGTGTATCTCTCGAATGCCGGGGCCAAGCAGAATGTCATGGGTAGGGATAAGAACGAATTTACACGCTTAGACTTGTCGGTAAGACAATCGGTCCCAATGACAGCTGTTGTAAAATCTGTAGAATGATTTAGAGCGCTACGGCCTGCCGGAGAACACGTCGGCCGTCATCAACGTCGCCGGGCAGAACGTGCTGGATCCCAAGCAGAGGTGGTCGCCCGGCTTCAAGCAGAACGTCAGGAACAGCAGGGTGATGACGACGAAGGCTCTGGCGGACTCTATACAGAGTACCAAAGCTACAGTTTTCGCAACTATATCAGGAGTCGCGTATTACAAGCCCGACGGCACCGTGTACACGGAAGAGAGCAAATGCGAGTCGTACGACTTTCTGTCAAGTATATATACTTAATGTTTTCACGCGTAACGTGATGTTTAGGCTGCGTTCCATTTAACGCTCGCAACGCTCGCAAACATTACTTGTCCTTGTTTAATGATTGATAAACAGCAAAGATGAAATGATTTCAAGAGCATTGCGAGCGTTAAATAGAACGCACCCTTAATATTCCTATCTGTAAATTCAATTTTTGATTTCTTCTGTTCCAGGACTTTGTCACGATTGGGAGGACGCGGCGAGACTGCCGAAAGATAGCAACATCAGACAAGTGACGATAAGATCCGGAGTGGTGCTGGGAAGAAACGGCGGTATGGTCAAGCAAATCTATCTACCGTTCTTCTTCGGCCTCGGTGGACCGATTGGGAGCGGCAGTCAATACATGCCCTGGATACACATCACCGACTTAGTTTGCATGTTTATATTTGCGCTCAAAAATAGCAATGTGCATGGTGTATTGAACGGAGTGGCGCCCCAGGTATAATACAAACGATTTTATATTATTCCTCAATAAAGATATAATTAATTATATAACATTCCGTTAATAGCTTATAACAAACAAGGAGTTTACGAAGGCGTTTGCGGCGGCAATGAACAGACCCGCGGTCATACCTCTTCCAAGCTTCCTTTTAGAAATATTATTCAGTAAAGAACGAGCAAAGGTGAATTTATCATCATTTTAACAAGCTCCCGATATATAGTTTAAAATTTTATTCTAATTTAATACTTGATGTTTTTTTGCTTCAGATGATGTTGGAGGGGCAAAAAGTTACACCAAAGCGTGTTACAGAGCTAGGATTTCAATATCAACACCCGGACATCGAAAACGCTTGTAAGCAACTCGTCCAATGAACTGGTTTGTGAAAGAATTTATTTAATTGTTATAAAAGTCGATAGAGACTCGTGATTGTTCTAATACTATTATATAGTAATATAATATACGTTATTCAGATTCTTGATAATTAGCGATGAATTAAGATTTGAAGTATCCTCTTTGTGATGCTTTCAAATTATTGTTACTTAGTAATAAATTGTTTATTACATAGGATAAAATATCTTGCTTTGCTACACAAATTTGTCTTAAATCGCGAATCGCAGTTACAATGTCGGGGTAATCTCAAGAACACGTACGACACACAGACGAATGGTACACTCTCGATTAATTACGTTCTTTACGAAGCTTGCACAAATTGCGAGGTATGGGAGTGGCACAGATGTTCCCAGTACACCTGACATAATTGAAACGCGTCGAGTTTTCCGTGTAAGGGCCCCGTCTTAAGTTCGCCAATTGGCAGCAGTTGAGTTGCGTTCCACGTATGAAACTCGGGTAACTCAAATTCTGCTGCACGTGGTAGCACGTCCTGCCCAGCGTGCCGCCCAGAACGTTGTCCGAGACGGTGAACTCGTTGGACGCGGGTAGACAAGACGCTCTCGGCAGGTATTCCTCGGAATCGGAAGAGAGCAATAGTCGGTCCGCGGGGTCGACCAGAGAGTGATCGAGATACTTGAGCCGGCTCATGTTCAAGAAATGGCTGATTTCTCTCCTCAAGCCTTGTATCTCCTTCCTCGTCAAGCCCCTCATACTGAAAGTGACCGTCTGCCCGTTCCTGTGGAGGATAAAGAGGCTCATCCTGGTGGTGACACCGACGTGCCGGATATCGGTGAGTCTCATCAAGGATAGCTCGCCCGAGCTACCCAAGCACAGCTTGTCACTCCAAACGGACCTCTCGACGACAGCTTTGTTCTCGTTCTTGTACAAGATCAGGTCCTCCCATTCCCCAAGACTGTCCAATCCGAACATGATCTCGCCCAGAAGCAGGATGATCAGTAGGTACACGTTGCTCGTCAGTCGGCTGAATATTCCGATGAAGATTAGCGCCGACACTGAAAAAAACGTAGTCCGTTTCGTGTGCAATAAATAGGTATTTGAGAATAAAAATATAGTTAGAAAATGTATAGATGCGCCTACATACATTTCTGATTCAGTGGCTTTAAGAATATCGATTAAAATAGAAGATATATATATGAAAATTATGATTTATCGCAACCATCTATTTATGGCACTGATTCTTCGCGCGAAATGTGAACTTTAAGAAATTGCGCTGTGTACATTTTAATCGAACTGTTGATTGAAGGTGAGAAATATTTTACGCGCTAAACTGAATTTTGAAGGCATAATAATAATTCAATAAATCATCTCTCTTACGGCCGAGCAACAGCCACGCGACGCATCCTGGTCTTCGCGATACGTGTAATTTATTTTTATCTAGTATCCTGAGCTCGGGCTTCGCAATCGGGATCATGTTGCAATCGTGTAACTCAACATTGCAAAAGAAATTTCGACGGATAGTCCTGCGGTTACGCGAAACGAGGTGAAAGGATCGGTAAGGGAATTTTGACACATGCCGCGAATCGCCGAAGATTAGCATATTGAGATTGCATCGCGCATTTGTTATTTTCGCGGGGCGTATTAATAACCGAGCATAGACATGTGTTTCGCCGTACGAAAACGCACTCTAAAATAAAAAAAAATCCGCTATTGCGAAGAAATTAATTAACGCAGAAAATTGAAAGAATCAACGATACAAACGACAATGTACTTAATTTATCACATTTATTTCGACGAAGCGAGTTTTAACAATAAACGTAATGTAAAATGGTAGTGTAATTTTAAATATATTTTTTGTACGCAAATTAAAACATAAATTATACGTGATGAAATTGTCATAACTAATCGCGCGATCTCTGGAATACCCGCGTTGTGACGCCTTTCAAATTCTTGCCGAGTTAGTAATCGATGTCTACGCAAGATGTCGCGATCTGTTCGTTCGCACTTCGCGCGAGTAGCGTAGCACCGTCACTTCCGTCAGCACCGATCCCGTAGGCTGTAACGTAATTCCTGCAGTCCCTGTAGAAATGCAGAGAGAGATGACTGGAGATGACTGACTCTGCTCGATCGTTTAGACTCGACAAGCTTTATAGACCTGAGCTTGCAGACATTCATATGTATGTATGTACATACACGCGTCACATAATCCATTCTGATATGTGATTGTAGAGGAGATAGCATATAGAAAGGAAGAAAAACGCATACTCCCTCTGTTGTGCCAATCTTTGGTTGGCAGCAGTCGGGAGTAAAAAACTGTAAACAGTACCGATGAGATGTGTAGATCTTTTATCTCTCTCAACTATTAGAGAACCAATCGACGATTAAAAATAGACGATCCGTGGAGAAATAATAGTTAACTAATTTAATTTATTCGACATTTATTTCAACTATTATTTATTTATATTCAACTAGCTGACATAATTTCGTTGCATATTATTTCGTTACATCTAATATTACTTAAAGTTATAATTGGAATCATAATTTTTTATCTAGTCTAACTACTATTTTGAATCGACGATACAAACAATATTGAGAAACAAATATAATTGTTATAGCTTTGAAATATAAAATTGATATTAACAAAATATATATATACCTGAATAATTTAATTTGTTATCAAATTTAGCTATTCGTACAAAATCTATATTACAGTTGAATAACGTTAATTTCCATCTTGCTAGAATCTAAATAAGCTGCGGATCAATTGATAACAGATTGTAAGTCTCAAAATTTATGTGGCGTATATTGCAGGTATCTTGCGAGGAGACCCGTAAAAATAACGAAGGCAGACCGTCGAAGGCCGTGAGACTGCCGTCGGACAGAAATTACGCTTCGCAAAACCGTTATCGTAACTCGCGAGAAAAATGACCGTTGATAAGAACACACGTGTTCCAAAGACGAAACGATCCTTCCCACCCGGACCTGTGCAATCATCAACACACTTTTGTACGTACATGCTTATACCCCACTACACAGCGGTATTTAACAAACATATTCTCTCTCTCTCTCTCTCTCTCTCTCTCTTTCTCTCTCTTGCGCGCGCGCGGAATTAAGAAATTCAGTACATGGTACTTAAACAAATTGAATAACATGTGTCAGCAAAGAATACAAAAAGTTTGCAAGTCATTGCGATTTACAATTTTACAAGTTTAGTAATTTAAAAAATTATAAATTTTAATTTTTAAAATTATTTTTCATGATTAATAGCCGTATCTGTTACAATTTTTTGCGATACATATAAAACGTACTGACACGAATTTATAGTAAAGTAAGTACATCTCAGATACGTATATTGTGTTCAGATAGTGTTATCGACTTATAAGCAAGACTCACGATCGATTCATCGATATTATCACCGAATCTTCTAATCCTATTTTATTATCTCGATATGTTGCCATCGCTCGATTGTGAAAAAGATAAATTTTATTTTTAAAAATCTACAGAACAAAATTCACAGAAACAAGAAGTTAACGTTAACAATTTTTTTTTAAATCGTGTTTCATATTTTTTACACCTAAATATCTAGAATATTGTTTTGTTACTTTAATATAGATAATTATTTTATTATCCCACAACAAATTCAATAGAATGCGTTTTATAATATATATACACATCATATTCTTTAATTTTTTTCTCTCTTTTTCTCTTGCTATACTTTATTTCTCCTTAAATATCTCAAGAGACGTTAGGTTGTCATCCTAATGTTAAAATTGAACAGCCCTCTTGTACAGTTAGATTAACGAATCGCGAATGTGATCGTGAAACCGATTTTAGCACCCGAAAACTGTAGTGTCGTTCGAAAATTAACACACGTTATCTACAACGTAAAATGTCGCTCGAACAAATGCTGCATCACGATCCAATATCTACCGTGCCGTTTGCGCTCTCCCACTTTTTCCGCGCACTCGTCGACGGGTGATTAAGCGATTATCAAGCGAGAAGTGTTTTCGATATCGCGAAATTCACCTCGACAGAGCAACACACGGTACACACGTACATTGCAACGCAATGTGTTTACCAACTCGTCGATTAATCCGCGAATGACCGCGTTCCCTCGGATGATGCAGCGTGTAAAATATCTTTTTTTTTTTTTCGTTACTATTTTTCGCGAATTTTTGCCAGGATATTACAATAGATTTTTTTTACTTATGAAATATACGCTGGCTTATAACACGATTAACGTTATTATTACAAAAATATATTTTATATCTAATGACGAACTTTAGGAAAACATGAATAATGCGAATTCTCTTTGGCTGTGACTTTTTCTCGTTTGACACACCACGTCGGCCCGCAAATATATGCATATCAGAAACGACAATTAATCGCTCTTACGAATCTCGCGGCGAGAGCGTGCCCTTATCTAAACGCATGTGACAATTCCAACATGTGGCAATAAATTAAGCCGCGCGAGTAAAACCGTATATATTTATCGCACACGCTCTTTCCCGTTTCGCCTTATAAATCCTGACACGCGTACGCGTTATGGACGATTGATTATTATGCCACTTTTACATTCTACGATGCAATTTTCACGCCTCGAGCTGCGAAAGGAGATCCCACCTCCCGACCCTCTCGAGATATCTCTTGCATTCTGCAGAGTTTCCCACAGAAGCTTGCAACAATATTACAACAACGTTACAATATTAATACAACTTTGTATAAATATTGTAATCTTGCTACAATGTTGCTGCAAGCGTCTGTGCACTGTAATAATTAACTAATTTCACAATGGATAACTAATCGTTTCGCAAACTCAAATCGATGCATCAATACGAAATTAGTGTGTCGTAAATGACAGTTCCCATTTTAATCAAACATTTAAATCATTATTAATTATTATATAAATTTATAATTATTGTATTCAAATATCAATTATTATTATTATTATTATTACTTATTAATTATACTTTATTCAAATTAAAATTGAGCATTATGTCCGTAAATTATTACTTTCACGACAGACACTTTCGAGCAAATATAGAATTGTAAAATCGTCAACGTTACAAAATGTAATTACTTTGAATAGGATTCCAATAGAGATCCTAAGCTTTGACGTTTCAACTTGCTTCATCTCCTTGGCCGACGACGCGATAAACACGTGGGAGGATAAAGTCGCGCCGGTTAATCGACGGCCGCGACGGCGCTACCGTGAGCGTGTAAAATCCGATATTTAACGAACGCGATAAACTGAAAGGGCCTTATACGATTTGCATAACGACCTCGCGCGTTAAAATCACGGTCGTAGCGCGCGCGCGCGGGATCTTATAAATAACCGCGCCGTGCGCGAAAAGGTCAAACGCGCGAAACGGGAAGCGCGCCGTTACGCGCGAGAGAACGAGCGACTTCGCCGCAATAAGCGCAGACAAAAGTCGAAAGCGAAGGTATATATACATATGTATTCCCGTTGCGCTGCCCGGGCCGGGCTCTGGCTCTCTCGGGATCGTTGCACGCCCGCGGAATCATTATGCGCCCAGGGATAAACCCGTACGTATGTACATACATACATACGTACATTCGTAATTGCACCGCGGACTTCTGTAAGCCCGTGAATCGCACGCGCAGCGGCAAATGTGTATACCTATCGCGGACCGTCTTGTATCTCATTTCGCGATTACTTTCCCGATCCATATTCATGAGCCTCGCATGCCGAAGCTGGGCTCGCTTTATCGCTCCATCCATGCGCTCGGGCCTCCTCCAATTACCTGGCGATTGACGGCGTCTAGAAAGGAAGATCTCCAGAAAGGAGACTTTGCACGGAAAGAGTAGGTATATACGATTTTGCTGAAGTATCCAAAGATTTTAGCTCGCGATACAGATCTGAAAATAATTACGTTAGACCATCCAAGTAATTATGTGGGGCGCTCAAACTGGTTGTTAGGGCTTTTTGCTGCGTTATCATCGCATGCTCGAACGTCCTACATAATTATTTCGAATGGTCGAGCAATGATTATTTTCAGATCTGTATCTGTACCTATATATAGCTATAAATTTTTAGGTATTTCAGCAAAATCTTTGTTCTTCAAAGACAAAAAAAGTGAAATAAAACAAATTCGTTATCGAGAAATGAGAGATCGAATTTGTACAAGGCACTCTACACGACGAGCCCATTATTTCGAATTAAATAATAACGATATTCGTACACGAAAGCTGCGACGTTTTCAAGCAGCCTGCGCCAACGTGAGATCGTAACCGCGCGCGAGAATATATCGAGACGCTGCATGCGTGGGGAACGGGCGCGTTTTCGCACGGAGGAAACGATAAAAGAGAAGAAGCGGTGGAACGCGGGATAAAAAGAATAAATGGAAAATAAGACCGGGCGGGCACTGAAAGTGGAACGGGCCGTGCGCCAGTGCGGGAGATAAGCGCGGAGTACGAGAGAAATGCACCGGCTGTGCGGCGCGCGGCGTGATTTGTATCTCTCTCTCCGCTCATCGTCGTCGTGGTCGTCGTCGTCGTCGTCGTTTCCCCCCCGAAGAGCGGAGTCTGCGCCCGGTAGGTGCGCCCCTGGACTGCCGGCTCTCTCGCGGCCGAGCCGAGTGCAGGTGCGCGCCCGCCAGTCTGTCGCCAAGTCCCCTCTCGATGCCTCGGGTTACCCCCTGCCGCTCCGCGTTCCCCGCTGCCACCGTCGCCGCCGCCGCCGCCGCCGCCGCCGCCGACGACGACGACGACGAGATCGCACACACACTGTGTGTGGACCCTTCGCTGCTCCCCCCCGCGTTCGGCCATGGCGAACAAGGTGGCAAAGGGAAGAAAGGCACGAATGGCACGATATCGCCGGCACCTACCTTCTCGTTTTCATGCTTCTCTCTTGCTCTCCTCTCTCTCTCTTTCTCTCTCTCGCTCTCTTCGTCCTCCGCGCTCGCGCGCTCCCTTGAATCCGTGCGTATGTATCTACCTATATATCTCAGCCGGCTTCTTCTTCGTTTCTTCCTCCTCCTCCTCTTCATCCGCCATCTCAAAAGAGAGAAATTCTCCTTTCTTTCTCTCTCCTCCCCTCCTTCTCTCTGCCTCTCCTCGTTTTTTTATTACGCGCTGCTATCTAAGCCTCCACCTCGTTCTTCCGATTACCTCCGCGCCCTCCCCCTCCCCTCCTCGCTGTTAGGCGCGGTATGTATTCACGTTTTTTTTGTTGCTCGAACGTGCGTACGTGCTCCCGCCGTGACTTTTCGCGAATCTTCAGCTCCACCTTGCCACGATATTCTATAATAACTACTTCGCGTGTTTCGTAACCGAGCTTGGAAACGTTCTCTTAAATTTCCTACAGCCGATCGCGCTTTCCCATGGCGATTTTTTAGTTTGAAAAATAAATTGTGTATTCCGCTGCGCTGTATTAGCTGCTCTCTACATATATACTAATAGCGCGATATGCCTGAAACTAATCGCAACGCTCTCTTTCAATCTCCGTCTAATCGTTCGTATATTCCAAGAGTGTTCGCAAGTATAGCAATTCGCTACTAATTGGTATAGCGAGGCAGATTCAGTAGCAGCGCTATATGTATATAGGCTTGGCCGCGGTCCTCGACAGGATCTCGTGTAATCTCGCTGAATAAACAGACGCGCCGCTCCACCGTGATGCACGATAAATCGAAGAGGAATTCCTAACAGCGGAGAGAAAGAAAGAAAGATTCCGTCGCGTCGGCCGGGTGGTCGCGTCGCGTGGGAAGGACGACGAAACTCCGGATCCGGTGCCTCGCGCACCTCCGGGCCTCCGTCTCGTTGCGACCTGTGTGCGAGGCGAAGAAAAGGAATGCAAAGAAACGGCCATCACGGACGCTCGGGAAACACCCGCTCGGGCGCCTGGAATGCGCCTGGTTGATCCCGCGAATATCCCCCAGCCGGGTGCACATCGTCGTCGTCGTCGACGCGTAGGTATACCGTACCCGTGTCGTGAAATACTTTTCGCGATATACCACGGCACTCAGTATTTATTCTCGTAATTATTCGAGAGACGCGGCAACTGCCTCTTCTTTTCGGAAGATCACCAAGTCGGATTTGTAACTTAAATAGGTTTTTTATTATAATAGTCTGGAACAGTTCAAAATTGCTGTTCAAAATTTGTAATTTTAGATGATTTAACTTTATAAGTGTCGATATTTATTGTGCTCTTTTTCTAGCTTTATTAAGAAAAAAGAAAATAATAAACGTGAACGCCAATATATCGAGCTAATACCCAAATTTACAAATCTTGGACAGCAGTCGTCTAGAGGAAATTTTTTAAATATTTTTTTAAAATTTAATTAATTAGTAAAAATTGATTTCAATGTTAAAAATAAAATAAGCGATGTAAAAGCGGACTATTATTAGAAGATAAGTCATGATTTTTTATTTATGCATCAATTTCTACTATATTAACATACAATGAATTCTTCATGCTTACGTTTTTCCATCCATAATACTGCTATTACTGATATAATTAATAAAACTATAGCTAATTGATATTGATATGAATTTTTCTGAAATTCTTGAACAATAATGAAATACGAATCGTCATGTATTTATTCTTTGATAATTATTCATGTAAATTTTTAACAATCGACCAACAGAAAAACAATATTTATAGATCGCAAGTATTTTTGTAGTATGTTGAAGAATAGAATTTGTTGATTTGAGTTATTTTCTTTAGAAAAATTTCATAAGTCGTGTCTCTCACACCTATAATTACAAGTCGAGCAAAATCTGATTCGGTTGTCTTGTCGAAATTGCCTCGGTGAAAAATATGACTTAACGCCACTTTAGCGACTGATCGTTTTTCGATCGGTGAAACGATGTGTCCTTTAATGAGGCCATTCCTTAAAGGAAGGCAAGCATCTGGCATCGCGAGCAACGTCAGTATTCGTCACACGATTGCGAAAGTAACCGGAGCCTCGAAACAACGGTACCTGGAAACGTTGACTTCTTTGTCAGGTCAAGTTTCTTTTTTTTTTTGTTTGGAATGAATCAAAAAGAAGACACCTCGGCAAAAATGACGATTCGCCTTTCAAGGATGTTACAATAATAGAACGTGGAGGAGCGACTTGAAATTCTACGAGCGCTATATAGAAAGAGTTTTAGGGGGTCGTTTCTTCGCTCTAATACAGGCTACGCAATTTTTTTTATATATAAGTTTTTCTCATACATTTGGTCACCTTGATCCCCGGCCGACTTGGCTGGAATTTATTGCGCCAGCGCGTTTGCAACGATTGCATCACTGCGACGACTGTGGGGGCATTCTTTTTCTGCACTCGTGGCCGTACGAGTAAAAACGCACGTGAGGCGTTCGCGTTTACACGTTGTTCGCGTTACACGATCCCACACTTCCGTGTGCCGCGATTTCGCTTCTCTCTCTCGAAGAAACCGCCCACCTGCTGGCGGGGGGTCGAGGTCAAAACGAGGAAAAGCCCGCGGATTTATGCTCAGGTGTGTAGCGCGCGCGCGCACGCTCGCGCGAATACGATGACAGGTGAAGCTACTACTAGGAGAACCCGACGTTACGTCGGGGCTTACCCATTTGTAATTAATGAAACGCTTTAAAAGACACCTGTGCGACCATCTCTGCCTCGCGCACAGGTGGCTGTCTTAGACTGTTACGGCGATAAACCCGGTCCCGCTCCGTACAGGTGTGCGCGCCGCAGGTACGCGAGCACTCTAATACGAATCGCCGCACCGATACACGACGAAATCCCAATCACGAGGGCTGGCTCGCCTGATGATTCCGCGCTATCAGCGTTTATCGTTATCGCCCCGTCGATGCCCCGTCTTGTCAGAGAGAAAGCATGCCTTAAGAAAAGAGTTTCTATATACATTTCGTTTCAGTTCCATAATACTTTCCTTCATTAACTCCAATCTTCTTCCATTCAACAGAGAATATCGTACGTGGGATAATTATTATTATTACTATACTTTCTATTTTTGTTTAAGAAAAAAAAACTACTTGTGTATTAAAATACTATATGTGCACGGAATAATAATAATTATTATTATACTTTCTGCTTAAGAAAAAAACTTGAGTATTAAATTATTACATTTAGCGTATTTCTTTATTAGAGATTTAATATATAGGACAATATTTTCTATCGAAGCTCGATAGAATCTTCTTTCAAAAGTGCCACGTATTGTCGATAAGCCATAAGGACGCCTCTCTCCGATAAGCTATGAGATTAACGTGTGTGTATTCATTCCTCTAGAAATCCCTCCTCTTCTGCAGGAATCTTCTTTTTTTTCTTAAAAAAGGGTCCAAGGACGTATCGCCCAAGGCACGTTCTCCGATCTTGGCAGAAATTCGAGTTCTCTCTCTCTCTCTCTTTCCCTCCCTCCGTCCAACAACAAAACGATGACGAGTTGGAATCGCGTACGCGGTGGAACGAGGTAAGAACGGAAAACAGGCTCCCACGAATCCCCCGACGCTCATTGTAAAATTGTGAAGGAAAGATTGCGGGAGAAGAGGGGCGAGGGAGGACGGACGATTTCTTGGTCGTGTCGGTGGCAGCTACAAGATCAGTTCGAGCGTGATACACGCGTGTGATTTGGATTTTTCTCACGAAAGACCGGAAAGTATCGGAAAGAAGCGCAAGCTTTTTTTTAGTTTCCTTAAATAGAATCGAACAAACAAGATAAAGAAGTAAAATTATTTATACTTATATTATATGAAATTACCATGTTTGTCAATATAAGAAAATGTACTTTCAAAAAAATAGATCTTAATCGAAATAAGCATCTTTTATTTGGCATTAATAGTTTTCTCTAACTTATTAGATATTAAATTATATATTTCATTTCGTTTAAATTCTTAATGTTTTTAAAATGAATAAATCCTTGTTTCAAAAAAAAATCCAAGTATCTTCCTTGGTATTCATTTTTCAAAAATTCAGATTCTTAAAAATTTGTTAAACCACCATCGAGTGGCCCTTTCGTTAATAAAGTTTAAACTTTTAACAAAGTTTTCTCTGAAGACTGATATTTTCCGATCCGATATTTTTACCTACTTCAGCTGCACCGCATCTGAGTCTCGTTTCGAATTCACATATAAGAAAAATCTTCACAATCCATATTGTTCATTCTTGTGAAATTAATAATAAAATTAATAACGAAAACAGCTTTTGTTGCACGATATACGTATATCTCTCCATTCGCGCGCCGCGGGTTATTAAATATTTAAATTTTCTCTAATCTAAATCGATGCAAATTTGATAGACCGTTGCAGCTTCTGGCGTAAGTGGGAAATGCATTTTGAACAAAGGATGTGTGTCAAAAGAGGCAGCTGTGAATAATTAATACTCTCTCGATAGCCTCGTGCCGCTTCGATAACAATATACAATGGAAGGCAAGGCGAGGGCCTCGTGCAAGATTTGACCATGTGCGCACTTACGGGGTTCACGTAGGTTCACATACGGGCGTTTACCACTCTATACCACGCATCATATGGTCGACTTATGAATGGTATCTGCACACGTTCCCACGTCACTGAATGAGCCTCAGGTCCCTCACGTCCATCCGGCGGTGTATCGTAACCGCCTCTATTCCACGCGTAAATCGTCCAATTCTCATCTCTCGTTCACCCCCCCCCCTCCCCCTTCTTTTCCCCCGTGTTCCCTCAGTTCTCGTGAGCTTTCGTTCGAACAGTGCACCATTGAGGCGTAGATGCCCGCGTGATAGCACGTCCCCGCGACTACAAAGTATCCGAGAGATAATAATCAGAGGTGGCGAACTCTGTACTTGTGTCTAAAGGCGTTGAGAATCGTTAACAATTTGACTATATAACTTATGTAACTGCGAACAAGTCGCAATTGTAACTTTTATATATTTATATACATGTATACGGAAAAAAATGATTTTACTGAAGTATCTAAAAATTTAGCTTATACACGTATAAGATCTGGCATAATAATTACGTTTGGAGTTTGGAGCAAGTCGTAATTGTGACTTTTATTTATGGATATATATGCACGGAAAAAATGGTTTTATTGTATCTATAAAAATTCAGCTACACGTACAGATCTGATAATAATTACGTTGGACGTTAAAATAATTATATATTGGACGCTCATAGAAAGCTATAGTTGCTGGAACGTCAAAACTTTTTGAAGCATCAACATGACATCCTTAAGCGTTCCACATCATTATTTTAATGATTCAGCGTAATTATTTTCAGATCTGCAGTATCTAGCTAAAGTTTTTTTTTTAGATACTTCAGCAAAATCGCCACGATACAAACTAATGTAGCCTCCTGTTTATTTTTATTTCCGCTCTCTGAAAATTCTAATGTAATATTCATGCGCGGGTCGGCGTTTTATGAATCAACTTGATTTTTAATTCTTTTGAGCGCGGACCCCTGCGCGCTTTTAAAGCTTAAGCGAAACGCGACGCAATCGCGGTCGCGTCATCAAACACGCATACATTGGCCTCGGCGGGAAACAGGTGTCGGCTCGTAGCCGTTGCTACGGTGGCCGGTTTAGATTGCGGCACTGTGAGACAGAGACGCACCGGACGGACGACGACGACGGACACCTGCACGCCACACTGATTGTATACGTAAGATCGCCGGTACCCTTTCCCCTCCCCCGGAGTCTATCCACCGTCTTTCACGCCGTGTATCTCGCCTTCTTCTTCCCCTCCCCCCCTCCCTCCTGCGTCCCTGCTCCGCCGCCCTCCGTGATTCGACATCTCGCGATCGATCCTCCCACGGAACGCGGAGGAGCGGAACTCCAAGGATGTTACCCACGTATGCGCTCACGTGCGAGAGATAAGGAGAGAATCAGAGAAACCAAAGGAAAGAGTCGAAGGAGAGTGGCAGGGAGAGAAACCGCTGCTTAAAATGGAACGGATAATAATGGCGAGCGTTCGGGGTAGAGAAAGATAAAGAGAGAGGGAGAGAGAGAAAGAGAAGGAGCGACATAGGAGAGACACATCGCTACAGGTCGCCACGCACGGAGCGGAGACGGCACGCACTTCGCGCCACGAAAACACGCGGTCCGAGGTCCGAGAGAAAGAGAAAGAGAGAGAGGAGAACCTAACGCGTTGAAAAGAGACAGTTCGACAAAATGGGAAGAGAGAGAGAGACCGATGTTTTCGAAAGACGAAGTCGAGTGAGCAGCGAGCGCGCGCGCGAGAAGGAGAGAGAGAGAGAATAATGAGAGCAAAGGGGAGAAAGAGAGAAGCGCGCGCGAGCGCGAAGAGGACGGGACGACGGCGGCGGCGAGCGAGCGGCTCCGGGACGCAACGAATCGGAGAAGGACGACGAGATTGGGTTATGTCGGAGGCGCCGTGATTCAACCGAACGCGCAGGTGTGCCGCAGACTGGCCGGCGCCTCTCTGGAATGCAGTTCCCCTCTCCCTTCCTCTCCCTCGTCGGGCCGGGTCCCTCCGCGCTCTGCCCCCTCTCATGCCCCCCCACCTCGCCGCCCCCGATCATTCCTCTCCGCGCGCGTACCGAACTCCCTACGGGCTCTACGGGCCCCCGCGCCGTGCCGTGGTACCGCGCGACTTCACCATCCACCACTACCATCGCCAATTACGGCACGCAAGCGCAAGTGCGAGCGCACGGGCGAGCGAGCGAGCCGAGCCGACGAGCGAGCGGGCATACGACGTGCACGTGTATGTGTGTATGTGGGTAATGCGTGTGCCCGCGTGTATGCGCCTCGACGACGCTACGTCACGTCCTCTCATGGCAATCAGTGCAGCTGGCCACCAACGCGTTCCCACGGGGCCAAAGCCGACCAGGCCAGCCAGGCTAGCTTCGGTCACCTTTGCGCGAGCGCGCGCCTCTTACCTGTCTCTCGCTCTTTCTCTTTTTTCTTGATCTTTCTCCCGTTGCTCTCCACCGCCCGCGACCCTCTCCTCCTCGTCCGCGCCCGCGCGCACGTCCGTTTCTCTTCCTGCGAGCCATTCCGTCTCTTCTCTTTCTCCTTTTTTTTCCCCTCCGTCCTTTCTTCCCGCCCGCCCGCCCCCTTCGTATCTTCCCGCATCTTGCTCCGTGAAGATTATGCCCTGTGTGCCCGCGAGCGATATTTCAATACCTTCGGAAATCGATACGCGGAACGTACTTCGAAATGCTTCGAAACGGCAAGCGAGGGAGGGTGGGATCTCTTCAGATCTCTTATAAAATGAATAAACTCATTAAAATCGAGAAAACCGATCGCGAAAACGCGGAGAATGGAACACGCACGAAGCGCCGATCACCGCCGCGCGGATTGGTTTTTTTAATTTTTTTTTTTTTTTTTTTTTTAAGAAAAAACTGCTCCAATACGGTAGATCCAAGAAACGATGGCTGCGAAAAAAATTTGTTTCGTGTCTAAAGTGATTATATTATATAGCGATCGGGACCTCGCTAGATGCAAAGGGAGGGAAAAATTCTCACGGGCACAGAGGAACTCTTGTACTTGACACGCTGTTCCATGTCAAACGGAAAGCGGTGTCGAATGACTCTCACGCTCTGGGTGGCTGCAGCGCATTTCTGGACTTTTTCACGCGACTCGCCTAGTTTCGGAACACGAGTCACCGCGGACTCGTTGCTCGAGAGTTACGACGACAGGGGTTACACCGGGGTAGCCCCAGCTACAATCAATATGGAGGGGTACCGTAATCATAATTCGATCTTTACGACCGTCACGACTTTCGGGATAAAACAATGGTCGCTTTCACGGTTCGAACCATCGAACTTCTCGCTGCCTCCCTCCCTCCCTCCCTCCCCC
>NW_012026864.1:1247636-1300075 GCF_000956235.1 Wasmannia auropunctata
AAAAAAATCCTTACATATAGATAATGTGTAGCCGTATGTTTTTTCCTCGCCTTTATTTACTCTTTATCGGCGCTTTCGCGGCTGAAAGCAGAAAGGAGAGGAGGAATTTTTCCAGGTGGAGGGACCCACAGGCCCCACGTACGGCGCAGGTGTCTCGCTTCTACGATATTCCAGGACTCTGCGGTATTTCCAAAACGACTCTCCGCCTGTATGCCTACATTGTAGAGAGCATGCCCCTATTATATCTGCAGTCGCCCGGTTGTAACGGTGCCCCGCATTGAAGATCTCTCTGTATTTCGGTTAATACCACACACCAGGGCACACATCGCCGGACGAAGTAGCCGAGTTTCCATGACAATGTAAACCGCTTCTCCCCCTCCCCTACCCCGTATTCGAGGGCACCTGAAAAATACCAGATGGATCTCGTATTCGTGCCGAAGATGCCGGGATATAGTCCCCAGAGGTATACCGGAGAACCTGAAATTCCCCGAAATACGGATTGATCTCGGTGAATATATATAAGCTTTGTATATATACACCCCATCTGAGAGACGCGAGGAATTTCGTTCTATTTTGCGATTTATCTTACGATTTTCTCTTCGCGCGTTGCAACAAATTCGAAACGAGATACGTAAAAGACCGTATATTGAATTTTTTTAAGAGTCAGTTAAAATCACGCCTACATATTACGTATACGCTTAACAATCTGATAATTCCGTGACACGTTAAACATTTTTTTTGTGATGATGTTACCTACATAATTAACACTTTCGTTTCCATACGACTTATATATGTATTTTTTTTAATTTTTTTTTGTATTTATTTTTCCGTGTTACGTGGTGTAATCGAGAACGTGGGACGTCGGGATTAATTAAATTCGTATACCTGTAATTCGTGTGACTTGAAATTTTTCACCTCGCGTCGCAGCATTCTTTTGCGAACGTGTAGACGCGGCGTGGAATTCTAGACGGCCGTTTCCTGTGAAAGTTGCAAAATGAACGAATAACACCGATCTGGTGTCGAGCGAGTGCTCCAGATCGCATGACGACCGCGCCGCCGTCGCCGCCGCCGCCGACGACGTCGACGACGACGACGACGACGACGACGAAAGCAAACGACGAGATATACCTCGGGGGGGAAACAGGTCAAGATGTTTCTCGCCCCGTTAATGACTCCCGCCGCCTGTGCGCGGATGCACGCCGTCGGTGGCCGTCGCGGCATTAAAATACCAGTGGATTCCGGGTATTTTAAAAACGGATGACGAGGTAGTATTTTCGCAGTGCGAGCGGTTTGAACAGCTGCGCAAATAGTGGGATCCACGCGCTTCCTCGGCCCCGTGATTTCTGTCCCTGGGCTCTCTCACACACACACATACACGTTCCGCTTTGCAATTTTATTACCGGGTCCCATCGAGAGAGAGAGAGCGAACGTCGTTCAACGAGCGCGGTCATGACAATTCCATCGCTCGCCGAATCGATATGCATTTCAAATCAGTCGTGCTGCCAAGTGAAACGATAATATTCGCGTACATAATTTACGTACGGAGATCTAAAGGGCAGCGAGACCAACGACGTTACTCTCGCGATCTTCTAAAACGCTCTTAACGTGTTAGTTCTTGATATGGTCTATAGATATCTAAATATTCTATATATGTTTTCTTTTATCGACGCGTATTCTTTTGCTACATACAATTCGTGATTTATCTATTTTGCTTTGATTTATTCTTCAGGCTTAATTAAAAATAAATATTAAAATAAATATAAACATATAAGTATAGAAAGAAATATTAAATATATAAATATACATCGCAGACATGTAATAGACATGTATATGATACGCGAGTGAAACGAGTAATATGTGTACATTTTAATGCTCGTTATTTTGCTATTTAGAAAGGCAGCTTTTAAAGAATATTAAAAAATGAAGCGAAACACTGATGACACGATCTCTCTCTACTCTCTTCAGACTTTTTCCCCGCTACGCCGAGTCCTTTGATGAAGGATTATATCCCCTTTCCGAGGCACGCTTTATCAAGATCCGACGGTACTTGCAATTAGCGCCATAATACTCCGTTCGACGAACAGAGATTGTACATAGGAAGGCGAATAGATAATGAGAAGGAAAGAGCGAGATGAGGGTTAAAACGAGAGAGGGAGTGCGCCAAGAGCGTGAGTGTATGGTTATAGCTGCCTCTCCCTCCTTCCCTCACTCTCCTCTCTCTCTCTCTCTCATCTTTCTCTCTCGCGCTCGCTTGCTCGCTCGCTCGCTCGTTCTCTTTCCTCCCCGCCACCCTCTCCCGTCCTCCATGCCTCTTCCTGATACGATGTTACAGTCTTGTAGGCAGCCGGGGATCGGGAGAGTCGCCCCACAGCTAACACGTGCAAGGCGCACGTGCACTCCGAAAGAGAGACCGACCACTCTAGCCGCTGGCGCACAATCATCGGATGCCAAGATACACTCCATGGAATAATTTTCGATGGGCACTCCCATGTCTTCCTCCTCTCTCTCTGTGCTTCTTCTTTTTCTTCTTCTTCTTCTTCTTCCTCCTCCTCCTGCTCCTCGACTGAGCGAAATCGAAAAAAGATCCGCCGCGAAGGCGAACGGGTGTTGTACTTAACATCGCCTCGTCATCGATTTCGAGGCGACCGCGATAAACAATCGCGCGCGCTCGTGTCCTTCGTGTTTTCATTCGAAACGACCGCGCGTTCCGAAAAAATATGCGCGACTTTGCCTTTCTAAATACGTGGAATATAAAAGACATTTTTTTTTCTGCAAGACACTT
This sequence comes from Wasmannia auropunctata, assembly GCF_000956235.1. Taxonomy (NCBI): domain Eukaryota; kingdom Metazoa; phylum Arthropoda; class Insecta; order Hymenoptera; family Formicidae; genus Wasmannia; species Wasmannia auropunctata. The sequence continues at coordinate 1,250,419 of NW_012026864.1, forward strand.
TTTTCGTGCAAAATATACTCGCGGAAGTGATTCGCAATCGGCACGACTACGACTACGCAGAATCGTATTTCGTTATCGCGCGCCGCGGTAAGATATCGAATCGAATGGCAGGAAATGTGTTTCGTAACGCGTATGTGTTTTGGAAGGAAGGAAACCTCCTCGCGAGAATCGAGATCGGTTTATCGTATCGCGCGTATTCTTTACATCGTCGACGTGCGCTCCGCTCAACTTCCTGCCGTTGTGTCTGCCTCGACGCGTATATTATACACGCGTGTTGCATCATAACCGACGAGAAAATCGTTTCCTATACGTATATCTAATCTTATTTAAGTCGCCTCGATTGATCCGCAATCAAGATAATCGTGTTTTGATCAGGGTAAGCGGCGTGTTTACGCTCGATTTCTGCGTACAGCTGCACTAACAATTACACACGTATATAATACACCAATCGACAGATCGCGACGAGTCGGGTAAAATCAATAAGAAACTGGGCGCGCGGTTGTAATCGAGCCGTATCTAAGTTATCTAACATTTTTTATAAAAAAAAAAAAATTCTCACTCCAAATTCTCTCGTCGCTCGTCATTCGGCTCTTCGTAAACGCGCTCTCACTCCGCGATCGCGAGCGAATACATCCGCGTTTATATATTCGCGTACGTGGGATTAAAATGCAAAAGCGCCATACCGGATCCTATATACCGGGTCATACCGGAGCGCCGCGCGCGTCGCGCATCCCAAGGGCTTAAACTCTCTCGGACACCGGCGGCGCGGCGTCGGCTTCGTTCCCGACGTAATTTTCCATGCGGCGCACGCACGGCGGCGCTTCGCAGATTTATTTGTAAGAATGTACGACATGAGCAAGCGCGCACGCACGCGAGGAGGTAGGTGAGCGTAGAGATCCTGCCTCTTACCACCTATATGTATGCAAGCTCGTCTCATCGCAAAACGGATGCGGCGCAGCGGCAGCAGCAGCAGCAGCCAGGAAGCGCACGATTACGTTCGGCCTCACCTCGGGACTCGCATTCCCGGGGCGTTACGTGCGCGGCAGCTGCGCAGGAGACGCGCCGCGGATCTCGTCGTCGTCGTCGTCGTCGTCGTCGTCGTCCCGATTTCGAGAAGGGACAGGGCGAGACGATATAATTATAGGCACGTAGCTTTTATCTCCGCGTCCCGCGACGGCGTCGCGCACTCGTGACTCCGCCAAGTCGCCGCAGGCCGTTGATAAGTTTGATTCGATATACGTGGAAGAGCGTGATATTCTCACTTTGAAGCGGCTTAACAACAAGCCCGCCAAAAATATCGAAATATAATTACTTCCGCATTTCCAATCTCAAAAGGAAAACGCTTCGCTGTTTTACTGTTATATATTTAGCATCACACTTTATTTTTCGAATCAATTGGTATATTAATTGCGTTTCAGCTACAAGATACAGATGCCTGGCTTCAAGATTTAAGATCTGTGGGAGTTGTTGCCCGAAATCAATTCAAGAATCAAAGTTAAAGATTCTTGAAAGATCTCAGACATTTGTGCGAAAAATTGTAATTTGAAATCCGAAAATTTGAAAGACTTAGAGAGTAGACGTAAAGACAAGACTTTTAGTCCTTCTCAAACAATAGCGTTAATAAATAAAAAAAATAAAAATTCAATATTGAAGAATAAGGTTCTTTATATTTCAATTAAATAAAAATAAAAAATGTTTAAGTTTTAAAAACACAGACACAGATTAGATTTTTCCGATAATATATTGGATTGTGTAACTGTAATATATTTATTCATTCGACGTGTCAAATTTATCGTACAGCTTGATGGAACAAATATAACGGTCAACAATTTCAATTTCTCACGATTGGATCTCCCGCCGATGATAATCTCCCTTATCGAATACGTGGAAGTGACTCAAGAAGTCGCGGTGCCGTACGTCGGTAATCAGGCCCCGATCCAGTTATACGATAGATCCTTTGGGTACACTTGAACCGGGGAGAGTACCCAGATAAAATCACACGTTATCGCGCGGACGATAAAGCTCGTCTTGACTGCGTGTTGAGCAACCGTGAGACTCGAGTGCAAGATGAGTACAGGCGAACGGATCGACATTCGATCGATCGGTCTCGCCGGTTAGACTCCTTCGGTGATTCATGGAACTCAAATTTCTCGGACGATGTACGGAGGAAGCGCTCTGACGTGCAATGCCGGCGACAGCGACTAATCTCACCTCGCGACCGTATTACGTCAGCGGCGTAACTAACGTTTCCGATATATTAATTGAGCGGTCTGGCCGACACGGCGATACGTCGCGGCGCCAAAGCCCGTAACGCTCGCTCGCTCGGACGAGAGGCGAGTTCCGGGGGGAATCCCGATGAAAAGTATCAGTAAATTCTCTCGCGTACGGGCGATACGGCGGCGTGCGCCGTCGGCGGCGTTTCCTCAGTTTATTTATTCCCGGGTCAAGGGAACCACGTTTCTTAAACACCGGGGTCAAGGAGTCAATGAGATCCGGTTGCTCAGGTATGTAACCGCACAAGTGTTTACCCGCCGAGTCTCACGGGCGTCTCGCGCCCGTTCGGTTTTATTCCCTGTAATTTTCCACGGGATTGTTCCTTGCGAGCTTCTCCTCCTCCGAGATAGATAAAGAGAGAGAAAGAGGGAGGAGAGAAAGAAAGAGACCTCGTCAACAACGACGCCGCGAAATTGTCGCCGTCGTTTCTGAATAACGATCGTCGCGCGATAATGTCCACGAACGGCGGCCGTTTCTTTTTTTTTTTTTTTTTGCGCGCCGGCAATATAGGTGTGACTCGCCTCTTTTTATCCTTATCGGCGCTGCCGACGCGAAGGGAGACGCCGCGCATTAGCGAACCGTGTTGGAAGATATTGCGAAGGAGCGTCGTATTTTTACTCCGCCGCATTTTCTGGAGTCGCACACGCGCGGTATATATTGGACAAATAAGCCGAAGCGTGTTTTGCTCGCCCCGATAGTAATTAGCTCGCGCGCTCGCCTTCTTTTTTTTTATCTGTAGCTTATCGACGCGAGAAAGAGACACGCGTTGGCCACGTCGGCGAACTATTGGCAAATATCGCAAGCGCGTACTTGTTTCACAATTTATATTGACAAACGAGAAGGCGGATCTTTGTTATCGGCGACAATCTGCCTAATCTTTGAGTTATGCATTTTAGTTCAGTATTTATATCGATTGGATTACGTGGTAGCCGATATAAAGACTAGACACTATTCCCATTACTTTGATTCCGTTATCGTTTGGAAGAGAACTTCCCACAAATTGAAGTACATATACCACGAATAAAAAGACATCGAACAAAACTGGTAGAATAAATCTGTCCACTTGGCTGCAAATTATTGCGCAAAACGATCTGATATAATATATTAGGCTTCCAGGCAGAAAAATGTGCTTTCCCTGGAGAAATCGACATGTATTATTTCGGAGATTGTTGCTCAATCTAAATCTGTTTGATGATTTATTGCCCATTAATGTACATACATATTGATAAGACTAGCAACGGTTTGGGAATCTCGCTCGGAGAAAGATATGACACAGCAAGAGCGAGGGAGGGAGAGAGAGCTCTTGGTGCAGCTGCGGCGCGGATCGCGCGAGTATCTCGCGAGCGGTTGTCAATGATTCCGCGCGTACACCCCGCTGCTCTCAATTGTCTCCGCAGGCCGCTTCCTCGGACGAGTCCCGGGGCGTGCATGTCGACGTCGCCTGGAAATTCTACGAAGCGTGTCGCCGGCTAGTCCACAGTCGGCTCACTCTCTCCCTCTCTTTCTCTCTTCTATCGAGCGGCCGGCGCACAGCCACTTCTTCGTTTTTATTTAACTCGTCCGTGTAGCGCCGGACATATCGGGCGGATTCTCGTCTTCAACAACCGGTAACGAGACTCCGCGCCGGAGTCACGAAGCGCGTACGTGCGAGCGTATACGTGAGGGAGAGCAAGACGGAAGACACGAAGTACGATGTAATCGCGACGACGCCATCGCCTCGAGCGGGATATTCGCCGGGGAAGATTGAGCCGTCCGTGGGACACGATATTTGCGTGGCTGCCCGAATAAAAGGTAGACGAATGAATGTCGAATAACTCGTGAAAGTTGTCACGAGGAGCGGAAGAGAGCGATCAGGGTGGAAGGGGGAGGGCGGACGGGGGAGTGGTCGAAAAAAAGGATCGTTTATAGGAATGAAGCCCTTTTTAAAACGAATGATTCGTATGCGGTGTAATCGCGACGCCGCGCGCCATCATTCCGAACAAAATACCCGATCTGGAAGAAATCGCTCGAGATCATATACTTATCCTTGTCAAAATGCAAGCCGAACAAAGGCCGCCGAATATACGGGGCTATCGTGAAGAGGATTTGAAACATTTAGAGAGTCATACATAATTAACACAAAAATTGCAACGATTTTAAATTACTAATAAATACAACCTTCTATTGATTTTAACGAAGATATTTCTAAGGCAAGAATATCGTAGCAATTATAAGAAGCTGGGATAATTACTTTCCGATTCAATAATTATTTCCTTCGACATGCGAGATTATTTCTGCTCTGCTTGAAGAAAAATAATATCAGCGACTAGAAAATTGAAAAAAAATTAGCACCTCAATTATGTATTGTGAAATCGCGGCAAGAAAAATGAATAAGTTGTATAAATCAATAGAACATAGTAATATATAAATCATTTGCAGTAAATTATGGTAAAATGGAGCACAAAAAGACAATAATGTAAGATACTTCTATTAACAAAAAATATTATTATCATTGAATATTTTCATTATTATCACAAAAAACGCGTTATTTTGGCATAATAATTCGTTAAAAAAATATATATTCATTTATCCAAAATTGTCAAAACTTTTTTGTTTTTTCTAGAAAAAAGATGTCAATTTCATATGCTCTATACGTGTATTCCACGATGTATTTACGTAACGCGTAACGATTTCAACGTAAATAATCGGGATCTCGAGGCGCCCGTGAAGACGAGCGCGTGAATTTCTTGGCGCATCACGGCATTCGCCGCCGCGAGAAAATCGCACGGCCGGAATCATGGTGCACAGGTTAGCGAGTGACCATTGCCGTACACGTCGGGCAGGCAGCATAGAGCGATGGGATGACGGCGATGGTGTGGTGGTGGCGGTGATGATGATGGTGGTGGTCGACCGCCTGTTACAGTGTTGGTGCACAGGCGACGTGGTGCCTACGTGGTAGTGGTAGAGCCGTGATGGCTAGTGGCTGGCGCCGCCGGACGTTCAACAATGGTCGCGCTCCCCTTTCCCGTCTCCCTTTTACACTCCCCACGGTGTTCCACCGACGCCGCCAGTCGCATAGTCGTCAAACACCCCCGACTACTGATAGCTTCGAATCGGACCCCACGTGCGATTTTCACGCGAAATCCAACAGTCCTCACGTTACGCTCTAAACGCATCATTCGATCTTGACTCGATTGCTGAGTGAGTTGATTTCTCGATTGCGCAATTAGTTAAATTAGATCAGTCAAGTAAATTCGATCAGATATTTTTTTATGCGAAACGCAATCTGATAACAAGAGGTTTGCATTTGTAAAACGTGGCTTTTTGATTCACGACAAATTCGTCAATTCTAATAATTCGCTTGTAATTTGCGGTCCTTTTATTTGACAATTGATAGACTCGTTCGATAATCTTCTGAAAGTCTTTTAATTATCTTGTTACTCCCGATATATGTATATAAATTATTCTAGTTTTTTATTCTTTGATTCTTTTATACAATCAGAATAAAATAATTTTTATTCGTGGAAAGTACCTGCAAAAGAGAGGATTTTTCATAAAACGCAAGTTACAAATTGTACTTTTTGAAAGTTACATTAGAATTGGGAAAAATTCGAAAATTCCAATCGAGTCGGCTTGACAAGAATGGGTCGCGTGACGCTCGTAGCCACCGCTACTCCACTCGGGCAGCGATTGCGCCGTACGAATGCTGGAAGCGTCTGGAGGGTATGCGCGGGGAGCCCGGGTGGGGCAAGGCTATAAAAAGGCGCAGGTGAGGGGCGGAGGCCAGTCGGCTTCGATCTGTCAAGCGATTCGTGTGTGTGGTTACCCGGTCGACGCTCATACGTTCGGCCCCACTGTACGTACGTCGTCGACGATCGCATCGCGATACCTCGTCATACTCGGCGCCCGCGTATATAGCTGCCGCCTCGAGGACGATGCGGCTGGTTGGTGCAACGAGTACCGATGCGTGATCCCGCACGTGATTCCACACGCGATTTCGCGAGTCCGATCGGCGAACGGGAGAGGAGACCAGGGAAAGCGGTCCAGGAGAACGTCGTCGCTCCACGGAGACGCGAGGAGGAAAGCGGGCATCATCCCGTGTGCGTCCACCCGTCGCTCTTCACGTGCATTTACGCCTCGGTGTTACCTCGACGGCCCCTCGGCGATCGATAGGCACACGCGCGACGAGAAGGTGTGTTGTATGTGTGTGTGCGGTGGCGCGCTGTCGTCGAAACGATCACCCAGCGGCAGTGTGCGGCGTGCGCTCGCGAACGAGAAGCGTCGGGAGAGGAGAGAGCGAGTTTTGACTCCGGTTTTGGATCGATCGGTGCTCCGGTCGTCCGAGTTTTGACTCCTTGACCGCCGCTACCTGCATATGAAGGCGATGGTGGTGAGCCCGGTGAGCGGCAGAGTGCCGCCCAACCATCGCGGCGTTCTGCACAACGGCCTGGGGATCGGCGGCACCAGGCGCGACCTCGAGGCCGAGGAGGTCGCCGCTTATCTGACGAAGCTGCGCTCCCTCGTGCCGGACATGCCGCGCAAGCGGAAGCTGTCGAAGCTCGAGGTTATTCAAAGGGTGATCGAGTACATCTGCGACCTGCAGACCGCCCTCGAGGAGACGAACGCCGCGCATCAGGACGCGAAGACGTCGATGACGGCGACGGCGGTGACGGCGACGGCGACGGCGGCGACAGCGGCGGCGCCAGAGGCGGCGGTGACGGTGACGCAGCAGCAGCAGTCCTCGAGGCAGCCTCTGCAACCCCTGCTGAACGCCACCACGTCGACCGCCACGACGACCACCACGACGTCCGTCGTAGCCGCGACGGTCGCCGACCGGTGACCTGCCGGTCGGACCCACTAGGGTACAGGTCGCGTCAAGGCCACTCTCCTCGTCGACTAGGTGGATCTTCGAGAGGGACGTCCGCCCGCCTGATCTACGGCTCGATCTGGGTCACGGGAGGTGTCGATCGCGTCACCCGGAAGATGACAATCGGGAGACCCATGTCCGAAGAGGCGCACCTACATCCGAAGACGAGAAACCTACGCGACGATGACGGAGAGAGAGAGAGAAAGAGAGAAGGACATTTTAAATCGAAGAGCGAGTCTCGCGATTTCTCAAAGCTCTGCCCTTCCCCCTGCGAAGGGAATTTGTAAATATATTTGTACATACGCTCATCGCCATTCCACACGAGACCACTCACGGTTATTATAAGGACCCGCGGCACGAATTTCCCCCATCCCTCTATCCCTTCTTTTGCTCCTCTAGGATCTTATTCCAATTATTATTATTTTTTTTTTAATCAACCGACCGCGCGACACCGATCAAATCAAATCGGCCGCGGAGGACCAGCGATCGACTTCATCGCGATACATATTTCTGGTCTTTTGAGGCCCCGTTTTTGCGAATTTGTGGAAGGCGACGCGACGAGTTTCCAACTAAGCGTTTTCGTTCTTTGGCAAGCTTCGCTTGCTGCACGACCGAGAAACACCGGGTCGACTCCCCCGAGTCTCCCGGGAAGAGACCGAGAGTCCATCCCGTGTCCCGTCGCCGATCGTATCGTAATACGCGATATCGCGATGCCGACAACACGCGCACGCGTTCGAATACACTGACACTGAGAGCGCTCTCGCAAAACACGTTCGTTACACTCGTGTCATTACACAAGCGCCCCGCCCAACTAGTCTCGCCGATCGATCGCCTTTTCTTGCGGAGCGGAGGTCCTTCCTGGAGAACAAGCACGCGCGCGCGCGCGCGCGCGACAAGAAATGAGATTTCCGTTTCCTCGTAGAGTCGAGAGACGATGCTGCATTGACGATCGACAAGTTTCGGACAACCGATAAGAAGCGAGATGGGCGATCGATCGGCAGAGACTGGCAGAGACCGGCTATAGCGTGCGAAATCGAACTTCGCCGAGAGACTTGATCGACGATGCGCGGTGATTCGACGAGGGTCCCGTTTATTTTCTCACGTCAAGGTTTTCGCGCTCTATCCGCTGCTATTACTGTATAGTTATCTCACTGTTGTTATAGCTTCCTATATTATAATTTAGAAAGTGCTGAAACTCCCCCTCCCCCCCCATCAACCCGCGTAAATATTGTATATTTGCAAAGACTGAAAGGCTGTAAGTACATACATCATTGCGCGGGCGTACTGCACTCGTACACACGAAAAAAAAAAAGAAATAAATGCAAACTGTGTCTATAAATGAGCCCCCGTGCGTTTGTTTTTGTCCTGCGAACATAGCGTGTCCCTGTTCCCCGTATAGTCTGTCCTATTGATCACGCAAATATATTGACTAAACTGAGAAATAATTGATAATCTCTTAAAATCTATATTTTTCTGAGAAACATTAATATCAATGTTGGAGAACGATTGTTGTAGAATTGAGAAATAAATTCAAGATGAAACTTTTCGAAGAATTTTCTTAAGAAATATTCATCAGCTTTGAAATATCTTACAATATATTCGCACAGTCGATATATAAATAAGGAAAAGTAAAATTTTAATTTTAATTGAAATAAAATAAAATGAAATTTATTGTATCTCGTTACTTTTATCTTAAAAACAGGAATTTCGTTAACCTGACTGAATAAAAGATTAAATAAAACATTATATAATCGCTGAGATTGTACAATGTTCAATGAATATGAATACATATTCATTATCCTCAGTGAATTAAAAAAATAAGACATATTTATATTTTCATATAAATTTTCTAAAAATAAGATTGAACTTAAGAGAACAACTTCTAGCTTGGCTCGACGTGCTTTCCGCACCGCTTCCACGGGGCCGTAAATCTGCGAAGATTCGACGATATCGGGAACGGAAGCCGGATGGTATATGTGAGGGGCTGGAGAAAGAAAAGAGAGAGAGAGAGAGATAGAGCGGAGGGTTAAATAGGCGCACGTGCGCGCAACAATCTACGCACACGTGCGAGGAGGGGTGACGGGCCGTTCGCCATCGCCATCGGTATCGTCGGAAGGCGAAGGATGTGTGCGGATTGTACAAGGGCGACACGTCGTTCCGGTGGGGTGTAGGAGTTCGCAAAGTCCGTATTGATCCGTCTTCTGACGCGGGTCACGTGCGCGTTCCTGGGAACGCTCGATCCGGGTTATACCCACGGGAACCGACCCCACGGTCCCTCGACATTCTCTCTTTCTCTCCCTTATCTCCCCGCCCTTCCTCTTCCACGGTCGCTCGCGTCCGCTCTCCTCGTTTCCCCCGTTCCTGCGTGCGTGCGAGCGAGCGAGCGAGGGGGTGCATTTATTACTCCTCAGAGGATTTGGACAATCCTCTGTAAGAGCGTTCAACGTCTAAGTATATTAACCCTTTGTGCTCTTGATTATCTTATATTCTTATATATTATCAAGAAACATCAAACGTTTGAGAAATATCGCAGATCTATAAGATTTAAGAAAATAAGGTCAATATAAACGCGCGACACTCGAGATTAATTATTTCACTAGCTGAGAAAGAGAAACATTGCTATGCCAATAATCTAGTACAATTGAAAGGAATCAAAGCGACAAAATTTTCGTATCGTGTATATCGTATTTGTACTCCATCGTCACAAAGGATAGCGTTAACGTTCGATTTCAGACATTGGAATCTGTAGATTGATCGATATCATAAATGTTCGACTCATATTAATTTAAATTTATCATTAAAATAACTGTGCCGTGTACATCAAATAAAAAATATCAAAGTAGGTACTCTTTGCTCCAATTTTGAGCCATTTCAGATATTTATAATAAGACAGACGGATTGAGGGTGAGAATCTCTCTTCCGACGCGAGGGTAGCGGGCTACACTCGGGTAACAACTGCCGGCTGATTGCCAGCCAGTCCGCTGATAATGGAAATGAAAGCTGACTCACACCAGGGCCATCTTCCTTCCTTGTCTCGGCACGTGCGACCATCAAACGCGGGGGACTGCGTTCTATATGACGGTCGACATGAAAAATGTTACGACATCAAGGATGAGAAACGTCCACTTTCATGTTTTATTCCTTGAAGCAATTTCATTTTGGTGGAATCCAAACAGCACGCATGTCTACAATCGAGATATAAGACGTCTTTAACACATTTACATTTATATTGTCAAAGTTTGATTTTACACCTGCACAAAAAATATATTTAATATCGTCTCTTTTTCCGTTAGCTACACGTTCTCGATACAATTTCAGAACTTTAATGAATTTTGAGCAAGCCGAATATTCGCAATTAATTAATACATGACAGAAAATACGAAAAAATTAAAAAATTTATAGTTATGAGCAAAGAATTATATCGAGAAGAAAAATCGACGCCAGCTATTTTCTCTATTATGAATATAAGGGAGTTGATACAAATATATATATATATATATAAATTAATTAATGTTTGAGGTAATCATGGCACACACGCTGCATTTAACATTTAATACTTGAAATAAACAACCGTCTATATATTATAGACTATAATTTGTACATATTATGGAGTTACACACTAATAAGTTCTGTATAGAATTATAAAGCTCGTGCGATCGTTATGAAATGTCATTGACAGTTGAGCAGTACTTTTCAATTCTCCGTTGTATTAGGGAGATAACATAACGATCTAAATACAAAACTCCGAGAAATATCTGAAAAATATCCAAGGGACTTAAAAAGGTTTTAAAACGGTCCCGCGACGTATGAAAATCTTTCTAACATATTTGCGACATTTAAAAAAAATTGAATCTCCTGTAGACAACCTTTGCATCAAGTTTAAAACTTCTTTATGAATGCTCCATTTAGATTACGATACTTAATTTAGACATGCAATACAATTATCTAATTTAGATTTCACGATACAATTGTTTCTTTTATTTTTTAATCGGATTCCATTCCATGAAATAATTAAGTCACGTCGGTTAAATAAATAAAAATCTCGAATTTAACCTGTGTTTATTTTGACAAACGAAACTAGCTCTCTCATTAGAAAAAAAGATGTTATATAGAATGTAGTTCTTTTACATGAATATTGCTGGTACATTTTCATATCGAGTTCATTTATATATCGAGAGCATACATCTTGCAAATGGCTCATGTAATACATGACATGTACAACAATACAAAGGCAATAAATTTTTCAACTGGCTTTAGCTAAATTATATCTATGTATATATAAATCATGTTTTAAATAAATTCTGCTTTAAATATTGCTGCGATATGTCACTGAAAGTAAAAAGTTTATCATATAATATTTTTCAGTTTTTTAACTTCTCATTTAATACATGACAGATATCGAAGTGATTATTCTATTTGTTTCTGTATAAACAGACGCTAAATGATGGAACCTAATGACAGTACCAGAATTAAACAATACAATTAAAACACTGTAAAGAAATGCTCAGATGACTCGTCAATGAGGTATAATAACAGTGTATACAAAACTGTATTTTTTCCCCATTTGTTTCCCTCACTCGGTGTGTGAAATTTCTAGTCGGTATTAAACAAATTAGTTTTTTTTTTTTTCGCCAAGCGTGCATACACGTGATTTGTATCGGATTATTTATGCATTTTATCTCATACGCAAGAGACGTAGGTACCTAATTAATTAGACACCGTACTTAATTAACGTCCTTTCACAATATCAAGCAGTACCATAAGATTGTTCGCATGACAAAGCCCCATTTAAGGTTTGCACGCGATCTCGAATTATATGCCAATGTCCTATTAAGGTAACGGAGAAGAGATGAGAAACTGTCTTTACTAGACTTGGGTGGTCAGGTATTTTTTGATGGAGTCTTTTTCCCGGCTGAGCCATGCGGCGTTCAATCTAATGGACTCCACGCACTGCTGCACCGTTCTCTCGGTGCCCGGAGTCGGGTGGCTCTCGAAGAAGCTCTCTACATCTTTGGCTTGTTCCTCGGTGACGAAGTTCTCCGTGGTGAACTTCACCAGCCGTGCCAGCAGGAAGCCGCCCTCGTAACGGTCCAACAGGGTCTTCCATTTCTCCTTGAAGAAATTCCACGCCATGAGACGTCCCTTGTACGACAGACCCACGGACATGATCGCGAATACTGTGTCTTGAGCACGGACCTCCTCGCTCATGGCGAAGTCCAGGACCTTTCTCAGCAGGTCCTCGTCTTTGGTCGCGCCGAGCGCCCGCAAAATTCGCTCCTTCTCCTCTTGAAGGTCGGTCTCTTTGTACAGGTTCAGTATAGTCATATAGGTATTGACGTCACCCACGGAGAGCACAGCACGGTAAACTGGACTGCGCAGATCAGCGGCGAGCGGCGTCGTGCCGTTTACGTGCAGCTCGAATCTCCTCTTCGCTTCCTCGATGGTATCCTGATCGTTTAACGCCGCCATCCGGCCTAACACGAGGGACCTGAGTAACGTATTTAAATGACTCTCGTTCGGCTTGGGGTCCCAGCCTAATCTGGCGTTAATGTCGCGGAACAGATTACGCCCGAACGCTTTGAGAGAATCCTCGAAGTCTAAGTGCGAAATGAGAATGCCGATTTTACTTAGGATATTCACTATAGTGGACCACACGGTGTAGTTGTCCTCGTGCATAAACGCCTGCATCAACTCGAGCACTTCCACCGTGGACGCATAACCCGCCTGTACCATCGCGAAGAGGTCGTCCAGCAAGCCTAATCTGTCCAGAGGAGGTAACGTGTGGTCCTTAATCGCCGGCAACAGAAGCGACAGAGCGGGCTGACTGTAGCGAGTTCGGTAGAAGCCAATCGTACCAGGGTTGATCTTCAGCCATGTGCCCTCGGGAACGTTTTGGATCACAAATTCCTTAGTTTTCGCGTCTAATATGCCATCGAATATCGTTTTGCTCGGATCTTGCGACGAGCTCACGCTTATCGGTATGAGCCACGCGTTATCCGCCTGACTGTCCACCGATCCGTCGGCCAGGAATCTCTCCTGAGACAACGACAAGATCCTGTTGTCGCCTTCTTGACGATAGTCGACCTTGACAACGGGGAAACCCTGTCTCTTGGTCCACGACGACATCACCTTGCGCACAGCCTTGTTACTGGCCTCCTCCAGCGCGGTCCAGAGATCCTCGGTCTCCGCGTTGGCGTAGCTGTGTCTCTCTAGATACAGATTCATACCCTTCCTAAAATCGTCGTCGCCTATGTACGCGTGCAACATACGGATCACAGAGGCGCCCTTGTGATACGATATGTCGTCGAAGATCTCGTCGATCTCCGACGGATGGCCGACCGGCACCTCGATCGGATGACTGTTCTTCAGGGCGTCCAGCTCCAGCGCACGGATGTACGTGTCAGTCACGAATTGCGTCCAGATGTCGTACTCCGGGAACAGATGCGCGACGCAGAGGAACTCGACGAATGACGCGTAGCCCTCGTTCAGCCACAGATGCGTCCACCATTCCATCGTCACGAGATTGCCGAACCATTGGTGCGCCAGCTCGTGCGCCACTATCAACGCGATCCACTGTTTGCGCACCGCCGACGTGTTCTGCGGGTCCACGAGCAAGCAGGTCTCGCGATACGTGACCAGTCCCCAGTTTTCCATAGCGCCGGACGAAAAGTCGGCGATCGCTATGAGATCGATCTTCGGCAGGGGATACGCGATGCCGAAGTAAGTCTTGTAGTAAGGCAGCACCTTGGTGGCCACTTCCAGGGCGAACTGGCCCTGCTTCTTCTTGCCCTTAGGCACGTAAACTCGAACTAACACACCGTCACTAGACATGTCCTCTATGTAATCGAAAGCGCCTACTACTACGGCCACTAAGTACGTTGACATAATAGGCGTTCTTTCAAAAGTCAATGTCTCGCAGTTGCCGTTTGTAACTTTGCTTTTTACAGGCTGAAAATCAAAACAGACGAGATGTATATACATATATACGTTGGTACTAAATGTTACACATAAGAGATAACAGTCGATATAAAAAATGTTATAATTTAAAGCATTACATATGTGTGCACATATACGTTAAATATTAAAAAAAAAAACATAAGAAACAAAAGAAAATTATATACACATCTACTTCAAATCTAAATAAGAAGATAGGAAGCGAAAGAAAACAAAGGGAGAGAAGCAAATAATAATAGCAATAACATCGCAGATGCCGGGCGCTGCTTACCATGTTGGAAAGTGCCGTAAGACCGATCGGTAATTTCAGCGTAATGTCAAATGTGGCTTTGAGCGCTGGCTCGTCCCAGCATGGGAAGCAACGTCTAGCATCTGTCGGCTCAAACTGGGTTACCGCCGCGTGTTCAACGGTACCGTTCTCTCTGAAATCATAAAAAAATTCCCACATTGTAACAGGGATGCGCTCACCATGTTCGATAATCCGACGAGGGTTGTCTGAGACGGAATTGTGAGACGTATGTCAAAGGTCGCTTTGAGAGACGGTTCGTCCCAACATGGGAAAAACTTCCGTGCCGACGTGGGACACAAATATGTTACGGCGCAGTTACCGTCTTGCCTTCGAAAGATACACAATAAATATTATAGTTTAAACACTGTCTTCGCTTTATCCATTTTCGCGTTTACATAAGTTTTCAGGTGCTAAAATTAACAAACAGATGATTGAAACGCATTGTGTCAAAGAGACCGTTCCGTTTCCTAATTCAGACAGCCGGACATAGGATAACCTTGTAATTTTCTTTCTCATATTAATATTGCAAAATTGCGAGCTGTATACGCCTACCCGACATATTTGCTCCTGTAAAAGCCCTTCATCTTGTCATTGATCTCGCCCACGAATTCTATATTCAGGTATCCGCTTTTGCCAGACGGCAGAGCCTCGGGAAACACCAGCATGGCCGTCTCCTGGGACGCTGACAATTCGATATTCTTGGCGGCAATGGTCTTGCCGTCATTTCCGTGAAAGGTCGCGCTTTTTATTTTAATCTCCAAAGAATTCAGCACAATGGTGTCCGTTGGCGTGTCCACCTGCAAGCCAGAAAAAGAGGGAAAAAATAGGGTAATCAGTGAAGAGAGAATTCGCAATTGTGTGTGTATGTGTATGTGTGCGTGCGTGTGTGTATGTGTGTGTCTGTGTGTGTGTGATAAGCGATCGTTGGAGAGATAAGCAATCGAGTACCATCAAGGAGTGGAAAAAAATAATAGATAACGCATCTCCGCGAGTGCAATCAGAAGTCAAACCCCGCGCTGCCGGAGGAATTAACGAGGCAAATTGCCGAAGGGATTAAAACCCCGGGCGATTGCCGGCAATTAAGAGATTAACGGGGGGAGGCGGTCTCGCCTTGATGTTTGCCAATCAAACTCGAATCCAAATGCTATTCAAACATCCACCGGTAGAACCGGCGGCGGGGAAGGCAGGGGGGAGGGCGGGGGCGTTTCTTGGTTATGTTTCCCATATGGCTAGCGGCCGCTTTGTTCTCCGTCTACCTTTCGACTCCTTTTCTCACTCCGCGGACGGACGGGGGCGAGGCGGGGCGAGGGGGGAAGAGATCGCGGCGGCCGACGACGACGACGACGACGGTACTTACATTGAGATGCACGTTCTCCGTGCCGTCGAAGGTGAA
This sequence comes from Wasmannia auropunctata, assembly GCF_000956235.1. Lineage (NCBI taxonomy): Eukaryota > Metazoa > Arthropoda > Insecta > Hymenoptera > Formicidae > Wasmannia > Wasmannia auropunctata. Next base: position 1,266,175 of record NW_012026864.1, read on the forward strand.
GGCGGTGAGATGCGGCGTCAACGAGATGTCGTAGTGATAGGGACGCACGCACAACGGCAGACGGCGAAACGGCTTCTCGTCGCCCGACATCGTCGCTCCGCTCGTCGCTGGCTCGCTCGCAATCTCACACGTTTTCCCGGAGTAACGCGCGCCCTGGTGCCCACCGTGGCCGACGGTACTCGCTCGTAGCAGTCGTCGCGAGAGCAGATTATCGCCGACGACTCCCTTCCCGTTTTGCTGACTCACAACCAGGCGACAGCGCACACTTACACGTGCGACGACGCGCGAGAACATGGCCCAGGCGGTGGAGCCGCCGCGCCGCGCCGGCGGCGGCGGCGGCGGCGGACGGGTATCGATACCCCGCTACTCTCGATTGACACTCTCGATATCGAGAGCCTTTCGACATCGATAGTTTTTCGATAGAGATGCAGGTGCGTCCATACGGAGTGCGCGTGCCCTGTGTGGACTCCACATACACACACACACACACACACACACACGAGAGAGAGAGAGAGAGAGAAAGAGAGATATCAAAGTCCGGAGTAATCTTAAGTTTTGGAGCAGAAAGCGGTTACTGCTGACAATAAGAAAAGACTGAAACCTACTTGCTTGCGTTTACAATATGTTAGAAATTGCTCGAACGGAGGGAAGATTAGCGAATTGCATTGATCAATCAGCCGAATTGTCCAAAAATGTGATTCGTTAATTCTTTTTTTTTTATCCCAGAAAGGAAATTGAATTAAAAAAATATATATATCTATTATCTGAATGAAAAAAATTTCGGAGCAATAATCGACACTTGACGTATCGTGCTTCGTTACATAAAATTCAACGAAAACGGAGCGAGATATGCGGCGCATCAGTATTCAGTACACAGTTTGATAGTCGCGATGAGCCAACGACCCGTTGAATAACAATAAAATAAGAAACAAAAGGGAAACAATTGAAATTGTCCAAAGCGCGCGCGCGCGCGCGCGCTCGTTATCGAGTCTAGTTACTTTTCCCCAGCCGCGATTGGAGTATGCGCACGCGTTCCGGACGTTTCGGACGACTTGCCACAAGGCGCACAACGGCGCGGGCCGCGGGGTTCGCCGTTCTAGGTTTCCTGGCGCGCGCGCGCGTCTCGCTCGGTCGTACTCGGCGGCTGCTGGTGGCTCGCGACTTTCGTGTCGTGCGGTGCGCGAGGTGGTGGGCAGTATCCGCGTCGACGAGCGAGATAGGGCCACAGCAGGCTTCCGACCGGGTCGGCCCCGATCGCAGATGATTTGCTGCCAGAGGTAGTGGTGGCGTGCGCGAAGCACCCACCGTCGGCGAGGGGTTAGCATAGCGGGAGGGTTGAGCACCGAGCACACCGTCGGTGATCTCCCGTGGGAGAGAGAAGAAATACAGAAAAAAAGAAGAGAGAGAAAGAGAGAGCGTGCGTGTGTATGTGTGTGTGTGTGTGGGAGTGCTCCGACGTGAACCTTGCCCCTCTCGTGGACCGTAGAGGCGATCTCTCTCTCTTTTTATCTCTCTCGGTGGTGGCAAATCTCGCGGTGGTAATATCCTCGCGGTGGCGCGCGCCGTCAACGTGCGGCGGCGGGATCTCATCGTCGTCGGTCGACGACGTCGTCTTCGTCGTCCCGGTGTCGTACACCGGGCCGGATCGCGCGCGGAGGCGTTTTCATGGCGCGAGGCGACGCGACGTGGTCCGCGCGCGCTTCACCGAGGCACGGGACGACCGCACGAGTGACGTGAGGGAGTTGCTCGCCAGTGGGGAGCCACGGCGCCCGGGATCCGTCGCACAGGAGCATCGGCCGAGAGAAAAACACACAGCGGCGGCGGCGACAACGGCAGCAGCAGCAGCAGCAGCAGCAGCAGCAGCAGCGGCGACGGCGACGGTGGAGGTGGTGGTGGCGGCGGCGGCGGTGGCGCGTACACACACACGCAGCCGAGTGCGTCACCGCCCATATGTGATGTGTCCCGCGCGTGCGAGCGAATGAGTAATCATGTATTGTCAGGACAAGGGTTCGACCGCCTCCAAGAGCAAAGAGGGTAAGTCGGGGACGCGGACGAGGCCCGCGGCGCGTATCCTTTCGCGTCCCGTGCGAGCGCCCGACGTTCCGGCGCTCGCCGTTTTCCTATCGGCTTTCGGCCCGCTTTTGTGTGCGCGTGTGAACGGTGAGAGAAGGATGCAGATAGAGCGGGAGTGCGTGTGTGTGTGTGTGTGTGTGTGGTGGCGCGAGAGGGAGAGAGAGAGAGAGGAGACCATGAATGAGAGAGAGGTAAAGGGAGTTCCGTTCCAGGATCGTGCAGAAGAACGGAATAGCGACGGTCGACAGTGGCAACCGGAGAGGAGTAGAGAGAAAGATAGAGAGAGAGAGAGACAGGGAAAAAGGGAGAGAAGAGAATTGGAAACTAAGAGGGCGAGAATTATTATTTTTATTTTCTCCCTCTCTCTCTCTCTTTTTCTCTCAGTTTTCTACCTTCTCTCTCCCTCTCTCTCTCTATGCGCGCACGCACGTCCCTTGTATGTATGTGTGCCTGTACAGTATCTCGCTTCCCGACGGCAGAAGGGGGACGACAGACGGAGCGACTCCAGTATGCGACTCTCGGACGTGAGGAGCTGAACGGTTTTTTCTTATAGCCGGCGCTTAGACGTCGCCTGGGTACATATACTCCCCCTTCCCCCCCCCCTCCCCCCGGGGAAGGAACGTACGCTCGCGCGCTTATCGATTTCGATCGCGGGATTGGGGGGATCAACGTCGTCCTCGCGCTCGACGATCGCGTCGAGAGTACAATGCGACCTTTTGTGTGAGCGCGAAGAAGTAAAGCCCACGCTTTGTCCGGAGACGCTCGAGCATCTCTCGATCCGGAGATCTCTGACCGATTATTCGACGTGTGTGAAAACTAATGCATATTAGTTCGTTGAACTCCCCCCTGCGCTGTAACTACACACTGCATACCTGGGTACGCAGAGAGAGAGAGAGAGAACGTATGTGTATGTGTGTGTGCGCGTGCGTGTGTGTGTGTGTGGTGCGCGCCGTAGGCACTTGTGCGCGTGCACGTACGTGTGACTGAATGGCGTGTCATGTGCCCGTATACATACGGCGATTTCAAAGTTTTTATCGCGTCGGTGAGTGTGCGGCGGCCCCCCCGTGTGATGAGAGTTCGCTTTGTTATGCTGGCTCGCTCCAAGGAAAAAAAATGATAGCTGGCCGGTACGCCCAGCGGATTGATACGCTGGCACACTTGGAAAGTGCACAACGTTAAGGAATACATACGTGCTTTCACCTTTGTAAAAATCCATTATCTTCCACTGGATTGGATGAGTCATCTGCGTTCGCGGAACTCGGAGTTACATTGAATCACTTTGGCTCGGCAACGAAACTGTGCTCACAAGTCTTCACCTCGTGTCATCAATTAAGTTGTCGTTACACTTTTGACACTTGTAACGAGAAAGCTCTTGCTTTATCTATATTGTCTATAACGATGTAGATTATTCACTTAAAGAAAAAAGTAGAAAATTTGTTTTCGCAACATTTGCGTGATGTAATCACGTACGTGTCTTTATCGTAATTATTTGTCGTCACCTCGTAATTTTTGGTGATACCGAAGTTCCTCCGCATTGTCATTTGAGAGGAATGCGATGCATATGTATACCTCTATATCGTCATTATTAAGGAGCACTGGCATAACACAGCGTATGATGTCATCGTAAATGTAATGATCTGTTATATCTAAATTACTCTGATGTTCTTGGCCTTCTGTTATGATGTCATGCTATCTCAACTTACACTCGGTGTATCAAATTGTGGTTGTTTAAACTCAATTACGTTTGTTGTGCAGGGCCTGTGACAATGCGGGAGAAGAAAGGCGGTGCTCTCAGTAGAGTACAAAAATTAAAAAAGCGCCTTAGTCACAGCTTTGGACGGCTTTGTAAGTATTTTTTTTTTATATAAGTAATTTTGCATTAATAAAATAAAATGATACTCGCAAAGATTTAAATAATTAACTTTATTGTCCTTTAATGCTCTTTTAATATTAATAAGTAATTCAATAAATAATTCAATGCTCTTTTAATATTAATAAATATGTTATCGATATACGCCAGGCAAATAATTATTTTTGCAAACTGCAATTAAACAACATGTTTTATAAATTTGATTATCGATGTTGTTATAAAATTAAAAATTTCGTAATACTGAATGTGAAATAGCTTGATGCAATTGAATCATGAATTCTCGGTTAACTGAATGTAATAATTGTATAAATATCACACATTTCAATATTATTTATTTTATTACAGCTATATCAAAAGAAGAGGCTGATGATGCAACAACGAGAGGTCAATTGCCATATAATGGTTATTCTGAGGAGTTCCTAGACCGCTTGGAGCCAAATGGCAACATACCTGCGGACAAAGATCGTCGTTATGGTGAGCTTTTTCTAGAAACACATTAATATTTATAGGTTTGATAACATTTTCTAGATGTAATTTGATTTAGTAACCATAATGATCGTAATTATACTTACATATTTCTTGAAGAGACAAAATAAAAAAATTTAATTTATATCCTTTAGCGTAAAATATAAATCTAATTGATGTAGACATACTTTATAACGTTATTTGATTCTCATATATAAGAATACAGTTATTCGTAACACATTTTACTAGTAAAAACATTTAAAAAATATTGCTAGACATTTTTTTTAATGATTAATTTATATCGCGTTTTGATTTTTCTGCATATTAAATGTGCACAGTTGAGATCATTTATATGTAAGAGAGCGTAGCTCTCTACGCATATTATTTCAATGCATAAAAAACACGAGTATATGTACATGTTAAATATAATTTATGCAAAATAGAGACTACATTACACCCCTTAATTTTATCAAAGCTAGGACTTTATATATTTCTATTACTGTTATTTTAAGAATGTTTTCGGAAATTGGACTGTCATAGAATGGACAGGTGTGGGCGATCACGAGAGAGTGCATCGGCAGCTTTCGGTCTCTAGCGATTCGAAGCTTCTCGATGAGGATATACGGGAGGAGGCTAGGGTAATTCTGCGGCCCCGACGTCCACCGCGGCCCAAATCTGAAGTTTTCCTTGGTCCGGATCCACCTAGAAGAACTAAAAGATTCTCCGCTTTTGGGGTAATACTATATACACTTACGTGTGTATATCCATTTGTGTATTCATTTTTTTTCCGGCAAGACACTGTACATTAATCTCGATTTTGTCTCGGCAGGGAGATTCGCCGTTCGGTAAATCCGAAGCTTATATAAAATTGGAGCAGTTGGGAGAGGGATCATATGCCACAGTGTTCAAAGGCTACAGCCATCTCACTAATCAAGTGGTGGCTCTTAAAGAAATTAGACTGCAAGAGGAGGAAGGAGCTCCGTTTACTGCCATTCGCGAGGCAAGTCTCCTTAAAGAGTTGAAACATAGCAATATCGTGACTTTACACGATATCATTCATACCCGCGAGACGCTCACCTTCGTGTTTGAATACGTTCACACCGATCTGTCGCAATACATGGAGAGGTACGGAAGCGGGAACGGAGGGCTGGATCCGCGTAACGTTAAGTTGTTCCTTTTTCAACTGTTGAGAGGACTGGCATACTGTCATCGCAGGTAATTAAACAAATTTGTACATGCGTGTAAATGCGGCCGATATTCCACGCCTTCGTTCAATCCGATGAGCGCGATTATTGATTGATTTCCTGCTGTTATGCTTTTTAGGAGGGTACTGCACAGAGATGTGAAGCCACAGAATTTATTAATCAGCGAAATAGGAGAACTTAAACTGGCAGACTTTGGGCTGGCGAGGGCAAAATCCGTGCCATCGCATACATACTCACACGAAGTCGTGACCCTGTGGTACAGACCGCCCGACGTTCTTTTAGGTTCCACAGAGTACTCCACCTCGCTCGACATGTGGGGAGTGGGTTGCATATTTGTGGAAATGTTAACCGGCGAACCGACATTCCCAGGTGTACGCTGTACGTACGACCAGCTCGATAAGATATTTAAAGTGCTCGGCACACCCACCGAGGACACTTGGCCGGGTGTCACGCATCTGCCCGGGTATAAGGCGCATAGACTGATATTTTATCCGCCGCGGAAACTGGGACTCTCGTTTCCCCGGCTCTACGATATCGCCGAGGGCGACAGTATGGCGTCGTCGCTCCTGCAGCTGAATCCCGATCAACGGATAGGTGCGGAGGAGGCGTTACGGCATCCCTATTTCACCTCTCTTCCTAGGAAACTATATGAATTACCTGATGGTAAGAGTTTTTTTTTTTGTAAAATTTCGCACGGACGTACACAGTTGTATCGGTTGCGACACTTTTTTAATAGGTTTCAAAACGCATTAAATTTTACAAATGCGAACCACGATTGGTGTATTCTGTTCCTAAGCTAATGATAGTAACACCATCGTGGTTCGCATTTGCAAAATATTAGTTATCGATAAAATATATATTATACATATATATATTAAATATATACTAAAAACCTATGGAAAGAAGAGCAACCGATATGTTCACGACTGTACGTGCATTCGCTGTGCGAAACGAAATACGTGTCTCACTGGGAATCCATTGGTTCTGTTGCAGAAGTGTCGATATTCAGCGTAGAAGGTTGTCACTTGTATACAAACTCGAGGCACGGGTGCGCGGAATCGCGTCACACGGCTCTTAAGACTTGAGGTTAAAGCAAACGTTAAATGAGTAAATTATAAGTAAATTCGCAATTTACACGTTGAGTGAAACATTCATTCTCATGAGATTCATGTGCGGATACACGGATACATACATACACACATAAGGAAACACACACCCACACACTAGATACACTGGCGCACATGCACTACTCCCAGATGCGTTGTTCGCTCTCTCTCAGGGCTGCTCCATGATTTCCGCCACCAGTTCTTTTTCCACACACACGCGCGCGCGCGCGCGCGCGCACACACACACACACACACACACACACACACACACACACGCAATAAGAATATTCTTTTCTCCTTCTTTTCTGAGAATATACGTATCGAATAAATTAATTAATAACGAAGATAAATCGTAATTCTGGTCAAGGAAACAAGAAAGTAAAGCTTACGGCTACAAGTTTAAAGAAAAAAAAAAAGATTATAAGAACTTGCGCACGCTCGATTTAGGAAGCAAAAGCACGCACGACCCATCCTCGCACTTCGTCCAAATACTAGATTTAGATCGATACCAATCAAAAGGGAAAAAAAAATAAGGAAAGATACCATACCGCCGCCCTGCGTCTCCCCGATCCCAGCCCAAGCCAAGTAGGGCGGACGGTCGCTGGTTAGCAAAACTATTTACGAAGTAATTATTACTTATCTTAGAAAAATTGTGGAAGACCTGTAGCACTTTGTATAAACGAAACTTTTAACTGCTGTTTTCGAACACGATGTTGGTCGCTAGGACAGTTGAGAATATTGATAGAATAAAACTAGGGAACCGTTGTTCGAGTTAAATTTATTGTTAGACGTGATGATAGCGTGTAAGGTATAGAAGTTTTTAGAGGGGTTTAAAAAAAAAAACAAGCGCGTCAGTATTAGTCAAGTGCCATAGTAGCCAACATCGCGAGATGCAGCTAGAGAAAAAACTAAAACTGAACGCTCATCGTTAATAATACCCGATTGTAGTGATTTAGACGTAAGTGATTAGCGTTAGATCGTATTTAATATCAATCGAAGTTTATCGACAATGTCGCAACGTAGTAAATGATAGCAAATCAAGAGACAGAGAGTGAGAGAGAGAGAGAGAGAAAGAGAATATGTGAGGGGGGGTGGTAGCGATTTTTATAGACTTGTCGAAATTTTATTTGTTCAATTTGCTTTTAATTATTATTGACATTAGCCAAATATGGTGCTCGAGCTGTAAACTGTGACATCAATCGACCTCATACTCGTGATATAATTATATTTAAACGAGTATCCGTTCGATTTTCTTAAAAAAAAAAAAACTACCAGATATATAAAATAGTGTTGGCAATAGTAGAAAGTAGGGAAACGTAAAGAAGAAGAATAAAAAAACGGCGTTACAGTTCTTCCAAATTTTGTCTAAGCTACAATTGACGATTATTGCGGTAAAAAAATATTACTCCTTTTCGTAGGTTTACATTTATACCGATTTTTCAGCGCACTTATTAAAAAAAGAAAAATATATCAACGAGGTGAAAGTAAAAAAAGAGATGGGAGAAGGAGTTTCGAAGAGATTTGAAAGACGCTATTGCTATTACTACCGATTATTGCGTTTATTTCGGTAGATTGTATATAGAATTACTACATTCGTATTATCGACGACGGCTGAAATAGCTGAAATCGAGAATAATAAATGTGACTTTGTAAGAAATTCAAATGTATGGTACTCTGGACCCTGTTCATCCTTAACCCGGCAGTGGTACCATAGAGCTAGACGAAATACCCTACGAGAAAAGAGAAAACAGAAATTGCATCTCAAATGCAAAATTACATTTCGAGCTATAATCACTTTTACGAGAGTGCACATTTAAATTACTCTCCGAACTGAAACGCCAAATACTGTAAAGAAAAAAGTTATACTTCATCTATTATAAAGTACACACACAAAGATTTATTTTTACATCTTTACGAAAAGTATATCAGTAAGTAACAAATCCTGCAGCAACGAAAATGCGCGAGTGAGAGTTTCGAAATGTTGCATTTTATTTTTGCATTCGCGTGATACGGAAACACGTGACATTTTCTTTCATTGATATTTGAAATAAGAATAGAAATTTTTATTTTTTTAATTTCTATCGAGCAAAAATGTTTTTTTTTTATTGCAGTTTTAGTATATTCCTCCATCGTGATGTTACTTATAACAATAAGTACTGTATTTGGAGAATATCATTCTTTGTCGAAATTCAATATACGTAACGTAAAATTAAGCGTGTTTAAACATTTGTATTAAGAAACTTCGTTTCTCTTATCCTGCCATTTTTCGTGAAAAAAGTAAAGCATTTATAGAGTGAATTAAGTAGGTCGATATTGTAATCATAAGTATAATTTTTTATGTTCATGGAATTCCGAGAGATATTCCGATAGATTGTTTTTTAGGAAGCGGTGCTAATACTTTTTTACTCTAATGTGAAATTTGTAACAAACTTATCCCATCCTATGGATGGTAACTTCGAATTTTGTTTCTAGAAGGAAATATTCAAACGTTTAATGTACATATACTAACGTGTAAACATGGACCCGTTTACATCGATCTCAATAAATGTAAAAAGAATAGAGAAGAAAAAATTGAAGTGTCACATCTCTTTTTTATATATGAAAAGAATTTATTTCTTATATTATATTTATAAATTTAGAAAGTACATTTAAATATCTCTTTAATTGAACTTTTTAGACTTATTGAAACATATTTACTCCATTATTTTATTTATTAAATATGTGAAAAATGATGCTTCAAGGACAGTTAGATTTTGAATACAAACATAGGTATCGAAGTCCCAGGTTGATTTTTAAAAATCATGAAGAGTAAATCAAAAAATATGAATATAAAGATCGATTTTTGTATTATAAATTTTATAATTTTATGTAAGTATGTAATATTTGTGTCTTTCATTATATGTACGCCCGTGTATGCGTTTTATATTTTATGTTGATTATCTAATCTTGATATAGTTAAAGTTTTGAAATTAAGTTTATTCAATTCCATATTTGAGTGCATTTATCAGCATCTTAAAAGTTACTTTCCTTTAGTTTTTAATTAATATTTCTGAATAATAACTAATTTGTCAAGAATCACGCGGTCTCAATCTTCTGCAAGAAAAATATAAAAAATTTATATAAGTCTCTTGAAAACTCCGTCATATCGACAACAAACAAATTCTACCACTGCCGAGTTAAACGTCTACCATACATAACGTTCCGCTTAATTTTCCAAAAAAACACAAATTTTTTTGTAGCTTTAATATGTACTTACGTTGCTTAGGTATCCGATTTTTGTACGCTTACACGCCTCTTCCGGTCTTCAGCTGTACATTTTATTTGTAAATTTTTTTTATATGTAAGAAATCGCGCGAATATACCGCCGAAACCGCTGCGGAATTGCGTATCGGAGAAGATTAAAAAAAAAAAGAAGAGGAGGATATTATGTTTTCACACGTAGACTTTGCGTTCGAAAGTGAAACGTTCTCCGGACACCTCGCGTCGTTACGAAATATGTGGTATTTACATATGTCTGACGATTTAGACCGATTGATGATGATTGTCGGTTCCGAATTTGTTCGGAAGCGACAAGTTGAACGTATTGTGCCTGTGCTACAAATATTTGAAATAATAAAGATACAACTCTCGCTATATGCATAATATTGCTTCCTACGAATTTATAATCTTACTATTTTCGAAACGCATGGCAATGTTCTTGACAATCTGAAAGCAATAATTATAAATATATTAATTTTAAGAACTTCATATATATACACCAACTATTACTTTTTACATTTCAAGATTACATATGACAATTACAGATTCGAAAATATTATTTATATTTGCGAGACGGAATTTATCGCAAGTCCGAGCAGCCATCTGTCGTAGACAGATTTTGCAAAGCATGCGATCTAATCTATAACTAACAAAATGTGATGGCAGTTTGCTGGCAAACGTCGATTAGAATTTTTTTAATATAGTTATTAAATGGATTCTTCTCGATTCTCTGTTGACAGATTACTGTAGTAATTAAGGCATGAGCTTAATGCAATAAAGATAGGATTAATAGGTAAAACAAGGTACGCATAGAATACATAGTATTAATTAAGATTAACGGAGAAAACTTATGGATAAAAAAATGAACAAGAAAAAGTTGTGAATGAGACTACAATGCATAAGAGTAATTTTGTTCCTTTCAGCTGTATTAGAACAACACTGGAAGAGACCAGGACAGGCGAGGGTTCGAAGTCATTTCGATCTTAATATTTTGTTTTTTATTAATTAACTATTTTCTTAAATTAAAAGAATTTTTGCACAATTCTCCGCGGGCAATCGACGAATTACTTTTCGTAATTGTCCTCCACTGACACCGCGCATGCGTGAGAAACCCAGCCCCCGCCTGGCGCGACGACGCGCTCTTCGTGGAAGTTTTACGAACGCAGGTCAGCACCGTCCGTCAGCGTCTTCGTCTGCCTCTCGTTCGTCCCCGCGGCGTGCGTGCGTGCGTGCCGTCAGCCGTGCCGTGCGAAGGGGAAGGAAGGAGGGATCAGTTGGGCCATGGGCGCTACGGTCACGGTGCCCCGCGAGTTCATGTCGTGTGCCTTGTCTGTACCTGCCAGCGATGCGCTCCGCGCGTACGCGTGATCGCGCGACGGAACATGTCCAGAGACGTTCTTCACGCGCCGTGTTCAATTAGGGTCACTTGACTGCGGATCGGTGGTGGCGAACGCGAAGGCGAGACGGCGAAACTTAAACACGGAACGCGACGACGAATTCCCTCTCCCCCTCGCAGGTGAGTGCGGCAAGCGTGCCTGTCCTTTTTTTCCCCCTCCGCCCCTTTTTTTTGGCGATTTTTTTTGCTCCCGGGGACGCTGGATGTGACACCGCTGACCCACAGCGATCCCGAATGAATTTTTCAGCGGAGCGTCAAACGGGGCCAGTGGGAGACAATCGGAAATCGTTGATGTTATCGACTTATTCTCTCTGTTCGATAAAAATATTGTAACATGGGTGTTCACATGTATAAACTTCATATATACGGAGTATGCTTCGCTATGTGTACATCTGCAAAACGCCGAAGGATCGCGTAAATTGTAAATTAAACGCGTTATACGAACTGAAACGTCCGGATATTCGGGTGTCGAGATGACCAGGAACGACCGACACGATCACGTCGGCAACGTCAGCGCTCTTCCATTATCGCCGAGCCCGTTTTGATAGCCGCGAGTGACAGAGAGAATAATCGAGAAGATTTTTATCCCGGCCCAGAGCCGGCTGTCTCTCGCCGATTCCGTCGCGGCGCGTCCCCCCTCAAGGTCCCCCCCTCGATTCGCGATGATTCTCTCCCCGCGCGAATGAATCACGGTGTGTACCTTTCTCGCCGTTCCGCCGTATGATTCATATTCGTGTTTTTCCGTCTCCCTTTCCCCCTGACCATCCCCCCAGACGTTGCCGAACTCATGGCAAATGGATATAAGGAAAAATTGTTTCCACGCGTAACGACTTGGCGCGGCACGTGTTGCGTAGCGCGCGCGATACTATCTCGTCGTCCTCGATCGTCTCCCGAGCGTCGAGTAAGAAGAGACGCGGCCTGCCTCGGTCTGTCGACCTGCCGCCGCGAGAGAAACGTCGCTTCCTCGCCCTCCTCGGATAATCCGCTCTGAATATTCGCGTGTTCCTGATAAACAAACAAAGGCCACGGTAGGGAGAGAAAAAAACGGAGAGAGTGCACGTTCGGAATTCATTAGATTTTTCTCACGTCCCGCGATAAACAGGAGCAATTTTCCGTCGCAATTTTCGATATCTCGAGTACCGTGTCCCTTCCCGGAGGAGGAGCGAATTTCCGCAACCGACGTCACGTCCTCGTCTGCGTCAGCCAGTTCGGTATTTGACATTGCGATGTATATCCGCGACGAGAACGATTACACCTTCCTTTAACTTTGTATTTTGTTCTTTTGCATTGTGATAAATTGTCCGATGTAACACGTATTTTTTTTCCCCTCGCACTTGAGTGGCTGCAGATTCAGGCGGTTATAAAAATAAATGCATATTATTAGAAATATTCTTCTTGCGGAGAGAGAGAGGGAGGGAGGAGAGAGCTTCAGATATTATCCTGAGGCAACAACGTGCACAGGACGTGCTCCACGCGCCTTGTCATAAACTTGCTTACGTTTCCGATTTTTTTTTTTCAGGTCTGCGGAGATACCATGGGTCGTTACACGGGAAAGAAATGTCGTCTTTTGACAATGTTATGGCTGACAGCTTTATTTTTTTTAGTCGAAATCGTAGTTGGTTACGTGACCAACTCAATGGCTTTAATAGCAGATAGTTTTCATATGTTGTCAGACGTAGCCGCTTTAGTGGTGGCGTTTCTCTCGGTAAAGGTAAGCTGTCTGCAGTGTCGGTTTTCAATTTTATTGGAAATATTTCAAAATTTTACTGTACAATATCCTTGTATTGATATCGGTATATCGATTGTTTACAAGCACATTTTGATGTTGCAGATGTCGCCGAAGAAATGGTCCAAGAACACGTTCGGCTGGGCCAGAGCCGAGGTGTTGGGTGCCTTGGTGAACGCCGTGTTCTTGGTCGCTTTGTGTTTTAGTATTACCGTGGAGGCGTGTAAGAGATTTATCGAGGTGGAAGAGATACACGAGGCCAAGCTACTCGTCGGAGTCGGGGCACTTGGTTTGCTGGTGAATGTGATAGGTTTATGCTTGTTTCATGGTGAGTATCCACCTGTGCGTTATGCGACTCTAGCTTTATTTGTTTGTTTGATAACGTTTGAGATAAAATACGACACTTATTTTGTAACAGACATTTGTCCTTGTTTTTTTTAAAGTAATCTAAACTTGTCTTGTTTGCTAGAAGTGTGAAAAAAAACACAGGCAATATAATAAATATCTATGTATTAATATTTAAAATGCACAGAATATGCACTTGTACAGCAATTTTTATTATTACTTTTTCTTTCTGTTAGATAATTTTTGCAAAATATTTTTCCATATATTTTATATCTTAATTATTATCCTTTATGTCTAATCGTATATCTTGAAATCTTAATTATGATAATGGAAAAACAATATTGTACAATTAAATTGCTGTTCACATATAAGGTTCTTTGTTCAACTACGTCGTGATATTATCTTATTATTGGTACTCAAAAGATTTTGACTTGGCTCAAGATAAAGAGAAATTGATTATTAAATGTCCACTTGGTTATAGCGAACGTATTAACGCAGCAAGATTTGAAATAAAAAAGCTTCTGCAAACATAAGACGGAAATAAAAATCCTTATAAAGTTGTTGCAATAAATTTATATCTCAAGATTGCAAAGAGAAAAATGCCCGAGCTATACAAATGTTAAAAATTTACTAACGGGAAAAGGTGTCAATATCTACTCCATTATCTTATTGGCCTTATTGATCTTAAACTCGCTGTATCCGAGTATTTGGAGAATATTGAATTACTCGAGTGAATGAAAATTGATGCTAGAGGAAAAATTTTGTCATTTCATTGCGTTTTATAAAACATTAATTTTATATGTATATATTATGGATATGTATATATCCAGTATATTTTACAGTTATAACACTTGGCAAGAAATAAGCTAATATTTTTCTCTTTTAATTAATCGATTATAACATCCTATATCTTATATAGTGTAAGATAAAATTAATCTATTTTATCGGTAGATATTTATAAGTGCAATTATTGTAGAACATGGAAGTGCTCATGGTCACTCGCATGGTATATCTCGAAGTCATAATAGACTAAGCACTTTGGTGGGCACGGACGACAATGAGAACGACGAAGCTTACAGACCGTCGACACCCCAAGTGAAACGGGCGCATGGCCATTCGCACGATGCAAGTCAGATGAACATGCGAGGGGTGTTTCTTCATGTACTTTCCGACGCGTTGGGGTCCGTCATTGTAATTGTGTCCGCCTTAATTGTGTGGCTGACAGAGTGGCAGTATAGGTAATTGTACTTATACGCCCGCGTCTATTCTATATTGATACCGAAGAATTGAACGTGTTAATTTAAAATATGTTGATTTTTCTTTTTACATAGATTCTACATTGATCCTGCACTGTCGCTTTTATTAGTCATTCTTATCCTGCGCTCGGTGTGGCCACTACTTCAGGAATCAGCTTTAATTCTGTTGCAGACTGTGCCAACACACATTCAAGTAACACATTTTATTGACTTGTATAATGTAGTATATAACGAGACGTTTATAAACTACATGATATATGTATTTACGTTTTACACATTATACATATCTAATTTGCATGCATTATTCAGGTCGATGCTATACAGCAACGTTTGCTGGAGAACGTAGACGGTGTGTTAGCTGTACACGAGTTCCACGTATGGCAATTGGCGGGTGATCGTATTATAGCTAGCGCGCATATAAGATGTAGAAATCTTTCGGAATATATGAAAATTGCCGAGCAGGTTAAGGAGTTTTTCCATAACGAGGGTATACACTCGACGACTATTCAACCAGAATTTATTGACGTAAGCAGATATATAGCATTATAAAAGCCTACGTGCGTACGCAAAAAAATAACAAAAAAACATTAAGAATTTAGTTATAAAAACATTACGATAAAAAGTTTGTGCAAAAAAAAAAAGGAAACTAAGTGAGAATTTGTTACTTCGAGCAATAGATTTTTTTGTTAAAATACGTTTTAAGACTTTTTACGCTTCGGAAGATTGTAAGTTATTAAAAAGTCTAGTCCATGAGTCACGCGTAAGTTTAATGCGAATTTGATGCACGATCTTTTGTCTAGAGTTAATGATGCGTAAAGTAAGTGTTCGCGACGTTTCACGGATGAACGGCGTTTCAATCACAGCTTACGATTGGCTTTAATGTAGGATACCTTTTCTCGCTGCCAGATACTTCTGATGTATTAAAACACATTTTTCTGTCATTCTAGTATCATTCTAATAGCGAAATTAAAGAGACTCCCACGGAAGATTGCGTGTTGGATTGTCCAAAGACTGATAAGCCGTGCAATCATGCGACGTGCTGTGGTCCTTCCAAACAAGTAAGTGGTGCCGCGTCATTAGTTTCGCGTGTTCTTGCATCATTCATCGTTCATATTCTTCGGTTCCTTAGTATATCACGGAAAGAAATATAGATCCTCCATCTGCGTCCCTTAAATCAAAGTACCTCGAACGATGCTTAGAAGCCATAAAATCAGAATCAACTGTCACTATAGATCGCGACGACTATAGTTCTACTACGTCTGGGAACCTAAATTCTGTACTTCATCTATTTGAAAGTACAGTTATATGTTTGTGAAAGAAAAAAAATGCGTTTTACATGGTAAAGCTTAAATCGACTTGAATTGTTTAGAAGAATTAACTAGTCTCGTTTTACATTCGAATTCAAATTATTTATCTAAATTCGAAACCAAATTATAGTATATCAATATGATCAGTCGATGTGCAATTAAAATTATACGTAAAAAAAACCTACTTTTATTTTGTTTGAGTTATAAGATAAAAGAGAATTGCTCCATGTATTTATTAACACATACGTTACGACAAACATCGCCTGTATCGTAAAATTGATTTCTCTCGAGTTCTATTTTATCCATTAACCTTCCTGATAAGATTTGTAGATTTAATACGATTTATAGACAATAACTTATGTAATACAGGGTCGTGAGACTCCTTCACCTGGAGAGACGCCGTACATGTGCAGACAGCGTAATAGCCTGGCACGTTCGACCGGCTCTATAGGAGGAACGGAGCAGCAAGAAGTGAATGAAATGGAACGCGGACACTTGTTGTCACTGCCCGCCTCGCATCCAGCGTCGTTCCACTCCGTCCAAGTTCCCCACACTCACGTTAATACACCAGCTGTCTGAGCTCTCATTGCATTATCAAATATCTACCTCCATAGTGAAAATACGCGAGAGACGCGTCACGATTTATTGTACAAGTACAATAAATGTGTATCTACATAGAATTCATTAATATGACAGTTGATGGCAGTGGTTGAACTATGTATTAGGCGATTGCTTATATTAATTGATAAATTAATACATTCGTGAAATCGAAACGAATTAAAATTATCGATAAATTTTTTCTTCCTTTTGATCAGTTTAGCGAATAATTTGTCAATTTCTCGTCTTTGCCATCAATTTACTTATAATAAATAATTAAGATACTTGATAATTACAATCCAAAGGCATATTAATACCAAATATATTACGTTATATAATGCTCTATACGCTCTATACGCCCGATATAAATAAAATATTGAATTTTTACTATAAATTTCTTAGAGACAATTTTCAAAATTACAAAATTTTACGACTGTTTGATGCATAATTTAACGCATAAAATATGTAATTTAAGTTAGGTATTTTTTTAAATCTCACTTGTACATTGATTGACACTGCGGTTTTTTATTTTAAAAAAACCCACTTTGCGAAGCTCTTTATTTATATGTAATTTTTATTGCGTTACGATACGTAATTATGTAAAATAGGACGCAAATCTATAAGCAAAGAGTACCAAATCTCTTCGTTAGGTCTATATATTCTTTCCTCCATATAATTCTTAAATGTTAAGTCTGTATATTTTTTATGTATTTCTTATAGATTTAAGCAATTATAAAAGAAAATTACAAAAAATGTGTATCAATTGTTTCCGTGTTCCATGTATAATACTCGTACACAATCCCTTCAATTTCTCTCAAAGAGAATATTTTGTATCAATGTATATCAATAATTTATTGCACATTTTTTACAAGATTTAACTTGTTATGAATATAGTTTTCTTGTTTAATCAATATTTTTAAAATTAATATTAATATTAGCGCTTATGTTTCAAGAGCTACGTCAGTAGCTGTTGATCGATCCAGGCACGGAAATTGAACACGTTAGTATATACACCGGGTACCCCTGCACCTGCGCAACCTATTCCCCACGTCACCAGTCCAACAACTTGATAAGGTCCGTTATTTGAGCACACCATCGGTGAACCTCCATCGTCCTTTAAAAGAAAAATTCATATAATGATATTGCTAGAATTAATTAATGAATACACTTAGCAAGAGGTAATGTAACATATTCTCTTACAGTGCACGCGTCTTTGCCAGGTTCCCCTCCCGCGCACATAAAACTGTTGTCCAGGACGAAGCCACCACCGAGTCTGGTCCTTCGAAGGGCCGCCTGGCAATCCGGTTGACTCAGCACAGGCACATCCACCTCTTTCAGGATACTCGGATTCGTTCCGCCTACAAAGGCTTGCTTTCCCCAGCCCGACACCCAGCATCTTTAAAATATTAATATTACATATAATCACGACGTTATTACAAAATATATTTCGACGCTCAACGAAACGATGATACAAAAACTAATATGATTGCAATCAACAAAACAGAAAGTGATATTATATATTTTATCGGTAGACTATCGGTAGAAAAGAATTTAAATGTGGGGAGAATTTTAAGTGATTTCGAATACCGAATATATACATACCTTGTTCCCGCAGGCACTGCTGAATTTGGCAAACACGCCGTATTAATGTTAGGAGCAGTTGTGATAGGAGCAGCCGAGCTTAGTCTAAGCACCGCTATATCGTTCTGAAGGTAATTTTGCGAATTGTATGAGGGGTGCAAAGTGACCCTTGAGACGATGATATCTACAAATGGATTAGGTTCAGTTTGAGTTTGAACGTCCCAATCACCCAGTCTCGCTTTGATCCCGCCCGCGGCATTTCTGTAACGCATTATTAATAAGTCCATACGAAGAATATAAGATAAATTGAAATATATATATATATATATATATCATATTTTGAAAACTGCTTCAGAAATTAATCCCTTTGAAGACAAAAGAGGCATATTTTTTCAAGAATTTAATGCTTACACGTAACCGGCCACTTTATGAGCGACGGTGAGAACATGCATTGGACTGATAAGCACTCCTCCTCCGACATAAGAGTTGCCGGTGGTCAAAATAACCACCATCCAGGGATATGCACCGTAAGGGGCTTGTCCCACCGGATGCGCGGTAGGTGCAATTTTTTGAACGCCGCAATAAGGATTATTTGTACCGCCGCCGGATGTACAGCAGTATACATATCCAGCAGGACAAGGCGATCCCTAAAAGTATATAAAAATTGCTATTAATATAATAATCTATTGGTTTGCAATAAATAATCGTTAGACACGTTTACTTATAAAAATGGTAATTTATTTCTTTTTATACAAAATTTTTATATAGAATTGGTAATTCTAATTTTTCTACAAATATATAATTATTTCGAAATGGAGTGTCACGTCGAAGTAATTTTCATTGTGCTCATTATTGTGAACTAAAATGTATTACCGTATTCACTATTCTAATGTCAATGCCGCCAGTGCCCGTGGGACAGGTAGTTCCAGGATAGCAAGAACAACCTTGATTCACGATATAAGCTATAAAGATAATAAAATGTGTCAGAAAACATTAATATTATAGTTTCTAAACAAAATACTAAATTTATTTTCTCTTTTTACGTTTAGAAATTCTTTGATATGAGATAATACATTTAAACTGTAAATCTTTCAAGTATTGTTAACAATATTTCTCACGCAATTAATATTTTGTTCAATGTCCATTTATATATTTTTTTTCATATTTCTTGTTATCATTTATATCTTATTAGTATTTCATATTTTTTCGAAATTCTTTGATATATCAGATAATACATTTAAACTATAAATCTTTCAAGTATCATTAATTAACAATATTTCTCACGTATAATTTTTTCATTGTCTACATTATTTTTTTCTTATTACATCTTATTAGTATTTCACATTTTTTTAGATCTTAGTAATAATATATATGTTTAATATTAATATTTAATATATACGTGACACAGCTGCCTGTGGCTGTGACGGCTGTGTTAGGGGAGGTGAGTTCCCAAAGGTGATCTGCGCGAGGACGAACCCCTGCTGCAACAGCTGGTACAACGACAGCAAAAACAGCAGAGCGTTATTCATCTTGATTGAAAGAGATCGAAGAGACAGAAAGAGCCGATCACACACCCTCGCGAACGAAACTGACTCACAACAAATAAAGCACGGAGTGCGGAATTTATATATATAATACACATAAATGCGTCAGCGCGAAGCAGTACGCTATTTCCGTTTTTTCGTAACTTGGAGGGAAACGTATTAGCTTGTGCATCCTACCGGACGAGTAATATAATGCATGACCTTTCACGGCGCGCTAGAAACGACGCTCTTGGAAAACACTCGTGCCAGACTTCCCGAAGCTGTGTGTACGTGTAAAACATCTGGCACGGGAGCGCGCGGGGGGGAAAAAAATAGAGGAGCAAATTGTTTCCGATTATAATTACGTGCAGGTGTAACAATTCACGTAGCACGTGCTCGCCAGGTAATAGCGCCCGGCGCGGTATTCCCAGCGCTTCTCCTTCAGGCCTTGCTCTTTCTCCCTCCGCGTCCATACCTCGGTGCGCGCAGAAAGAGCAAGGCCATCCCCGATAAATCTCATTGACAAATAGCCAACGAAGGTCAATAATCAGGAATCACCGGTGCGAGCAGATCATGAATCACGCATCGCTGATCTCATTCAACATTACGTATTAAAATACATATTGTTGTAAGAAAACATTGTTCCACAAGCGGCGATTAATCATTTTGCCCTCTGTGATTCGACACCTGTGATAAAAGGGCTGTTACACGAGCGAAGGTTACGACGCAGAATTATTACGAGTTACAAAAAAAATAGCGATATCTTCCATGTATTCTGTCTTAGCGTTCAAATTTTTTAAGGAAGCTGAAGGTTTAGTCTTTAAAAAATTTAGCTTGGTAAAAATAAAAAAAATACAGATCAGATAATAGAGATCATTTGTGAATCATATCAAAATCGTGCAAAAACGTTCGAATTGTTTGAAAAAGCTACAATAGGAATTCGGGAAACTCCGTCGAAACTATATTCGTCGAAATATAGCCGTCCTTCTTTTCGCTTCACGCTTACGTGCTAACGAGTTAACCGGGACGCTAATAAATTAATCAGAGCGAATTAACGACTGTTGAAGGAGAAAATAACTTCTCTCTATGCCCTTCATATATAATTTATTTCTATAAATTAATGAAATAAAATATACTAAATAGTTATAAACCAACCATCATCGCTTAGAATTCATAACAGAATTCATGATAGAATAATGTAAATAGATAGAAGTACAAAAATAACATTACTTTATGTCCCCAATTATTAGTAGATTGGAATGCTTACGATTATGCTGTTTTCGTATTTGTACAGAATTCAGCTCTCGTCTCTCGTAGCCTAAACTTAGCGCGACCACATGTAAAAATACATACTCTGCATATACGGTAAATTCTTTTTAACGGCACTCGTCAAGTACTTGGCGAGGGGCACGGAGGTAGATATCGTGTCGAGCAGCGAGTTTATCTTGTTGCGGCTGTATTTGTCGTAAAAGGGCGATCTCAAAATGTACAGCAGCAAGCTCAATCTTCGACGCACAAGCTCCTCTTCCTCATCCTTGCTAAATAATTCTCTTCGGGCGTAACGAGTGAAGATATTTAAACTGCGCAAACCAATGACAATCCGATTATTACGTAAAATATTCTAATTTCATCAATCACGTATTCAAGTAAGTTCAATATGCTGTCTACCTGGCTATATCGATGATAAGCGACAATATCCACGGTGGCCAGTGTTTCTGGTTGGTAATGTACATGCAGCCGAGATGAAGCAGTGGTTTTGTCACGTAAAGACTCTAGAAATTGTATATTTTGTTACATTAATTACATCTTTTGGATTAATATATAGTTAAAATATAATATAATCAATTTCAAAAATAATTTGTATAGATATATATATATATATATATATATATATATATAACAGGATTAAATAAAGACAACAAAACTGTGATGAATTTCCATGAAAACAAAATAAAGCTTAGCAATAGTTATCATTTTTATGTATTTTAAAATTTAGCAATCTAGATTTATGTTAATAAAAAAGAAATTCATAATAAAAATACTTTAACAAATTTTATAGATTGAGATATAACTGTGATAAATTTCCATGAAAACGAAATAAAGCTTAGCAATGGTTATCATTTTTATGTATTTTAAAATTTAGCAATCTAGATTTATCTTGATAAAAGAGAAATTCGTGATATAATACCTTGACAAATTCTATAGATTGAGATATAACATTTTGTTTTTATTACAAAACACTTATTATAACATACATGACAGTACTGTATTTTAACCAACCTCGGCTAGTTTAAGATTCCTCTCGGATTCCTGATTCTTAGCCAGATTCTCATTCTCGTCCGTGACAGGTGGCAGAGCCTTCCACGTTCGTATGTCTACAGGAACCGAATGTCTTATACTTCTGACAACGGTGCCCGATCTTTTCAGCATAAAGCCCTCCCTCAATTGCACACTGTCGATAACTTTATTGAACTTCTCTCTGTTGAGCGGCGGGGTCGCTGGACTTTTCGTCACGCGTTCCTTATATACATGAATTAACAGCAGTCGCAGTACGGACCTAAAGTACATAAACAAACGTTGATCGATAACATGAAATAAAAAGATTTAGGGTATTTTCCATTTAGTGTCAACAAGCTGACACAAGTATTGTTTTGTCTTTGTTACTCGTTAAATGCTAAGAAAGATGAGTTTGTGTTGACTAGTGTCACTAAATGGAAAGCACGCCTATGCCTATTTCCACCAATGTAGATTAACTTTCATCTCAGTTCATATTTCTCACACATAATTTTTACATTGTCTATTTATATTAATTTTTCTCATATTTTATATCTTATTAATATTTCTTTTTTTTTATAGATGTCAGCAATAATATATGCTTAATATTAATACATACTTGATGCCTGTGGCTGGTGCTAGGGAAAACTTGAGTCACTTACTCCTCATCTTTTTCCAGTTCTAAGAATTGGAAAAAAATGAAGAATAAGCCAAATCGAGATTAAAGTTGATCTTAATTGATGGAAACGGGCATTAGTACACGCATTCGAGAATAACTGCAGTTACGTCAAACGTGACGTTACGCCAAAACGAGAGAGAAAAAGTTGCTCGCCGAATTCTTACTTGAACAATTGTATAACTACGATCATCAGCCACTTTCCCTTTGGGCCCCACAACTTCTTGGCGGACACCTCGAGCAGCGTCTCCGTGTACTCCACCACGGTGAGCCAGATTTTAATCTTGGAGTCGAACTGAGGTATCTTCAGGTGCTGGCGCCTGCTGCTGTACATAAGCAAGTCGTTGCAGAGCACGATCAGATTCGGCATGGAATAAATCAATTCCACGGCCAAGGTCGAATTGCGCAATTGCCCTGCGAAGAACGTACATATACATTTTTAGTTTTCGCCGTAAACGCGACGGGAACGCGACGATAAAAAGCTCTGTTTTGACGGCTCGGTGTTCCCTAACCAAAACTGAAGTAGGATAAACATCTGACGGTAGCCTCGATATCCGTCAGTAGCTGCGGATTCGCCACGATCCACTTCTTGTACGACGCCAGCAGGTTGTTTAACGTGGAATTAACGCAGCTCGCCATCTCGTTGTTACGTTAATTATTTCAGCGTTATTCAGCTTTACAGCGAAATATCCGGTGGACACTTCAAAATTCCGCTTATCTCATTACGAAAACGTAAATCATTATGTCACATCACGTTGAGCACGTCAATTTGAGGCTAGAATCGGCCAGACACGTTCCGAAGGTCGGAGTCTGGAATCTTCGATATCAAATTCGATTCCCTGCGTCAAATCGACGCGCGAAAGGTCTCGAAAATCGATTTCTCTTTTTTTTTTTTTTTTGAAAGCTTTGCGTAAAGGCACATCCACAGATAAACGCGCGTACGCTTCAGAGAAATTGACCAATGAAACATCCAACCCGTAAAAGCAACGCGCCAACGCGAGATTTGTTCGTGTTGCTTGAAATCTCGTTAAAGTGCAAAAATTTTTGCGAGATAAATATATATTCAATGTTGGCGAGAGAGAGAGAGAGAGAGAGAGAGAAAACGCCGAGGATTTCGAAGTGCACAGAGTGCTAGCGACACGAACAAACCTGTGGTATAAATTATTCTATAATGAATATCGATTATGTCCACAACGGCGTTGTATTTAATTGATCAGTTTTAAGCTGAAACGTAAATGAATTAAATTTATATAAGATGTGTTTTGAAAATAAAATTGAAAAGATTTGATAGTCATTTTTTATTAATCAGTCGTAATTTAAATTAAATATATTTTGTAAATAATCAAGTTTTTCTGTTGAATTAACCGATCAAGATTAATTGATCGAGAGATTTAAGCGGTTTATGCAGGCCATAATCGTCACCTATTCCTGGAGTTTAAAATAACAATTTCAATGCTTTCGTTCATATAATAATACGTCATTATGAACGAAAGCATCGAAATCATTGTTTTGAACTTACCGCTTCTGGGAATAGTTATAAGCGATTACGGTCTACATAAATCATCAGGGCTTAATTAAATCTCTCGATCAGTTAACGCAATAGAAAAACTTGGCTATATGTATATAAAATATATAATTTAAATTATGACTAATTAATAAAAAATGACTATCAAAATTTTTCAATTATATCTCAAAACACTTCTTATGCAAAAACCTTGTTTAATTTATTTATGTCAGCTAGCTTCATAGTATAACAATAATTTTGATTAATTAAAATCTGGATATTATATCTGGATAACTTTTTAAATTGCACATTATAAATTTATATATATATATGAAATATAATATACACTCTTAAAAGAAAATTGTTTTTAGAAATCATTCATTGTCTGCTATATAATAAGTTACGTAGTTTTTATAAATATTTAAATATTTTTAAATAATTCAAATGGATATTAAATCTTTTCAATTATATTTCAAAACTCTTCGATCATATAAATGCAATTAATTTTCTATGTACATATAAAATATATATATATAAATTGTTTGTATCATTTGTTTTTATGTTTACCGTATAAAAATAATTAAAATTACCTGTGAATGATCGCCGAACCTAAAATAATTTTAATTACACCTCGAAAGTCTTTCCTAAGGTAATATTAAGTTTAAGAAATCGTTCGATCATTATCTGCAGCTCGTATAAGGAATGTGGTCGGGTCGCTATATATTTCGAAGTGCGCGCAGCCCTGACTGCAGGTCCGGACGGCGTTTGGCCGTCGACCGACCGGTTGGCCGCCCTGCCGCGAGGTAATCGGCGGTGGTGGTGCGCCGCGGCGACGACACACAACACAACACACAACACAAAACACACAGTGCTCGGTGCTCCGGACTGACGGGGACGGGGCGCGCGATGCGCCTGTGTGTGTGTGCGTGCGTTCGTGCGTGTGACGCGCGCGGTGGCGTCGGAAAGCGGTCGTATAAATAAACGGCGAGCCTCGCGAACGATCAGCACTCGCGGGGCCCGTCACGACGGTCTCGGTCGGTTGGACTCTCGCATCCGGAGTTGACACACAAGGCGGCTGCTGCTACTGCTGCTGCTGCTGCTGCGGCGTTGCTCCCTTCCCCCGTCCGCCCCGCGCCCTTCGGCCGCGGTGTCCTTCGGCCGAAGATGTCATCGCCTACACAAGTGGTAAGAGAGGACGTGCAGGTTGCGATAAGACAGCGGTTTCCGACGACAAAGGCGAACGTGGTCTCTCTCACCCCCTTTTTCCTTCGCGCTCGCTAATTTTATTTTATTTTGTTATCATTTATTTATTTATTTATTTATTTATTTAACTGTTTTATTTATTAAACCGAGCGAGTCATCTCCGCGATTGCCGCACTTCTGTGCCGCACCGTCGCCGTTCGATTTTTAAATCGAGAAAAGCTGCTAGCTGCTGCTGTTATTGTTTTGTTTTTCTCCCCCTTTTTTTTGTATGAATCACATACTCGCTCTTTCTCTGGCCCCTTCGTCGTGGACGCGCGCGGCATTATAGCGTAAAAATAGAATTTATTGAATTAATCGTGAGCTAACTCCGCGCGCGCGGTGGTTGAAAGATAAATATTCGGATTTGCTTATAGATACGTCACGACGTATCAAAAGCGTCGTAGATGCGCGCGAAATTATCGGAGCACCGTCAGACATCGCAGCTTTGTATCTTACGGAAAGAGTTTCTCTCGGGGGAGCCGTTTGATTTTCTGAGAGCGAGTCTGACGCTCGCGATTCTTGAATTCCGTTGTCCGCACGCGGTCGCAATTATGTCAATTAAAATGATTTGCATCCTTCTCGAAAAGTGAGAAAAAGAGGAAGCAATTAACACGGTCTTTTTGCGCCTGAAATAAATAATTTATGAGAATACACATAATTTGTTCGTAATTTATACACATTTTGTTCATTTACATTTTACTGAAATATTTTTTGCGGCTATATTTATAATTATTTGCAATTTACATACATTTCGTATCTACAGCTTGTAACTGAAACACGCAATAATTATATTCCAATACATATTAATGTATCTATACATATTAAAAGTTAATATGTTTACATATTTTTATTTTTTGCATCGTTTTGCAAGTGAAATCCTTCTACAAAATTCCCTTCTAGCGTTTCAAATAACCGGACGACTAAATTATTAATCATTAAGCTGCGACGTTAATTAACATTAATGAGCCACAAAATGCGAACGAGAATTACAAAGTGAAACGGCAGGAGAGTCTAGAATTTCCGTATTACGTGTGTCCTGTTGGAAATTTCTCAAAGATCAATCTAAATTGCGGTTGTTGCAATAGAGTGCTATTAGAGAAACTATCATATTGGCATAAAGTGACTACTCTATATCAAAGACTATTGTGCATCCTGACGGTACCAGTATTAGATAATGTACTATCATGTAACTGGCTGGATTAGGTCAATGATTAGGCCTCAGTGACTGCGGATAAATCTTGTTCAAACATGCACTATTATTAGGTAGATTTTGTGGATGAAGAATAGCTTGGTAAAAAATATTTTTTCGAATATTTGAATTTTTTATATGTATTATATTTTTTCTTTAAAAAATTACGAAATACTTATTATCGTTAAAAATGATAATAAATAAATTACTAATTAATTAGTAATTTAAAAATATAAAGAATTTTACAAAAGAATCATATTGAGTGCTGTTAATAATAATAATAATGCAATTACAGATTAAAAATTAATTTGTAATCGTGATTTGTTTCAACGAATTAAAAAAGATTGAATTAATTTTCAGTCTGCCGGTAAATTTTATTTACTCTTCTTCATAAGAAACGTGTTTACTCGACTTATTGATTTCATAAAGTGATTATTTGATTGTGAAATATTAAATGGTAAGTTAAAGATAATTAACAAAGATAATAGATAATATTTATAATGTAATCTACAATGTTCTCGAACTACTATCTCTATTTTATCAATTGTTATTAAACCATCATGTTTTTCGTACTCAGATAAGCTATCTTACGATAACTACTCCTGAAAAACATTAGCTTTGGTAATTTAGTTTAAAAAAAATTAATTTATGAATAAATTCATAATGGAAATATTTTTCTGTTACGCAGTCGTATAAACGTGATCTGAAAGAAAAAATGAATGATTTGCGAGTATTTATCGCACAAATGCTTTGTTTTTTTATCATCGCGACACTTCTGCGCAACACTTCATGCGTATCCGATACGAGTGTCTCGTAATAATTAAAGCGATATTTTTACATTTCAGATTAAAAGCGTCGGGCCGAAATTGGTACCGTTCTTCAAAAGCGTGTCCGTATATTTTGTATTACTCGCTGAACAGCCATCTCTGCTGACGGCGAGTCTCAAATGTTTACCGATAATAAGTCTCATTATTTTCGTCCTGTTACATGGGATTAGTTTGTCGAAAGAGTAAGTAAACGAGCGCTACTATTACATTTAACAATAAGCCAAACAATTTTATTTCGTAGTAAAAAAAAAGTCTTCGCTTTTTCAGCAATTATTAACGTATTCCTTTTTTTTTGCAGATATGCCTTCTCCAGGCGTATATTAACGGGATTAGTGTTTAGTTGCTTAGGTGACGCACTGTTAGTGTGGCCTAATTGCTTCGCCGCGGGGATGTGTATGTTCGCTGTTGCGCAAATCATGTATATATTTGCATTCGGATTCAAACCCCTCAATTTGACACTCGGGGCGGTACTGTACATGTCCTGTTCAGTTGGTAAGAATCACGAGTACTGATATACTGCGAATGTTTTCGCAAACGGACATCGGATATTGATTTTCGTCGATCCGCTATCTGGTGATTAATTGAGAGTGATGATTAATGCAACTGTTTTCAGTTATATACACTTTGATGCCTGGATTGAACGGAGTTTTAGCAATAGGAGTGCCAATTTATACAGTATTACTTACCACTATGGCGTGGAGGGCCATATCTAGAGTACAATTCTTCGGGGTAGGTTTATGCGATAATAATATAGACATTACAGAAATGGTGTTCTCCACTTTATATTTATCTGTTGAAATGTCTCTGTTTTATCTTAACTTCAAATATGTGACACTCTCTAATAATGAATTATTTATTAAAAAAAAAAATTTGCTGCAATCGGTATTAGTTCTTGCATCATAATCAAACACCAGAGAATTAATTTCTTATTCTAATTTTTTAATTTGTCAGGAGTGGACGTGGACTAAGTTGTGCAGTTGCATCGGAAGCATTTGCTTCGTCATATCTGACACTTTGCTCGGGTTTCATTATTTCCATAGTCCATTACCTTATTCTCAGGTACGTATGTACATATATATATATATATACATATTATGTGTATACACGGTACTTCTGAAAAGTAGCCTTGATGACTCTATGATAATTTTATGAAAGGTATAATAATGTTCGATTTTTTTTACTCCACAGGTATCCATTATGTTGACATACTATGCAGCACAATTAGGTATAGCATTGAGTGCAGTAGATTCGAAAAACAACAGTACCAGTAATACTGATAACAGAGTACCTGCCAGCAAAGGCTGAAACAATTATTCTTTATTGTTTATCTGGGTGAACTTATCTGCAGATGCTAAACGGATACGAAGGGGAGATCTTTTTACACGTCTGCTTTAAACTGTATGCAATTCCAGTAGGAAATCATTGTGATAATCATCTTTGACATATTGAATATTTCAAAGCCATATTATTGACTAAGGGGACTCTCGGAAGAGAGTTTTGGTGATAGGATGTTGTACCTACGATTGTAGAGATAGGTTTATATTTCTTTTTTTCTTTTTGTATTATTAATGCAATGCAAAGAAGTGTCCTATTAGAGAATTCATACTAGCCACACATTTGTGGTCTCCTATTTTTTGTATATGTATAAGAAAGGTTTAAAAATTTATATTATTAAGCATAGATATACTAGAATGTTCTTAAAAAGTTTTCAAATATTTCGTAACGGAAATTTAATTCGTCATTTTTATTAAGGAAAAAGATTATATTATATATTATATATTGCCTCCGAAGATCATTTCTCAAACGTAAAAAGAAGATATATTGTTAGCGTTAAGCGTTTCTTAAGAAAAAACCTACATTTAAAATTACGTGAAATTGATTATTTTTCATATATATTTGGGCCAAAATGCAACAGCTTGCCGGCGACATATCGCAAATGGCGAATATATTAAATCATACTTTTATAAAGAATGTTATTGTTGTATATATACGTTATGTAACATCTATAATCTATACTTGTTGTCAGTGTTATCATCCTTCGATGTAAATTATCATCTTACAGAGAACAAGTTGCAATATTATATTAGCTGTAAATTGTATTATACAGATATCTCTTAGGCGTCAATCTATATTAGGCGTTACTGTATACATCATGTTACACACGATATGTTATGTCTTTGTTATAACATGAATCGTTAACACTGCCATTTTCGTTGGCAAAATAAAAACTAAACGATTAGTTTAAAACAGATACAACTGAATGTCTCGTTAAATTAAATTTTCCAATATTTTCATAGTGCAAATATATTTATAAATATAGATATAAAATTACGAATGTTTATCAATTAAATTTTGAAATAGAACGTTCTTCGATTTAATCAGGTGTCTACTCGTTTTCTTTTGTGCTGTACACATGTTGATTATTGTTTCCTTGAGATTTAAATTTTCCTATCTCGATATAAAATTCTCTTCTATATGATCTTCTCTAAAATGTGCATTGTAAAATTGGAGATACTAAAGCTCACTCATTGCATTTTTGTAATGAATACAATTATTTAAAAATGAAATTGTTAAATTACTCATATCTGGCTACGCTATATAAGAATATTTTTATTTTATTTTCTCTTTTTGCAAAGGATAAAAGTATCTTTTTTATATAGAAATAACACAACAAACATAACAATTATGATATATATAAATATTTTTCAAATTTATCAAATATTTTTTCTATTTTCTTAGAATAAAATATAAATGTATGTAGCCTTTTGATAATATAAGTATATACGATATATATAATGTATATAAAAAATATAAAAAGCACATGTCATTTATACAGACGACGTAAAAGATTCTTAGCGAGGACACATGGCGTGTCTACCTCCATCCACAGGTAATGTCGCCCCTGTTATGAAACTCGCATCGTCGCTCGCTAGAAATGCAATGGTTTTCGCGACTTCGGACGTATTACCCGTTCTTCCTAGAGCATGCGTGTCTTTGCTATGCTCGAAAAAGCTCTCAAGTTCGTCCTCTCCGTATCTTCCACTCCGCCGATGTAAGTTTGTTACTATAACGCCAGGATTCACGGCATTCACGCGCACCTGATGCGTTAATTTAAGAGATAATTTTAGAGCGAAATAATACTCAAAAATCATATGAAACAGTTACATTATCTTTACACACACCTGTTTCGGTGCCAATTCCAAAGCGACGCAACGCGTAAACTGATCCACAGCCGCTTTACTCATGCAGTACGCCAGACACCCTGGGAAAGATCGTAATCCAGTAACGCTAGAAACGTTTACAATATTGCCCTTGCTCTCGATCAAGTGCGGCACCGCCAATGTTGTCAAATGAAATACCGAGCGAACGTTCACGTTGAAGCAACTATAAAGAACAACGTGTTTTCGTGATATCAGGGTATCAATGCACAATACTGTAATTTTTCTATTCCCAAAGGCATTTACGCTATTAAGCTCATTGTTCATACATACTTGTCGTACTGTTCCATGGTTGTGTTCTCTATACTACCGCCATCCAAAATTCCAGCGTTATTAACTAAAACGTCTAATTTGCCGTAGTGCTTGATCGTCGAGTCGATGATATTTTTCACATCGTTCTCATTGGTTAGCTCTCCCGTTACGATAAACGGCTTGGTTTGGCCGCATTGTTCGGCTACCTTGTCTAAATTCTCCTTATTGCGGCCGGTTATCGATAGCTTTGCACCGAGGTTAGCCAGGTGAATAGCAGTTGCAGCTCCTATTCCCGAGCTGGCCCCTGTTATCAGAACAACCTTTCCCGCGAAAGACATCTAAGGAAAAGCAATAAAACATTCTTCACAGTGTTGGAACGTAATTGTTGCAACGTAATACATATACATATGTGGAAATAAGGATCGCCGGTTATCGAATTATGCAAAATGTAGTTTGCGTCCAAATTTGCATATAATCACTTACCGTGATAGAGTACAAAGATACTGACGAACGAAAATTGCAAAACTTATATACTGAAGTGATAAAAAGCGCGATATCGCCTTCGTAACAGATGTCCTCTGCAACTGTCCGCAATGTCCTACACGCAGAAGTAAACAGACATACAGACACGGAATCAACGTGATAAGTGACTTGCGCTTCACATATATAAGATCTGCTCTGCCGGCTGCCCCACTCTTCTATTCAGGGACGGGTGATGTGTGCTACTAGCACTCTAAATATGTGTGCCTAAATACGGCCAAGTTTTTTTTTCTATTATAATTAATGCAATTTTTATTTTATTATTAATAACTATTAATTAATAAACAAAGCATTAATCTTCAATTATTAATAAAATAAGAATTATTTTAAAAAGAATGGGGAGAGTAATTGTTTTTGATATTTCTGAAGAGAGGAGGGTGCAATTAGATCTTGGCGGTACACTGCGGAAATATTTAATAGATTATTTAAATTTGCAAAACTGCCGTTGCAAATAAAAATAGCACATTATATATTATTAAAAAAATAAAAGTGCGAAGTATGTGTGTTACTATCTGCATATATATATTTTATATTATTATTATAGTACAAATCTGAGCAGGAGATAACATTTGGAAAGATAACACTATAAAAATTAATATGAAAATCTAATCGATACCGCGAAACCGTTGAAACAAGATTAGAAAAACGCCAATGTGGTATAAAGCGGATCTTGATGCTTATAATAATATTTTTATGCATTTTATGAGTCTTACAATTTCCAATTCAGGTAAACTACGCGCCGAATATTTTTATTGGACTTGAAACAGTCCTAAATTGAATCCGGACTACGTACCACAAATTAAAATAACAAGAAATTTACTAATTTTTGATACTAATGAGCATCTTAATAAAATCCTGTAAAATAATCAGCCCAGGGAGCAGGGAGATCGAGTTTAAATCCTAGCTGAGCTAATTAATATTTTTCGCAATAGCTATTTTACAGAATTTTTTGTATTATTGACGCAATGCCCCAGGCAGAACAGATTGGTCCATAGACGTCGATTCGACGTCTATAGACATTGAATCGACATCGAATTGATGTCTATAGACGTCGAGTCGACGTATATGGACCAATCTGCAGTTCTGCCTCGAGAGTTATTTTTGACATTTCTGAAGAGAGCAGGATGCAATTAGATCTTGGCGGCACACTGTAGACGTATTTAATAAATTATTTCTTTAAATTTGCAAAACTACCGTTGCAAATAAAAAATAGTACATTATATTACTTAAAAAATAAAAATGCGAAGTACGTATTATTAAAGTACATATTTTATATTATTATTATAATACAAATCTGAGCAGAAGATAACATTTAGAAAGATAACATCATGAAAATTAATATGAAAACCTAATCGATACCGCGAAAATTTAAACAAGATTAGAAACGCCAATATAGTATAAAACTGATCTTGATATTTAATAATAATATTTTTATGTGTTTTAATTATGAATCTTACAATTTCCAATTCAGGTAAACTACGCGCCGAATATTTTTATCAGACTTGAAGCAGCTTTAAATTGAATCCGGCCGACTACGTTCCACAAATTAAATTGACAAGAAATTTAGTGTTTGATGCTAATAAGCATCTTATAAAATTCCGTAGAATAATCCGCTCGGAGACCAGGAAGGTTGAGGTTTAAATTCTGGTTAAGGTAATATTTTTCGCAATAGTTATTGTACAGTACTTGTTTTATTATTAATGCAATGCAAAGAAGTCTTATCAGAGATTTCATACTAGAAGACCACACATTTGTGGTCTTCTATTTTTTGTATATGTATAATAAGAAAGAATTAAAAATCTGAAGGAAAAATGAAATTGTTAAATTAGTTATATTTTGGCTATGCTGTAGGAAAATTTTTATTTTATTTTTCCTTTTTGCAAATGTAAGGATAGAAATTTGTATAGAAACAACATAACAAACACGACAATTATGATATACATATATAAATCTTAAATATTTTTTCAATACGTTTTCTTAGAACTAACAGAATAGCATATAAATTGTATGTAGCCTTAATGTACGATATATATGATATAGTTTATACGTATAAAAGTATAATGTATGTCACTTAATATTTACATAGTCGACGTAAGATTTTTAGCAAGAACACATGGCGTGTCTACCTCCATCCACAGGTAGTGTCGCACCTGTTATAAAACTTGCATCGTCGCTCGCCAAAAATGCAATGGTCGTTGCTACTTCGGAAACGTCGCCCGTTCTTCCTAGAGGATGCGCGTCTTTGATATGCTCGAAAAAGCTCTTAACCTGATCTTCGCTCATTCCACTTCGCTTAAACAGTTTTGTTATTACAACGCCGGGATTCACGGCGTTTACGCGCACCTGTGCATTTTAGAGTTAATTAGTGCATTTTAGAAATAATAATATGACGCGAAATATACGATTAAAAATAGTATGAAACATTATCTTCATACGCACCTGTTGCGGTGCCAATTCTAAAGCGACGCAAC
>NW_012026864.1:1300125-1300479 GCF_000956235.1 Wasmannia auropunctata
TGCTTGCATAAACAGCAGTGGGCCCGAGAGCTTTTCGCGTATTCCACCTGATAGCCTAAAGGGGTTTCGAAATCGTCGGAATCTCTTCTGTTTCTGTATCGCGAATTGTCGAAATTGTATCTCGATTGAGATGCGCCCATCTTGCCGAACGTTTATCACACAGTCACTTCGCGAAAACAATAGGGAACGACTGGAAACGACTTACGACACAATTTTCGCGACGCCGACAATGCCAATTAAATTAAAAGTTACCCAGATAACCAAGCGTGCGATATCCGCACAAAATACCACTATCGTACTGGTATTGTACTGCCATGAGATGGCGGCGTACGGCGTAACTGTACGGTAACAGTA
>NW_012026864.1:1300529-1301257 GCF_000956235.1 Wasmannia auropunctata
TATACATGATATTATGATACAAGCAGTACAGCGTATCATCACTGTACCTGTACTGCATATTGTTTAATAAAATATTTTATTATATTTTGCTCCCATAACCAAGAAATATGTAAAATAATTAATATTTGGATAGTTTTCCTATAAAAATAGTATAATTTAGCATAATTTAGTACGAGACGCTATATCCGATCGCTTTTATTATAACTGCAGATCGTTGATCTAGTTCAGTTTTATATTTGTGTTGTACTTATTTATATTTTATTATCATTATTTTCATTATTGATCATGTTATTCAACGTTAATATTTATAAAAAAATATATTTCATCTTTTTGATAATTTATTAATAAGATCTATCACCGATCAATGTGTATAATCCATTGGAGAGTAAATTACATTGGAGAATAAATATCATCATGAAGTGTCGTGCAGTTCCCGATTACAGAGATTATTTCAGGTTAAGCAACGTTGGTGGCGGTCATGGCTTGGATGGGTGACCGTTGCAGATATTAGGTTGACAGACATATAAAAATATCCCTTATAAGAACATATAGCATCGTGAATTTTTTTTTTAATTTATAATTGCCCCGTTTTTATTCTGATTTTATAAATGTTCATTTAATTGTAATTATTTTAATTATTTTTGTCCTATTTGGATATAATGTAAATAACAATCATAACCTTATTTCAAATTTACAGATCGGAAGAGCACACGTCTGAACTCCAGTCA
>NW_012026864.1:1303840-1410973 GCF_000956235.1 Wasmannia auropunctata
TAATTTGCCGTAGTGCCTGATCGTCGAATCAATAATATTTTTCACATCGCTCTCATTAGTTAGCTCTCCCGTTACGATGAACGGCTTATTTTGGCCACATTGTTCGGCTACCTTGTCTAAATTCTTTTTATCGCGGCCGGTTATCGATAGTGTCGCACCAAGATTAGCTAGATGAATAGCAGTTGCAGCTCCAATTCCCGAACTGGCTCCTGTTATCAGAACAACTTTTCCCGCGAAAGACATCTATAAGAGAAATAAAAGTTCTTTACAAGCGTGGTGTTTCGTGTCATTTTTTATTGCACATGATGTATCATCTTATCTTTGTTATTCACTTATAAACAAGAATAAAATGATACATCATGCGCATCATGCCTGAAACGGAACACACCTCAGTATTGTAGCTTAATTAATTGTTGCAACGTACATGCATTGTATATACATATTAGAAATAAGGCCGGTTATTGTGTCGAATTATGCAAAATGTGGTTTGCTTCCAAATATATAATGTACTTACCGTGATAGTACAAAGATACTGAATGATAACCGCGCGAAAAATTGTAAACTGAAGTGATAACGACCGCGATATCGCGTTCGTAACAGTTGGATGTTCTCTGCAACGCAGACGTAATCGACTCGGATACTTATATCAACGAATACGATTTATGATTAGTGACTTGGCACATTATATATACTTATAAGATTTGACGTATTCTTCTTTTTATAGACGGTGATGTGTGTCTGCTCATAAACATTTAAGAGATATAATAGAACGTTCTTCACACTGTTTGTAACTTCACTACCATATTTTACCTATATATGCCACGTCTCCTGAGATAGTAATTATATTATAATTCTAATGTTCTTATTATGTAGCTGTTATGTATTTCTTTTAAAACGGTTTTATGGTTTTGGAACAAAAAACAACAAATATGTAGAAATAAGGCACGCCGATTATCGTTTATACAAAATGTGGTTTGTCCAAATATATTATATAATCTGCACTTACAGTGATAGTATAAAAGATATTAAATGATAACCGCAAAACTCATAAATTAAAGTGATAAATATATACTGCGATATCACTTTCGTAACAGCTATAAGGTACCCTCTGCAACGCGTAAGTGAACAGGACACCAGGACAAATATTATACAAAAAAACATTATTATTTGGCACTTTATATTCTTATAATTAAGATATGTCCAATTCTTTTCTAATATTCAGGAACGATACGAAAAGGGGAAAGACAATAAGAATTACTAGAAACTAAAAATTGATATATGTATGTCTGCTAGCTTTCTATAAATGCGCTCTTAAATGCGGCCAAGTTGCGGCCAACATTTTTGTCTCTTTTTCAATTAATGCAATTTTATTCCATTATTAACTAATGAATAAAACGTCAATCTTCAATTATTAATTAAATAAGAATTATTTAAAAAAGGAAGAGAAAAGTTATTCTTGACATTACTGAAGAGAAGCGGGCTACGATTAGATTTTGGCATATTGTGGAAATATTTAATAGATCATTTTATTAAATTTGCAAAACTGCTACAAATGGAAAGTAGTACACCTCATATTTTACATAAAAGATAAAACAGTGCGAAGTTTATGTATTTTATATTATTATAATATGGTCAATTCTAAGGAGATAATATTTAGTAAATTAACACTATACATTTTATTTCAATTAAAAATTACTATCTTTATTTTTTTCCCCAGCGTTTGAAATTTAACGGTTAGTCAATTTGTAGCGTAAGGTAAATAACCGCGTATTACCGATTGTATAATAACTTTTGGCCGAATTTTTTTATCGCAGATCTGTAATATTCACTCCCGAACGTTCAACACGACGGTCACCGAATTCTTTCTCAAACCAGTGCTTAAGTACATTATATTTTCTATTGACTGAACAAGATTTAAATTTTCCTACTTTAATATAAAATTCTCTAGTCTTTTTCCACAATACGAGCATTGTAAAATTAAAGGAAGATAATAAAATTCACTTATTGCATTTTTTGCAATGAATACTATTGTTTATTTAAATCGGAATTGTTATTCAAATTCTCTCTATGCTATAAACAAATTTTTATTTTATTTTTTCCTTTTGCAAATACAAGGATAGAAGTATCTTATTTCATAGAAATAACATAACAAACATAACAATTACGATCAACATATATGAATCTAAAATATTTTCTCAATATGTTTTTTTAGAACTAATAGAATAGAATATAAATGTTGTTCATAAAATGTAGCGTCTTGTTAATATAAGTATGACATATGATATAGTTTACATGTGTATGTTATCGTCAAAATCCATAATCCATTAAAACACGAATTTACTAGTTAAAACTAGAATGGTTAATTAGACGAAAGAATTGTAAACTAATGTGGGCAGTACAATTATAGACCTCATTTCGTCCTGTAAATGGGGAGGGGGAGTTGGACCTCGCTACGTGAAAAATTAAAATAAAAATAAAAATGTGAAACTGTATAATTATATGTAGACTTCGTTTAAACAAAATTTAAAACTAGTTTTAACTAGTGAAATCAGGTTTTAACGATTATGGGTTTTGACGATAACATGAAATATATAACGTACATCATTTGTACAGACGAGCTAAGATATT
This sequence comes from Wasmannia auropunctata, assembly GCF_000956235.1. Taxonomy (NCBI): domain Eukaryota; kingdom Metazoa; phylum Arthropoda; class Insecta; order Hymenoptera; family Formicidae; genus Wasmannia; species Wasmannia auropunctata. The sequence goes on from NW_012026864.1 coordinate 1,306,469, forward strand.
TAGCGAGGACACATAACGTGTTTACCTCCATCCACAGGTAATGTCACCCCTCTGCTATGGAGCCCGCATCGTCGCTCGCTAGAAATGCAATGGTCCTTGCAACTTCGAAAGAGTCTGTTCTTCTTAGAGCATGCGTGATTTTGTTATGCTCGACAAAACTCTTAATCTGATCTTCGCTCATTCCACTCCGCTGAAAGATGTTTGTTACAATTATACCAAGATTCACGGCATTCACGCGCATCTAGTGCATTTTAGAAATAATAATTACGACGTGAAACAATACTTAAAAATGATATAGACGTTATCTTTACACGCACCTGTTGGGGTCCCAATTCTAAAGCGATGCAACGCGTAAATTCATCCACGGCCGCCTTACTCATACAGTATGACAAAGTATTTGATGGCAGAACTCGTAATCCAGCCATGCTAAAAACGTTTACAATGTTGCCTTTTGTTTTGATCAAGTGTGGCACCGCCAGTGTTGTTAATTGATACATCGAGCGAACACTTACGTTGAAAATACTAAAAACAATACGTTTTCGTGATATCAACGTATCCTCGAAATAGAATGAGATATTGTAATTTATCAATTCCCAAAGACATTTATATTATTAGCTCATCACATACTCATCGTACTGCTTCAAACTTGTAGTCTCTATACCATCCATTTCCAAATTTCCAGTGTTGTTAACTAAAACATCTAGTTTGCCGTAGTGCCTGATCGTCGAGTCGATAATATTTTTCACATCGCTCTCATTAGTTAGCTCTCCCGTTACGATAAACGGCTTATTTTGGCCACATTGTTCGACTATCTTGTCTAAACTCTCTTTATTGCGATCGGTTATCGATAGTCTTGCACCAAGATTAGCTAGATGAACAGCAGTTGCAGCTCCAATTTCTGAACTGGCCCCTGTTATCAGAACAACTTTTCCCGCGAGAGACATCTAAAAGAAATAAAACGTTCTTCATAGTGTAGTATAACTTCACTTCCATATGCTATGTACGTATATATGCTACGTCTCCTGAGACAGTAATTATATTATAATTCTAATGTTACTATTATGTAGCTGTTATGTATTTCTTTTAAAACGATTTTATATTTTTGGAAGAAAAAACAACAAATATGTAGAAATAAGGCACGCCGATTATCGTTCATACAAAATGTGGTTTGTCCAAATATATTATATAATCTGCACTTATATGATATTATAAAAGATATTGAACAATAACCGCAAAACTTATAAATCAAAGCGATAAATATATACCGCGATATCACTTTCGTAACAGCTATAAGATACCCTCTGCAACGCGGAAGTGAACAGGACACTAAGCCAAACAATATATACATATGGTTATTAATGGTTAAGTGATGACTTGGCACTTCATATTCTTATAATTAAGATATGTCCCACTCTTTTAATATTCAAGGACGAAACGAATAGGGAAAAGACAATAAGAATTACTAGAAACTAAAAATTGAAATATGTATGTCTGCTAGCTTTCTATAAATGCGCTCTTGAATGCGGTCAAGTTGCGGCCAACATTTTGGTCTCTTTTTCAATTAATACAATTTTATTCCATGATTAACTAATAAAGCATCAATCTTTAATTATTAATTAAATAAGAGTTATTTAAAAACGGAAGAGAAAAGTTATTCTTGACATTCCTAAAGAGAAGAGGGCTACAAATAGATTTTGGCATATTGCGGAAATATTTAATAAATCGTTTTATTAAATTTATAGCAAATTTGCTATAAATGAAAAGTAGCACACCTTATATTTTACTTAAAAGATAAAACAGTGCGAAGTATATATATTTTATATTACTATAATATGTACATATGTACAAATCTAAGGAGATAATATATTTAGAAAATTACCACATTAATTAACACTATGAATTTTATTTCAATTAGAAATTATTATCTTTATTTTTTTCCCAAGCATTTGAAAAAATTGAATGCTCAATTTTGAGTTTCGAGAGCGCAAAAACAAGAATTTTGACATTGCAGATTGTCAACTTAATTTGACCGCTATTGAACTAGATTACTAGAATATATGGGATATATTTTCTGAATTATAGGACAATATACTTGCATCCCTGGGAAGACGGAAGATCGTCCTCCTCGAATCTCCTCCACTGTTCTCATATTTATGTTTACATATTATAGGTACATATACTAAGTTCTCAGTTTTTCATAATTGGTACATGTACTAAGTTCTCAATTTTTTTACATTAGAGGCCTTAGAAGGTCGTTCCTTAGGATTTTTCTTTAACTCATTTAAATACGCATGGACCATGAGCGCGTGACATACAATTTCCATACGCCCTCTGCAGCATAGAAAAGATTCAGTATTTGTTTCTACTTTGGCGTAAAGATCGAGAATGATACGTTGCTCCTTTTCCGCTTCCCTTCTCGAACCCGACATGATATCTTATAAATACGTGCTCAATTTAATCGATCAAACGGTCAATTAATTTGTAGCATAAGGTAAATAACCGTATCACCACGATCGTATAATAAACTTTTGGCCTAATTTGTGTATCGTAGATCTGTAATATTCACTCCCGAACGTTCAACACGACGGTTATCAAATTTTTTCTCACTCCATCAGTGCTTAAGTATGTTATACAGTCGAACCTCGATAACTCGTACCTCTATAACTCAAAAACCGACTCGAAAATCATCGAATATTTTCCTTTAAAACTCATTATAAATTATAAACTCTCGTACAAAGCTTTCGTAATTTTCATATGTTAATTCTCTTTTATTTGAACTTCGATAAAGCGAAACCTTTATGACTCGAAGATTTTTACAGCTGTTCCCTTGAGATTCGAGTTATCGAGGTTCGATTGTATCTTCTATTGACTGAACGAGGAATTAAGGTCAATCTTGAAACAGGTTGCTCATTTGGGAAAGAAGAGGGGAGAAATTTTCCAAAGTGTTTGTCATGGAAAATCGTATATGATTAGTCAATCGGTAAGCTTTTAGTAGGTAACCCTTCGAAAAGTGTGTATACATATATATTATATATATATATGTGTGTGTGTGTGTGTGTGTGTGTGTGTGTGTGTGTGTGTACTATTCGTTGTTTACTATTACTTTATTATTTTGTTCTTGATATCGAGATGTTTAGATGACAGAACAATTGTCTGTATATTGAGCGAAATTAAGACTCGAGTTCGATTCTGAATTTACATACTTTGCATATAAAAATCGATTGGCCCAACAATTTATTTAGTAAAATTTATACGTATAAGAGTCATAAAATTTAAATCTGTAAAAACGTATTTATTAAAGTTTTAATATAATAAACGTTTTTTTCAAATTTAGAAAATAAATTATTTTAAGCTTAAAGAACCGTTTTTGTAAAATAATATTGAAAAAGCAGCAAAATTAAAATTTTTTGCATTATTTGTAATGAGTTTTTATTCAGACGATTAAATTGTAACGAGTCATATCTATTTAGCTGCATATTTATACTTACAAAAATATAAATATTGATATGACTTTGCAGTATGTATATGTTATATTATCATATTGGTAATAACTGCAGATTATATTAACTGTTATACATATGTATAACCCGTATGAATAAAAAATGCATTTATTCTGTTTATTATAAAACTGTCTCATTAAAATCAAATTATATCATTGATTTCAAAAAGTTCTATAAAGGAAGAATTCTTCGTATACGAGAAATATTGATGTAGGATAAAAATAATCTCTCATCTTTCTCTCTCATTATGTGCAATAAGAACATTACAGTTAGGATTCTTATCTTTATTTCCTGTGTCTTGTTTATTCAATTCAATTTTTCCAAGAAATAAATCAAAGTTTTAAATAATAAATTCTTTATATTTATTTTTCTTATTTAAAAAAAATTAAAAGACAGTTAAAAAAAGTCAATTTTTTATAACCTTGCTTATAAATTATATGACAAAATAATAATTTTTTAAAATCGAACGATCACCGTTCATCTTTGGAGATTTAAAAAGAAAATTACAAAAATCGATTCAATATAATATTATTCGATATTATTATTACAACTGAATTTTTCACATGCAGATATCCGTCGAATCTCTTAACCATCTTTACGACTAATTATTATTTAATACACATATATGTAATACTATACACATGTCCTAATCGAATGAGCTAACGATTATAATATTAAGCACTTTACACCCGCAAAGTTACATTAATATGATTAACGTACGCGATTAACGTACAAAAATTTCAGTCGCTCGCGAGTGAAAATATTTTACATATTTTATTCATGTCATCCAATCCATCAATAACGATGAAACAAAAATGTGTGCCCTATACTTTCTTAAGATTCTTCAATTTCACAAGCAGTTGCGTTTTAATGACATTTAGCCAGCAACTTAATACTGAAAAAACACGCAGCCGCGACACGGTATAAACTCTAATTAACGCATAAATATTCAAACAAGTATATTAAAAAAAAATTGTTCATTCGTAAATAAACTATATAAAACAAGATAAAAAAAAACAAGAAAATATCCGTTTAAGATGTGCTTCAAGAAAGACGGAGCAACGCTCTTGTTACAGTAGAAACAGTTAATTGCTAACTGTTATATTTTAATATTAAATATCACTAATTTACAATCGATCGTTTAGATAGAATACCGATAGGATAAAGTCAAAGACAGCGTTGCTATCTGCAAAGCAGCTGTAGAACTTTCAGAAGCTGTCTTTCTCGTTGTTATTCTCGATAGATTCTCTCTTGGCAGCTATCAGATTTTCCCATTGCGCGATGAGCGTGTTACGACGTCGTGGACTAGGCTGCAAGTACAAGTAGACTTTTTTATTCGCTTAGTCAATTAACTGTCAACAAACGCGTTTCAAAGAAATGGTTCTTATCATAAATTAACGCCTTTGTTTCGGATGACAGTAATTGATTGTAGCCATTGTGAAAACAACGCCAACCTTGTGCTTTCCCTTGTGTTCTCTCTCGATTTCGTCCTCGTTCAAAGTGTTAGTGGAAGCGCCGCTTCTGAGAGAGCTCGAGCCGTCGTAAATGTCGGAATCATTATCGTTTCCTATATCAAGTAGATTCGGCTGCGACTTTGCCAACATCTGCGATCTCATCAATCTGGAAGATAAACGAGATTTACACGAATCAGTTTGAATTTGCAAATATAATAATCGAATGAAAGATCCTTTTTTAGATTTTTTGATTGCAATAGTTTGTCTTAACAATACCTTGGTGATTACCTTTCTACCGCTTCCTTCGTTACGCAAGCAAAATGAGATATTAAATAAATTGTGTATGTATATATAAATTAATTATGTATTTGAATTTGTATTAGTGATTATTGTCACATAGGAGATAATATAATAATGGTTCAAATCGCTTTCTTGAGAATTTTCAAAAATTATTCTTAAACAATTAAAAAATTGCTCTCAGATTAATCTTTTTATATAAGTTAATTATGTATTTAAATTTGTATTAGTGATTATTGTCACGTTGGAGATAATGTAATAATTGTTCAAATCAAATTCTTGAGTTTTCAAAAATTATTCTTAAACAATTAAAAAATTACTCTCAGATTAATCGTCTCTCTTAATCTATTATTAAAAGAACGATATCTTGCGTTGAATTCTTCGATTCGAAAACTTCGATACCTTAATTCGTTCTCTCGTTCTCTCATGTCATGTAGCTCCTTTTGAATCTTCTGCTCGACAGGAACGTATCCTTTCCTCGTTAACGGCTTCTTTGGCTCGTCGTCCGGCTCCAATGGTATCTCCAGCGTTCTGTTGAAGGCCTTGATACTCAGAGGATTGAGCGTGATGTTGGGCGTTACGGGGGAGCTCAAGCTGTCGTTGTTCGGCGACTTGCTCTTGTAGATTTTTCCCCGCGTGGCCAGGAACCTGTGCATCAGACCCCTCTGGCTCGGCGTGGTCGCGAAGCGCAGCGGCGTCGGCGTGGTGCGCGTAGATATCACACCGTTCGTCATCTTTGGCGTCAAGTTTGGCGACAGCGACGTCGGGCTGACTGCCTCCAGTATCTGCGGCGTGGACGTTGTCCTCTTCAGTTTGCCCGAGGCCAGGGCCTGTGGCATACGGCGCACCTATAATGCAGTAAAATCAATATTAATGCCAAATAAATATTATTTCAAAATACAAATGAATCTCTCGTGCTTGTGAGAACGATTTCGCGAATCTTCAAACGGAATTTTCACATTTTCAGATTTTCATATTTTCCTTCAGGCATGTACAGACATGTCATGGACATATCGGTTGCGTTACTTTTTTTTTAATAGGTTTTCGAAACGCCCTAACATTTTGCAAATGCGAATGGTGTACTGTCTCTAAACTAAAAATAGTACACCTTCATGGTTCGAATTTGCAAAATATTAGTTACCTATGAAATATATATTATATATATTAAATATATACCTATGAAAACCTATAAAAAAAAAGTGTCGCAACCGATATGTCCACGACTGTACACCCACGGTAATCGATTCTGGAAATTCACGGTAATCCTCGGAAATTTTCACCAGAAGTGATCACATAGTCCGTGCATGATTTTGTTTCGTTAATCATGCATGGACTATGAACATTGATGTAAAAAAGTGTCCGAGGGACAGAATCGATTACCGTGGATGTACTTGAAACTCTGAAATATTTTTATTTTCACAAACGAAAAGTAGATGCCAAACACGCGTGGGATTTACAGATACGGAAAGGTGCACAAGACGTTAAACCGCATTATTTGGAGTACGCGTTTTGAAGATACCTTGCAGTCTACCGTCTCGTGGGATGTGGTTTTAATGCTGCCCACGTTCCGCAGCTCGTGCTCCCTCTCGGTAACTTCTTCGATTTCCCTTTGTATTCTGTCCGTCGCCCTCTTTAACTGCTCCAGTCTTCGCTCCTCCTGCGCGCATACCAAAAATTTCTCATGTTAAAATGTAAAACACCGCATCGTGTGCGCGTCTAATTCTTTAACTCTCCTCGAGAAAGATAGAGAGAGAGAGAGAGTTGCACGAGATCGCTCGACATTAAAATTCAATAGTTTCGTCAGAAGAGATTTTAAATTCCTTCACGAAGAATTCGAAAACTCTAAGACAAAAAGAGTCTCACTCATTTGAAAGACAGAGCCAACTCCGTAATGTGGAAGATCGAAGATCAAATAGTCGAAGAACTTATCTGATCCTTTTTTAAGTAATGGAGTGTCCGATAACTGATTCGCAGATATAAAAAATGTGAATCGGCGTCTTTTAAACTTTTATGTTCACCGTGTTTTGTATTTGTGCGTACGTCTTTCAATTCTTTCGATATCATATTTTCTCATCGCACTTATCCATCTGGGAACTCAACGTTGATTAATGGACCGATTGCAAACTATTGTAATTATATTGATAAACAGCGAGATACGTTGCCTCGTTCGAGTGATACCGCCGTTGGAGAACGAGAACGCTTTCAAAAGAATCGCACATATGTGCGATAGGAAGGTGAAAGGGTTTTTCAGCGGTGCAGCAAATCGCTCATTGCAACAATATAACCGTCATCTCTGCCGTCGCTAATCGATCGTTATCGAGCGTTATCAGCTTTTATCTTTAGAAGAAATTATATATCGCGTTCCCTCTGCAACTGTTCGACACGTCACTCGTAAAGTCACAAGATAGATAAATAAAATGACACATTTTCTATTGCGAAACTAAAAATAATACAGACGGGACCGAAATTGCGAGCGTGCTGTGATGCTTCGGCAAAAATCAAAGCTATCGTCGAGCGCTTTTTTTTCGTATCAGCAAACACATCTACCCGGATGCTTTTATCACGATAAAATCTCGCTTATTTTCTTCCTCTTTAAATCACTTCGATGTTTACACCAAAGTTGCCTGTCCTCTATCTCTATTTATATACCGAATTATTCGTTGATTCGTAAACTTTTACATTCGCTCGGATGTCATCCGAGATCGCGCGGATAAAGATTTTCGCGGTGGCGATTTCTAACCGGGCCTGGAAAAGAGACATGAAGGTCGGTCTTTAGTAATACCTCGACGTCTCCGGTGTCTCCGGTGAGAAAAGTGCCGTAAAAGGGTTGGCCGTGGCGTGTGCAAGGCGAGGCGAGGCGAGGACAGCGAGAAGCTGGTTGCCACACAGCCGCTACACCGAGGTGCAGGTTTCTCACGAGGATTTCCAGCTGTGACGTGAGACGCCGGTCAGGAATGCCGCTCCACAGAAAACTGAGCGAGCGACCGAGACGTACGCGGAGGTATAACGGCTTAACTGTAATCATCGTTTCCCTTCTAAAAGAAATGGGCCACGACTCTTCCTCGCCGCCTCTTTCGTCGTCCCTCCTCCTCCTCCTCGCCGTGCACCATCTTCGCTTCCCTCCGAGGAATGTCCGAGCGACCGACTTAAGGTCGGAGGCATGCATCACGGTACTCCCGATGTCGATTAACATTCGGACTGTCAAAATCATGCCTCGTCTCCGAGCGTAAATAAATTGTAAAACGTATATAAACAACACGTGGGATAAGAATCGAAGAACATTGCTCGAGAGACTCGATTAGCCTCGTCATGTAAACGGAATAATATTTCAGACTCACAATAAGTCCAAAGGTGACTAGAAGCGTTAAAGATATATAGATCGTATATGCGATCACTTGAAGCTTCAATCAAGTCAACTGTCTATCGACTTCCTGCATCCTTATCACAAGTATAAGGCCATCACGTGAATAAGAACTTAATATATCATCATCACCTAAATCATAATTTGTACAGTCATCACTTCGTCTTCTTTCGAGAGGTAGAGATATTTATATTTTTTTGCATCGTTTTTTGCATCAATTATATACGATCGCCCCAATCCAATCATGAGGTTCGTGTCATTCCGTATGAAGATCGCGTACGATATTACGTCAACCGAATCGAATTATAGTTGAAGTCAATCGGCTTCGGAAGAATCAGGTCTTCCAAGGTCCCTTATCGTCGTCGATTTCAACTTGCGACACGTATTCATCGTAAGATGCTAATTAATGAAAATGTCACTTCAACTACGCATAGACGAAAGGCTACTGCATTTTGCAAATAAAGATGATACATTGATTTCTTTCAATTCTTTAAATAAAAATGATGCCCTTAACTTTCGTAAAATATTCCGTTTGAAGTGCAGAAAGTAAATAGAAATAATTAATATTTTAAGTAAAATTTTTCTCGCCAACGACCACTTTAATTATATTTTCTTGAAATAAACAAGCAAACTTAAGAAGAAAATGCGTACAAAAATTTTCCGCAAACATATAACAGAAATATCATTTATTGACTGTTCTATCTAGCTGAGAAAATGGCAATATTATTACATATAGAAATGTGCTGCATTATTAGCCTAATTAAATTATACAGCGATGAAGCAATTATAAGCACGCGTTTATTTCAATTTTTTAATTTCCAGGAATTTTTATCATTTTTTCCCCTTTTCGTGTCGCACTAGAATAGCGCCCGTTCTTGCAATTAAAGCGCCAAATTAATAAGCGAAGAGGCGAGAGATATGATATCAACATTGCATAGGCGATTCAATGAAAAATGTCACTGTAAACATAGTCGCAATGTCACGCGCAACAGTGCGAGATAGTTAACTCTCGCTGAGCGGAACCCAAACCTTTTCACATCCAGATCTCCAATAACACTAATAATATCCATCACACATTAAGTAAAGAAATAATTATTACAGATACCTTATAAGTATTTTTTATCAAATATTCTTTAGTCCTTATTCAATAATTATATTTTTATCTCTATCGGTATTTATTTTTATTTTATTAATCTTTCAAGAAAAAAAATATGTGCAATAAAATCCGAGTGTAAAGTATTTTTTGTTTATTTTTACTTTGAAGTGAAAAGAGATCTCGTTTCCATTCATAAAGCTGGAAAAATTGATATATCGTATTAACAGCATTAACCGACCAGTAATTTAATTAAAATAGTTAATAAAACGAATAAAGTATTTTTTACTTTGAAGTGAAAAGGGATCTCGCTTTCAATAATAATTTCGTAAAGCTGGAAAAAATTGATATATCGTATTAACAGCATTAACCAACACAGCAATTTAATTAAAACAGTATTAATGAAACGAATAACATTTTGTCAAACCGAGAGCGTGACGTATTTAATTGCTTTACTAATACATCGAATTGGCAAGATAATTTTCAGTTAAACTGCTATCGAATCACCGTTAATCACGTTCTCTCCGCCTTGCAGATTCGCGTTTTGCGCAACTGTCAGAGTTCGCTCGTTGCTCAAACGTGAAGAGATAAATAAGAGTGTCGTCACGCTCATGACAGCGGGAGCTCATTCCGTTTAGCTGTACACTTTCCTATTTCCCGACGCTTCCTCTGCCACGCTTCTCCGACTTTCCTATGATCCGAAACGTGCGCGTAATTCGCTTTAGATCGCAGGAAGCCCAAGGAAACACCTGTGGAACAGGCAGACGCACGGCGTTACATCGCCCTAATGACCCGGCCGCCTCTCCACTCCACGGCGATTACACGGTGGAGTGTCGTGAAAGCGATCCTGCTCCGGAAACTCCGAAGCTTCTTTTTTCCTCTATTTTTCTTTGCGCCAAGGGGAGCACGAGGGGAAAGAGAAAGAGAGAGAGAGAGAGACTCACCTCCATTCCGTGCGTCTCCGCCGGCGGGAATTCGGGAATGCGACGGCAGGCCGGCAACGACGGCTGATCCGGACTGAACCTTTTATCGGGCTCCTCCGCGGCGGCGGACACGCGAGCGGTGCGTCGACCTCGAAACGGGGAACAATTTCGTGCGCTTTATCTGATCGCGAGGCGCGCCGACGAGCAACGACGACGACGTCCCCGCGCTTATTATCATGCCTCGCGCAACTTAATGTTACGTCACTTTGTTTCAATATTTACGCCGATGGCGCGTGTCGCGCGCGTACAATAACGTACCGCTGTTGGCGGTGTGAACGTCGCGTCGCTCTCGGTCCTTCGGTACGTGCCTTCGTGGACGGTGCGCATGGTACACGAGGCAATGCAGCTCCTCGGTTTCCCTCTTCTCTCCGGCGAGTTCGACCGTGCGAGAGTTCCGCGGGTCGCGAAACGACTCTCCCTCCCGGCGACGGGAGCCGCACCGCGCGCTACTCCCCAGGTGGCGAGCTCGACGCGTCCTCAACCGTTTGACTCGACCGAGTACCGGACGCGTCACCTCGACAGTCCCAGACGTTCACGAATGCTCCGGCGACGCTATCACTCGAATAAGCCCTCCCGTCGAAAGCTGCACGCGTACAACACGCGGGTAATCGTATACCTGGTGTATCACCGCGGTAGACGCGACGACGACCTCGCGCGCTCGCGGTACTTAACTCGCTGCGAATAATGGGACGCCGCCGCGCAGCGGGGCACACGTTGCGCAAGTTACGATCTCGATCGCCGAGGTACGATCGCGAAACGCGCGTCTGGCTCTCCTCCTCTGATTCCGCGATCCTGCCGTTTCTTCGCGGGGCCAAGAGTCGCGTACCCGCGAGGTCGTTCCCGGGAGAGCGCCGTCGCTAACTAACTCCGTCCCCGGCGAGCACGTTCCTCTCGCGTGAAATACTGAAATTAAGAGAGATCGACCCGGGAGATTACACACCGGGCGGCGCACACCTGCAATCGAGTCCTCGCCGTTCGCGATACTGGTGCTCGGCGGGCACAATTATATATACGCGCCGCCGAACCCGCGCCGCGCGTCGTCCTGTAACAGTAAAATATGTATGTACCCGCCCGCGTCCCGGGTGCAATCGTCGCGCGATCGCGCGCGACACGTATGCCCCATTATCCTCTGACCCCGCCGGCGCTCGCCATTTTATCCGCCTCTCACAACCTTGTTCGCCGAGAGCCACCGTTCTCCAGCAACAAGAAAAGCAACAGAACGGCACGCCGCGCCCGCGTAATACATATATGTATTGTAGCCGGGTCGCGCGCCGCGCGCTTGTTGTCATCGACGGGCACGAACCGGTCGGCGAATGTTTTGGCATTCGCGCGACGATGAATCGCTGGGATGCTGCATGTAAATATTTAGAAATGCTTCCCAGAGCGGCTCAGTTCAATAGTCAAGGTGGCTTATGAGACTTAGGCGGTTTTATTGAGTAAAAACGAGCGTATCGTAAGAAACAATTTTTGCGAATTAAAATATAAGTATATATAGCTTTTATGTAAAAAAGAATTTTTTAGTAAATTGAAGAATTGTAAAATCAGGAGCTTTTTTTTAAGACGGAATAGGCAAAGATTTTTATGATAATTGTGTTGATACGAATATTTTAAAGAATTTTTTATTTCTAAACGATTGATTTACAATAATTAGTACCGAAATGATTTTCGAGAAACATCCTCGTACTTTCGCGTATTATACATGGAAACAATAATTAAAAGATGTAATAGTACCGTTAATAACAGTCTAATTGAAAATAATTCAATAACAATTAATCAATGAAACCAATAACAATTTAATTAGAACAAGAGTATGACGCATTGGTTAACATTATTATAATTGAATTGACAAGATTATTTTTAGCTTGCTATTATAGTTCTTGTTCTTAAATATACATAATTTTTTTTCGTAAAGATATAATCGTATCGAACCAGATAAAAAAATGTTGAAACTTCTTTTTACTTAAAGATATTTAATTAAAAAAATTATATATACTTTAAATTATTTTTATGAGAAAATATTACATCGACATGAAATATTAGTACATATAGTATGAATGTATAAATGAATAGGATAGCAGATAGATGGCATTATAAGATTTTTAAAAGAATAAAAGTGAATCAGACAAAAAAGAATCGAACAAAAGATTTTTCTTTTGTTCGATTCTTTTTTGTCTGATTCACTTTTATTCTTTTGCTCCTTCAATTGTTTTTTCGAGCCATTGCGTTGTCGACTAGATCCGAGTGAGTGAAGGATTCCGAATCCGAAAGATCTCACGAGAGAAAGTGATAATACAATTCTATAATATAATCTACCGAGACGACGTAAGCGAAAGGACAAGCATTTTCCAAGTATGTTACATTATCTCTTCAATATTGTGTCATATTGAATACTTATTTGTACCAATATCGTATACGAAAATATCATCTTACTAACATGAGCGATAATTACAAATAAAGAGAAAATAATTGTTACACTTTTGTGCATGATAAAAAACAATTAAAAACTCGCATTACATTGACCATCTCGTAAAATTCTATAAAATAAGAAATAATTTATGAAATGAGTAAAAGGAACTTATATCTATTGTAATATCATTTACATGTAGCTTCCGATTTAAACTATGCAGTAGGTAATCGGAATAATCCATGCGGAATATTTTTAGAAATTTATTCGTAAGTACAAAATATACGTAGAAAAATACATTATGTAAGCAAAGTTATTTCTTTACATAGTCGATAGACTTGCGGCGCGAATTAGGCTCGCGGTTTCAAAGCGCTGTTATTTATTATAATATATATATGTTAATCATGATCGAGATGCGAAATTGTATATCTCCGCGAGAACGAACGTTCTTGATTAATTTGCCTCACATATGCTCTCTTTCCCTGTCGAAATGTCTACAATATTATATATTTGTAATAAAGACTGATTACAATTAATGCAAATAATTTTATAGAAGATTATACAGAGATTATTTATTTTTCTTATCTTTTATCAATACGGTATTGTAACTCTCATAAATATTTTATGTTATTAGCTACCGTATTTATTTATAATCTTATTTCTATTTCATTGAGAAGGCACCCTTTATACTATAATATTAATGTTTTTAGATAATTGTATAATGGATATGATCTATCTTGTTAATTAGTGTCTTAACTATTGTAATTACATTCGTCAAATTCATTATCTTAATATTAAAAATTATTTGTTTACAATATATAAATGCATTATTTGTTAATATTATTGATATGTTTGTCAAAGAATTAAATTTGCGAATTATTGACAGTGTGAGAAATTGTGAAAACGATAACGAAACAATGTAACTAGTAATGTAATGTGACAGACCGTGACAGATTTTAAAACGATTTTCTCGAGAAAACGTATAAAGTTTCAATTTTCTTACTTTATGAGAAAAATAACTTCAGTTATATCATTGTTTTTACCGCATTCTGTATGTACATATACATTAATCACATATAGGTACATCAATGATTTTTATTACATTGTTTATGCAAAAAGTGTTGCGAATTGATTTGAATCACTTGTACTATGTCGAGAAAGTTCCGAGTTTAAATTTACTCCAGATAAATTAGGGATGTCCAATTAACTTTGTTTTTGGAAATTTTTGGGAAGTAACGGTAGACAAAATTAGTATACATGACGCTGTACAATCCCAAATATTTTGTGATTACAGAGCCAAGTCTAAGGAGTAGACCTGAGAGAGAAAACTATTGCTCGAGTTTTCCAGAGACGACTACTTAGAACTTGGATATAATATCTGTACCTAAAACAGAGACAGTCTTTTTAGAAGTATGGTATTTCTCACAAATTTATTCAACAAATTTTAGCATAAGTGTCAAAGAGTCTTAAATTTATTGTGCTTGCAGATCTAAGTGAGCAGTGCACATTTTACATACATCATTGAACGAAATCTCTATGCAGGCTAAAACGTCAGAAGTTCTTTAGACGAGCTTACTAGGATAGGAAACCAATACTTGACTGTGTGGCATAACTGAAGGAATCAGCGCTCGATTAGAAGATATTCTGTATCGCCAAGGAAAGACTGTGTGACGGATTCTTAATTTGACTAGTTAAAGATGTCGCTACAAGAGATGAAGGAGAGAGTTCGACAAACAGTCTCATCAAAAATATGTGATATGTTAGAAACAGAAACAGCTGATATGTCTGACACTGAGGCAATGGGTGTATATGCGGTCTTGGATCCAGTGTCCATCAATAATATGATGGAAGATGAAAAAAAGATGAAATTTTTAAATGCAATGGTGCAGGCCATGGCTCCTCCTAAGAAATCTAATCGGAGAGTTATAAACCCTCGGGCGCTTAATGCTCAGAAAAAGACAAAAGCTGAAACTAAAGAGGCATGAGACATTGTAAAATTTAAGTCACTGTGTTGTAAAAGTATAAACTTTTTTTTTCAATTTCAATATGAATTTTATAGAATACTTCGTTGGCAAAGTTAAAATGCCATTATTAAAGTTTTTATCAAAGCCACGCTATTATAATAATGACGGTTTTATTTACGTTATTTTATTAAGTTAACTGCATGATGCAACACAGTGTCTTAGCTATGCGTTTTATTTTTTATGAAAACAGAATTAATTGAATATATATTTCTAACTGGATTGCAGTCAATTAAATCTCGGAACGACCCGGACATAGATTTTATATAGATAACTAGAAAATAGATTTATATTCATACATTTTATATTTAAAAAATTTGAAAAAATTCATAAATTAGATGGAAAATATGATTTGTAACTTATTTGCATTTAGTGTGTAGACAGTTATTGACTTGATGTGTGGATTCTCGAATATTCGTAACTTAATAATTTATTGCGACAGATGTATGATATAATTCTTTTTTGGAAATAAACTAGCCAAGAAAACCGTTGTCAAAAAGAAATGCAGGAAGCTATGACATTCAAAGTACGCTACACATTACACAATTCACGAACAATCTGTTCAATGCAAACTGAATTCTGTTCTCGAATCGCATCATACGGCGAATTATATCTGCAATTTACTATACTGAATATAGTGTAAAATATAATTGCTTACGAAATCACAAACGTGTTATTATTTCACGTGATCTGTATATAAAAAGATATTTTTTAAAATAGTAATCCATGACAGCAGAGATAAACATTAAAAAGCTTCAATAGAATCGTTATAAAAATTGATTATGTAGTAACACATCTATGACTCTCTACAATCTTTAAAAAATAGGAAATTTTGTATGAAATAATATTAAGATTATAATTGTAATTTTAACATGTAACATACTTTCTTACATTTGGCACTTTACTATATTTTCATGATATTTCTTTCATAAGTGTTTATAAATACTAGTTTATAGGATCGTATCTAATAAAAGTAATAGATGTGAAACTATTTATTTTCCGTACATGTCAAGAATGAAAATTATGAAGATTGCAAAAATTGAATTTTGAATACTTTCAAAACTTAATAAATGCAGGTAATTATCGCACTCAATATACAAGCTGATAACATATTAAAAAAAAAATATATATATATATATATAATTTCTTACAATCAGTAAAACAAATGCCAGCGCCCTATTAATTTTCATTGCTTACAATAATAATACCATGCATCGTCTGTCAAATTGACAAGGACATTTCCGTTAGTCCGTTTACTTCCTTCTCCTTAAGTTAATTATATCCCCTAATTAATTATATCTCATAGTAAAAAATGAGAAACACGATTACGTCTATTTGGTTTTGCTTTCTAGATATTTATACAAGCAAGAATATGTAGCGTTTATATTGTGTATTATTAGTTCTCCCTAAGATTATTATATATTACAAAGATTATTGCATATGTATCTCAAATCGACTGTGTCAGCGCATCGCTATGTTACAAAATATATTCTGAATGTGATTCAACGTTAAACTTTACACATCTTATTATACAAATATTATTACTTTTGCACACACCAATCTATCTCTTTAGAGCTTTGACGATAATGCTATTCTTGTCAATTTGAAAAATGCTACTCTTGCAGCTATCACTAGATAAAACTAGAATCGCGTTTTGCCTCTCAACTTGCATAATCGTTCGTATGTCC
Organism: Wasmannia auropunctata; assembly: GCF_000956235.1. NCBI lineage: Eukaryota > Metazoa > Arthropoda > Insecta > Hymenoptera > Formicidae > Wasmannia > Wasmannia auropunctata. The sequence continues at coordinate 1,323,270 of NW_012026864.1, forward strand.
TCGTTTATGATGTATATCGACCGCTGATTGTCCACTTTCGCCTGCAATCCGTGATCGCGGCACAGCTTGAACTGATGCAGCGGTATGGTTACGTATTTATTCTGAGCGATTAATTTACTTAACTGTTCGGAACGGACGTATAAATACTGATGACTTTGCCGTTGATCGGCCGCCTGACTTGCCTCATCAGAATCTTTCGTAAGAACATTTACAATTTCCACCACATCGGTCGCGACGGACTGAATCACGCACTCGCTCTCTTGCAGCACGTTATTTTGATTTTCCGTAGTGATCCCGTCGCCGGCTTCGCCGAACGCTTGCAAAATATCAATATTATATATAACCTGCGCGCAGAAGATGCTATTTCCCGGATGTTCTTTATTTTCAGTATCAAAAGTATTGTATTTAATCGATTTTTCGCTCGCGACATCGTCCCGCACGATGACATGTACATCGAATTTTTCATTTTCGTTCTTTTGATCATCGTCATTGGAACTTGTAGCTTCCGTTTGCGCCGTCCTTAAATTCCTATACGCTACGCTTTCGTTTTCTTGCGTATCACCATTGCATATCTTCTTATGATAATCGTGCGTAGATTCTTGCAACACATGCAAATTGCCTCCGTCTTGCTCTTCCGGAAAATCGGTACTTACTTCGTGCTCCATCACATCTTCGTCCACACCTTGCTCGCTTTCTCCCTTCGACGGTTCACTGTTACAATTTACTTCGCAGTTTACTTCATTACTACACTCATAAATCTGATCCTCAATGTCGTGCTGATAGACAACGTGATTCTCGTCATTGTCAGTTACTCTTAAATTATCGTAAAAAGGATTTTTAATTGCAGCAGGCCGTCCTCTATACCGTCAGTGCATTCCGCATTGCTGCTCTCCCTGTCAAGATATTTACAATCTACAGCTATTTCAGTCTCTATACCATCAGTCTTATTCAATTGAGACTCCGAGCAAATCTCGAAACTCCCAAATTTATCGATTTGTATTACATCGTTTGCCTCCCAATTTCTGTTGCTATCAATATCCTCTTTCAGAACATACTCCTCTACCGTGTTTGTAATAATTTGCGTTTCGTCATGGTTTTCGAACGAATTCACGATCGCATTGGACGCGACGTTGTCGGCATTCATTGCGGCTTCTGGAGAGCAATCCTTCCTCTTTCGATTAGTCAGAACTTTTTGAAGGTCTTCTTCCGGAGGATGCAAAACCTCGCCACATGTAGTAAGAATTTTATTGTGACGTGTTTTTAAATGACGTTTATAAGTATTTCTGGTTTTGAACCTGGTACAAAAAATAAAATATAAATGTTGTACAATGAAAAAGCTATCAATATCAATTGATCCGCTTCTTTGGAAATTGGATCACAAAGATGAAATATTTGAATCAAAAAGAAATGAAATTTGAATCAATCAGAAATGAAAGTTGAAATTAAATGATGTAATTTGAAAATTTAATTTTTGTGTTTTAAACTTATGAAAATGAACTATAAAAAATCTGTATAAAATATATTACTATTTACATAATTTCATAAATACAATTCTGAATTTTTAATCAATAATTTTACTAACCGTTGCCCACAGTCGTTACACTCGAACGGTGCTTCTCCAGTGTGCCTACGTTGATGCTCCCTAAAATGAGACGGATGCCTGAACTTCTTTCCACAATCCGTGCACGTAAAGCGCGTCTGATTTTGATGAATCAACATATGGTATTTCAAGCTGTGCCGTCTCGTGAAAACCGCTTTGCATATCCGACACTCGTACGGCTTTATCCCGGCGTGGCTCCGATAATGAGACACTAAAGTTGTAGGCGCTGTGAAACTACGAGGTGGGTCGCAGATGCGACACTGAAGATTGTTCCCTGTAGGATTACCCTTCTTTTTGATACGTTCTATATACGCTAGTGCCATCTCCCTCTCTTCCTTGCTCGTGCCAATGAACTTCGCTTTCCCTTTAGGCTTGGTAGTCGTGGATATCTCGATGGTTGACTCCATGCTGATTTGAGTCTTATCTGGATCATAAAAGTTTATACATACGTTAATATAATATTTAGAAATTTACATGTGTTGTACACAACTTCACTTTAGCATAATAATAATTCATCTCTGTAATATTAATTACAACACGTGAGGTTGTATTTTATTTTATAATTATAGATTAAGTTAAAACACACCTGGTGAATAAATGATATTAGAATCTTGACAATTTTCAGCTAATTTCTGGTGGACATGAGAATACTCTTTCATATGTACACTATCAGTACCAACAACCATCAACACAATCTGAAAATAAAAAAAAAATATATATGTTTATATATTTGTAAAATTTAATACGTGTATCAAATGTAATGTTTCCCTAGTTTCCCTAATTGCATACTGTTGTGTAGATTCTTTATTTACTCACATTTTCTTCTTCTATTGTATCATCATTACTGAGAGACGTTTCTCTCCTATTAGGCATCTTGTCATCTAATCGTTCAGAATAACTATGATCGCCGAGTACCTTAATATCTACTTGTTCAGAATTCCTTAATTCAGACGCTTCCTTACTTTCAGATTTCTGGAAGCATTTCTTCTCGCTCTCTTTAATATTAATATCATTTAAAAATATTTTACGTAAATAATTGGACTTTTCCAATATCACATCTTTATTCTCCTTATTCAACGCTTCTTGAGGTTTCTTTATCTGCTGCATCCGACTTTTCTTATTTTGTAGATTAGTCTTGAAATTCTTATGGTTTATACTCTTCGCTGTAAATGTATCATCTGTAACGACATGAAAAACAGGATTCTTTTAACAAATACACAGATGTGATTTATTGCATCTAAGTTTTTTCAGAATTAGCATTTATATGTAAAATTAAATTGTGAAAAAGAAAATTTAATAGATTTTAATAGATTTTTAAATATAATACTAAAGACAAAATCAATCGTGCGCGCCGGAAGTTTAAAGATTGTATGTTTACATCTTTTTACGTTCAAAAAAACATCATGAATACATTTTATTGAATATTTTATTCGTGTTGCTTGAAAAAAAAAAAAAAAAAAATACCACGAGATAGTAACAAGTTTGTTGATACATACAAGTATCTTTATCTGCTTTTAGCTGTTCTAAATGCTCCTCTAGGTGATTTTTAATGGACGCTCTCGCCTTTTCTTCACTAGCAAAACTAGTATATTTCTGCTGGCAACCAGGCACTAATGCACAAGTGTAAGAATATTGTCTTTTGAGCTCGTCGCTTGTAAAAACGGCAAATTGCTTAACAAGGTGTGAAACAGGCATCGACGCGAGCTGAGATACGGTAAAGCACGTTTCTTTTCGCTTCATACTCGCAGCTTTAGGTTTGAATTGCAACGTTAGCATCGAATTAATATGTTTCTTTTCCGAATGTAACGTTTGAGACGCAACCTCCGCAAGTACTTCCAACAGTGCCGATGGACTGTCCCTTCCTATGGTACCTGTAAACATTTTTACTATTATCATTCTCGATTATTATATATCTTATATTATTAAGTATATTATAAGCTACAAGGTCTACCGTATACCTTATATCTTATATACCTAATATATTTATCTCGTTAAATGCATTTATTTTCTATTAAAAAAAAAGTTAAATTTTCTGAGGAAAAAATAAACCCTTTTCCGATGTATTTTCAAAATACTATGTCATGTTAGCGTTAATGATGACTAAATATAATTACAATATAAAATATTTTTTGTCAATTATAGATTTTGCTTCACATATATACATATTTTACGTTCTAAAGGGGAAAAAATATGTAAAATAAGAAAAAATATATAATTCTCTCTTCGATAACTCCACTATCAATGTGGAGTTCCTTCCCGACGTCAGTAATTAAAACAATTTTAAGGTTCGCATCTTAAAAAAAAAAACAGTGTATTTCAGTAATGTATATTTCGAAAAACTGAAATCCATGCGATTTGCGTCGGACGGCGTTGATCCATCTAAAACGGAGCAACACCACGGGAACGGCTTGACATACGTCGCGGAAAAATTGTTTTCGTGTTAATAGCAGACGCCATAAAGACGCCCCAGCAGACGGTTTTTCAGTTTACTATCCAACACGGGCGCATCGCGTATATAGGTATGTACGCGCGTTTTTCCCCGCATCAGCACAGGCGCGCGCGCGCGTACGATTATTCGGCGATAATATCGCGGGGGACGCGAGGCGCAAACTTACCGGGATTACCTCCGTTGCTGTACAAATTCGACACATGCTGCGGATTTCTTTTGGCGTTCATGATGGCATTCACGTTCACGGCGCGCGTCTACATTCCCCGCTTCCACGTTCGCGAACAACAGGTTCTCCGTTTGTTGGCCAATTCCCACTTCCCCCTTTTAATGTCAATCGTCGACAACTGCTGCCAACGCGACGGAAACTAGTGTGTGTGTGGCGTGGACCTACGGAAATACACTAGGCCGTCATTCCCTAGTCGAGTCGATGAAAAAAGAGTCTATTTGTGTTACCAGACAAATTGTGCAGAAATCTGGATTTTGCTACGTAATTTGGATCCACTTCTTCAGAGGGCGTTACAGCCGGCATGTCCGCTCTCGGATCCTCTGACCTCTCTGGTTGTTAGCTTAGCTTGCGCAGCAGAATGGACGCGTTCTGTGGACGCGTTTAGCGGATGAAGCGGATTAGCGAGCGCTCATTGTCAGTGATTTTTTAATACGATTGCAGGTTTTTGCTTTTTAGTTCTTTGCTACAAAATCCGAATGAAGAAATCAATTTTAACAAAGAATTAGCGAGCGCGGTAATCTTACTCTCTCTCTCTCTCTCTCTCTCTCTCTCTCTCACTCTCACTCTCTCTCTCTCTTGTACGTCCAAATATTTATTTCGTTTTAATGTAAGTGAAAAAATTTTCGGAGCAACACGATTAAAATATTCAATAAAATGCATTAATGATGTTCTTTTGAACGTAAAAAGATGTAAACATACAATAATCTTTAAACCTTCGACGCGCACGATATTGGTTGAATTTAAAAGTTTAAAGAATCAATCACATTCGAGAATAAAATATTTAAATTTTAGAATTATGTATCATGTTGGTTGACAGAACTGTTTTTGTTTTCTCTGATCGAGCCAGAACACGATACAACACGTTGTTCTTCTCTTTCCACAAAGTCTATATAATTTTTTTTTAGTAAAAATAAACAAGAATCGCGAAATATAGGACACTACGTGGCGCGAACGTGGCAAACAATTTGAAGTACCGAGTTCTAACAATAAACAGAAACCGTAACGTATTATTAAAGATGCAGGCGGGGGCCGCATGTATAATTATAAATACATAACAAAATTTAAATTATAAGCAATCAGCTGTGTAAAAGAACGCTAGAAGATTTGAAAAAGAAAGATGATATATTATGTAGTTTTTCAAATTACATATTTAAATCGGAAACGTCGTGTTCTCTTTAAAATTTTTCTGCTAATCTTCGCATTATTGCTATTACTTAATATGGAATTTATTAATTAATATATGAAAACTGGAGTTGATATAAAATTTTACCAATATATGATATATATTTTTAGGATCTTCCGATATGATTGTCCACTTTTAATTCAGGCATGCACGATATAACATTTGCGTTGTGTAACGATATCGTAGAAGGACAGAAAGTGTTGCTGTATCGCGAATCTACCCCCTCGACGCGAGGCCTCCAGTGATCGAACGTAAGTGTATCGCGGCGAATCTATATAGCATTTTTAATAACGTCGATGCGGAGAGGAGGCGTTCGCCGGCGCGATCGCTGTTATACGCGGGGGTGCGCATCCACTATACGAGGGTCGAGGAGGGCGCGCGAGGAGGGAGAGAAAAGGAAAACGCGGCGCGTGCACGAGCATCGACGAATGCACCGGCGCGGCGCGGGAGTTCGAGGGGGTGGGTATCTGCCGCATAGCGTGCGGATATAGAGTGCCCGAGCGAGAGAGGAACTCGGTAACTCGGTCGCGTAACGCGCGCCCGCGGTCAGTCGGTTGCTATGCGTCCGGGCGAGGAGGTGGTGGCGAACGCGGCGCGCGACCCGATGAGAACGGTTCCCTGAGAAGGGAACGGAGAGTGCGAGAGAGTCGCGCGCTCTCACCCCCGGCCGGGAGGCGGCGACGACGACTGCTGTCGCTAGTATTACGAGGACCGCGACGACGACGACGACGACGACAACGACGTCGACGACGACGACGACGACGACGACGGCGAGAAGCGAACGCGTACATTCACGCACTGTCCGATCCTTTCCCCGGCGACGGCGACGACGGCGACGGCGACGGGAGCACCATTCTCATTCATGCGACGCGAGTCGCGGATGACGACGCCGCGGCACGATTAGGCCCACGCCGAGCACGAGCCACGAGCACATGGTATCCGGCGATCGCGATCACGACCATGATCGCGTACCAAGCCGCGCCGATCATCGGCCTCGTCCTCCTCGTCCTGGCGGCCACTTTCGATCGCGGTGAGTTGCCGATCGCTCGACGGCAATCGCGCGGCGGGGGGCGATCGATCTTTTTGACGCGGAGCGGACACGATTGCGAGCACCGCGATTGAGAGTATCCTTGGGTCCGCTCGATCCTTGGGCGATCTCAATCGAAATTCGCGCGATTACGGAGGAAGATATATTTCCCACTTTTATCTCGCTGTGCATCCGTTTCCTTAGTTTTAAATGAAATATAATTATCCGCTCGTTTCCTTTTATGTTTCACGACGGTACATGGTATCGAAATGTAGGGTAAACTAATACAATTAACGATTCTTTGAGGCTGGAAAGAAAGCATATTTTAAGAGACAAAACCCTTTGAGAAATACATTTTTATTTTTACATACTTTTGCTTTTTTTTTTTTTTCAGAAAATTGCTTATAACAGTATATGCTATTCTAAGTAACATTAATACATTACAAATATATGTATATCACTTGAAAGTTTATTATAATTGCATCAACAGCTTTAGCACACACAGCTCATTATTTAGTAAAACACGCAAGCATTTTAAATGCTCTTGTAAGGGTAGTTCGCCTCTCTTGTACGTCATCGTCTCATTCACGGAAATTTAATTTTCGAATTTTCGCAAAGATCGAGTGGATTCGAACTTTCCTGAATAACGCTAAAAGTTGTTGGAAATAAGGCACTTAAAGATGCTCGTACATGTATATATAATAGAATGACGTCCTTGCGACAGTTCTATGTCACGTCCAACTTGCGTTAGTTTCCAATGCGCAGCATTTTCCCGGGGAAATATAGGAGATTGTTTGTTTCGACAAACGTTTAGAGTGGAGTTTATCCGACTGCCGACGTTTTCCCCGGGAAAATGTACACGGTTTTCAATAGGCACTTGGAACTTTCAGTAAGGAAATTCGAAGCGAGAGGTTCGAAGTGAAGGCGCCCCGCGCCCTTCCGCGCGTGGACTTAATGGGGCGAAAGAAACTCAATATACTTGATATAAATCGGACTAAATTGAACACTTCTGAACGTTGCTCCCCCGTCCGAAAGCTTTAGGAACGATCGATAATACGGCCTCGTGTACTTTATTCAGGATATAGGAGTTAGGAAAGGAGTCGTATACATCACGAGCGCAATGCGGCGTAGAGGTGATGGCAGGGAAAGTTATCGCCGCGTAAATGAGCCGCCGAGACGTTATCGTGGGGGGTCGTAAAAGCCTCGGACATAAAAGTTTAGACGACGTTTAACCCTTTGCGAATTAAATTAATATCGAGTGGATATTAAATCCCTCTTTTTCGAAGTTTTTCATCAATCTCGAAATTTTTTAGACCTCTATCTAATGTTCTAGGAATCGCGTAAAAGTAAAAATATGTTGTATATAAGTTTTAAAAAGTTTTACTATTGTATAGAAGGAAATCAGTTTCGGTGAAAATGGAAGTCTATAATCTTCAATGATTCCGATTGTAAAACAAGATTTGTTTTTGCTTCAGAGAAGTTCTTTTTGCAATGCGCGTTATCGATATTTTATCTAAATTTTACCGTCTCGGGCGAATTAAAGTCTTTTTTTAGTTATATCTTGCATGCAAGTTCAATTATTCATTGACCGTGCAGGCGGATTTAGTTGTTGTAACTTGCAAACAACCTCGGCCAGCGTTATCGAGTTAATTGCATGAATGAAACTTGTAAAATATATTTTTGTGACCGCGGGAATCGTTACACAAATACCTCGGTATACACTACTAGTACACGTCAGTCAGAAAATTAGGTCACTTAAAATGAACTAGTCGCAAAGTTATAAATTTTTAATGCTCGAAATTTAAGATTGGTTCCAATTTCTTTTATTTTTTTTATTTTTACATTCGTTTAATTTTAACTCTTAGAAGGCGCTATCGCGGGGAACCAAGAAGAGACGCGAATCTCTTGCATCATTTATAAATCGCTTAGAATTGAGACCCGTCCAGATATTTTCGTTTTCCCCGAGAAATGATTCTCATTTTAATTCATTTGTTTTTCAGGGTAGATTGATGAAAAATAATCTATGGATAATTCATTTCTTCCCATTGTTTTTGCATTCTTCTATGAATTTTCTGTGTGTAGAAAATAGCGATGTTTAGCGATGTTGGCATCATATATGATATTACGGTATTACGGCAAGACACTGATCGGCGAATTCCTACAACGGTAGCACTTGTGGTTCTTCGGAGCAGCGAATATCGCGGAGACGAGCATCAAATCGTATCCTATTATCGCGCTAGAAAAATGTCGCGATAACCATCGCTCCGTTGATCGAATTTATCCGAAACCACCGGCGTGTTTCTCTCAAGCCCAATCGCTCAAGGACGTGTCAAGAAAGAAATGATCTCTTTGTCGAGACTTTAGCTAAATTATAAAATAATCTCATTTGATTGTGTCATCCATAATTTATTTAACCACAGCTTTTATTTTGGAATGATAGAAGGTTTGCATTTATATAAAAAAAAAAAAATGTAAAATGTGGCTACATCACGTATTTTTATCTCAATTATTTACAATGCGACGGCACGTTTAATTGAAAATCGGGCGGCAGTTTCTTCAGAATTAAAGTCTCAGGTGGCGGCAGCGGCGGCCTGGTTTCGTCGCGTTAAATTCGATCGTCCTCGATCGAATGAATCGGCGGTACTTCAAACCGCCATCGTTTCCCCTCCCGTCGACGTTGTCGATACAACATCCGCATCCGGCGACCGAGCGACAGCAGGAAAAGTCGAATCCGGAGGAGAAACGGCCACGGGGAGTGCACAATAGATATATATATATATATATATATATTTGTCTTCCCCGCGGCGATGACGCGACGGACGGGCACAGAGATTAGAAGTCGCGATGTCACGTTATCTCCCTCAGCCCCGGGAAACGTCTGCGTGTGTCGATGACGTAACGTTCCCGGCGCAAAGGTGAAAGGTGAAAGTATCCGGGCGAAATGGCGTAACTTGGTTAAGCGGTGATGACGTAACTGTCTCGGATTTCGTGCGGATTTCGTGCCGGATTTCGGATTCCGAAATTTCGGATTTCGAAATCGCGTCGCGCTCTCCCTTGAGCTTTCGCAGATCGCGTAATCGCGATCGCGTTACATGGTATAGATCCTCATCAGCGATAGAGACACGTTTGCTACCGGCGAATTACCGCGAAGATCGATCGCGCTGACGCGCGTTAACCCGCGGCGAGAGTTATCCGGGAGTTTTTCCCCTGTCTCCGCGCCGCGATCGAAGTAATTGCCGATATACGATGTTACACCTGGCATCGGCAATCCGCCGTTCGGGATATATTATCGCGGACGAAATCGCCGCTATATCCGACAATTTGTCGAAATTTAGGGGTAGCGCCTATACGAAAGCCGGCGTCGTGAGGGCTATCGAGCGACCCACTTTCTCCTTCTCCGGCCCCTTTCCACTCACTTTACCATCCCCGTTCCCTCCAAGCCCGTTTGCTTTGCACTGTGTACTCTCAATATATATAGTTTTTTGTTTATCTCGCTTTTCTTGTAACGTTGGCATTGTGCCTCTTTGTTACTTCTGCTCTATTTTTCTCTACAATGATTCGCTGGTCTACCCTTGTCCTTCCCCCCCTTCTTTTACTTTTCCTCTTTCCTTTTTAAAATACATTTTTCTAGCATTATCTCTTTCCGCTCCTATACTGTATGTTCTGAGAAAACTTCAGATCCAGAAATTGAAGTGCTCTGGTCTTTCTCTCTCTCTCTGAAAATTTAATTTGTTTATCTAGAGAAAATATCATGGCAAAATTTTAATTAATAGCAACGTAGACTTTTTCTCATTATTTATCTACCCAGTATCTTCTTGATATCTACATGCTATTTTTTCTATTTTTCCCTTCATACGCGCGCATTTCATTTGAGTAATGCATATAAAATATATATACTTTCAATTCAATTTCAACAACGAATAAACCTTCGCTCGTCGATATCACATAATGACCATTCATAAAAATGTTATCCTTATTTCGCGGGCAAATGAAATTTGCATCATGCAAACGAAATAAATCGCGCCGTTTCACTCTCAAATTATCCATCATCAGGTATATCGTATAATTCATTGAATTCAGTCAGAGTAAAATTCGGTTCCTGAAATACTGTTTTCATATATTCAAGTACTATACTATAATTAGGGTTTCATTTATTGTGATAACATTTTCCAACACGCACGCATTCGATCTTATCTTAAAAAAATAATTAAAACGTAAAGAAATTTCTTTTATATAAATTTCATATATTATCCAGAGTATATAAATAGTTTAGAGAAATAAGCCCAGGAATAAATTAAATATATTAAAAAGGTTAGATATTGTAAAAATTATCACACGGATGTTGGTGTGTATCTAACAACACACAAACTGCGCGTAAAAAATTATCACACACCAACATCCGTGTTGATTCCCATAGGCCGCTACTTTAATAATGTTTGATATATCAAATAGATTTGTTAAAATAAACAGAAAATTGAGTAACAATATATAATAATAATATTCTACTTTGTTTTGGAAAAAACAAAATAGAATACTATTGAAAAATGTTGCTCTAAAAGAAATATATAAAAAGATATTATAAAAATAACAGTAGGAGTAAATAACAATAGGGTAAAATAACAATAGGAGTGACGCAGTAAAAAATAGAATACAAGACGAAAAAAGATGCATGAAGAAAAAGAGGGAGTCATTTGATAAGACAGCGAAAATTGCTTAGGGAGTTCACGCTCGACGTTAATTGCAGCGGTGGGTGAAGTGACGAACTTGACGCCACACTCTCTCTTTCTCTCTCTTATTTGTCCCCAATTCTCCAGTTTGCATAAAAGAAAAATTTGATTTCTTCATATCGATCTGCGAGACAGCTGAGTGTAGGTCTTCGCTTATGTCTCGTCTGGGCTCTGTTCGATATCAGCTGGCGCCGTATCAGCCTGGTTTCCGTAACCGTGGGATGCGACCGAGCGGGCGCGCGTGCCACGTTATTACGTCACAGTCGTGGAAGGGCGAGACGACGTGAACCAGACACCTTTCCCCCAATTAATCTTCATCGCGGCTGACGTCGGTTGAATCTGTCGCGAAATCACGGCCCCGCAAAGTCTCTCACTCTCTAAAATACGAGCCTCTATAAAATATTCATAAAACGAGGGAAAGAGAGAGAATCTTAGCCGGTTATGCACGTAATGTTCGCCGCAATCCCTCTTGTATAAATATACAAGTAAGATCGAGTTGCCCCCCGTTTAAGTCGCGTTGCTCAAGTATATCGCGGAAATCTTAGAAATACCTATAGAGATTTCGAGATTCAGAAATGGATTTTTTACCCAATCTTATATGTAATTCTCTGCGAGTCCGAGGCAAATGCAAATCGGTGATCGATTTCCTTTTCTTTTTTATTATTTCAGGTGAAGCGATAATATGTTACCAGTGCAACAGCGAGTACGACCCCAGATGTGGCGATCCATTCGATCCGTACAGTTTGGGAGTCGTGAACTGCAGCCTTCGGCCTCGTCTGGAGCACCTCAGCTACTTGGAGCCTACTCTTTGCCGAAAAATCAGTCAAAAAGGTGAGGCCGCTCGTTTCGACGAGTTTGACAACTTAAACTTCGTCATCTAACAGAAAATTTCGAAAGTTTCATATTTGTCAAAATTATTTATATAATTGTCAACTTACTAATTTTTTCCTTTAATTTAATTCTTACATTTAATTAATCTAAAATTATTAATTTTCCAAATAACAGCTCGCCACTGTAATCGATTTGCCGCGTATCAAAACAATTGTTATTCAATAAATATGCTAGTTATACAAATTAGAATAATTGGATGATGCTTTAATCTGCAGCTCACGAACTCGCGACATCCTACATTCATATTGTTTTACAATTAAGCAATACATTGCAATAATGTCACTCCAATGTTGTGACTTCGATAAGTCGTTTATAATGGAATTGGATGAAAATTATTAATTATTATGAGCAATTTCGTACGAAAGTAATCTGAATCAGCCAAAGAATTTGCCATTGAATTTGTCCATCATCGATGGACAAATTTAAAACTTGAGTTATCGCACGTTTAAATAAATTAAAATCTCCAAATAATTTTGGATCTCTAAAGCGCGGGCGTCTACAATGAAACTAATTGAGATTTAAGATTTAAGAAAATGGATCAATCACAATCGATTATTCTTTTCACGTGAGATAAATAATCGACTATGATTAGTCAGTTTTCTTAAATCTTAAGTCTTATAAATCTCATTGTAAACGCCGCTTAAGCAACGAGAAAAAAAAAACAAAGGGACTTCAACAATTTTTGTTTCCATTATTGTTGCAGTGTACGGCAAGGTGAGGGTCGTCCGCGGTTGCGGCTACATCACGGATGAGGAGAATGACAACGGCGAGTGCCTTACAAGGAGCGGCACCCACGATGTGCGCGCCAAATACTGCTCGTGCACCGACGATCTGTGCAACTCCGTCGAGAGTCTCCGCACGCCGTCCCTACTGCCACTGGCGTCCCTCCTGACTGCCGTACTGGCGACACCGAGCCTGCTCCTATCGTGCCCGATCGCACCGCCTCGTATCTCCCTCTCGACAGCCTAATTCTGCCTATAGTCGTTCTTCGAGTCGCACCCCGATAATCCGAGATTCCACCCTCCCCCAGCGACCCGCAAGGGTCGTCGCGCCGCACGGACCGTTCGTAGGATTCACTCCTCTCCGCTCCGTTACACCCCCCGGTCGGTCGGTCGGACGCCAGTCGAACCGTCATTGTCAATTTTCTTTGCGAGCTATACCGATCGCGAGAAGATCGCGACGGGATGGCTGCAGTAATCACTGAAGCAAAAAAGGATCGCTGTTTCGATTTTCAGCCTATCGCGCAGTTATACTGGCTTTCGGCCTAATTAAGTCGCGTCAGACAATTGAGGCACGTCGCAATATCTTCACGCCGCCAACGAAAAAGGACTTTTGCACCCGAGCAATCGAATACTACCCTCTTCCTGTTCCGAAGTAGCTATCCGAATTGTACAACGAAATCCGACGCGTCGCTCCCCGTACCTCTCGAGGAATCGAGATCGCATCGATTTCTCAACGCGATTTATCAAAAGCACGATTTCTCGCGCACCCTTGCATTCACGAGGGCCTTGATGACACGCTGAAGAGGACGAAGGGCGACGCACTCCACGAACTGCTTCGTAGATAACTTCAAATTTCCATCGCTAACGAAGAGATTTCACAATTAGATCTTAACGGTGTTCTTCGGCTGCGAACGGTCCGTAACGTAGCCAGATTAATTAACGTAGCGTATAACGGTGATAACTGCCAGATGCGCGAGGGCGACACGTCAGTAGTATACATATCTCTGCGAAGAAAAAAATCAAGAGAAAACGCAAAAAAAAAAAACGATACCACGGCCTCAGCGTAAAAGAAAGAAATTAAAAAAAAAAAAAAAAAAGAAATCGATCATCGACGTCTCTCGTGTTGCGCTGATATCACGCTCGTTGCGTGATTCTCGTTCGGATTTCATCGGCTGTTCAGATAGAGAATCTCCGGATATTTTTTGCATAGGCAAATTAAGAGGAGTCGAGTAAGAAATTCCTTCTGCAACTAGTTCAGTTAATCGTTTAAATTTCGCAAACGTAGTTTCTCCGGCGATATTACGCCGTCTTGAATCTGCGAGGTTTCGCAGTTAAATAATACCGGAAGACAAAAAAAATCGTGAATTTCTCGCAGAAGGCATCCCTCTCGATTCCTGTCAATTCGCCTACCTTTTGTACAGGATCGACCGAATCTCCTATCGCGCGGCGGGTGCATTATTCGCGAATGAAAGAGAGAGAGAGAGCGCAGCAGGGGAGACGAACGTCTTACGAAAATTTACTAGTAAAACACGGTAATGTAAAATACAAAGTAGCGGCATCGCGATAACACACTTCGCACCTCGCCTGCTACCGCTAAACACAATTCGCGTGTCTGTGCATGAGTGTGCCTGCCTGTGTATGTGTATACGCATTAATTACGATGTACGTATATGCACGCGAAGTTAAAAAAAAAAATATATATATATATACATATATTTTGTCGTTGGAATAATAAGCCAAAATGGAATTGCACGCGAGATCGACGGACATGCTTATTTCTAGAGGTGCAATGACACGTAGCGTTTGCGAAACGAAACGGGATATAATACGGGATGCGTCCGCGCTTCGCATCCGTTCAGCCTACCTGCAACATTCGTTTCGTACCATAATTTAATTGTGACAATTATATAACATAATCTTTTTCCGATAAATAGGTATGTTCGTAAACTGTCTGATTAAATTATTATCGATTTATAACATATTTATCGAATTATAATTTAACAATATAATAATAATAATAATAATACATAATTTGATACAATTAGATATAATAGTATCTAATGTAATTATAATTTACTCGAGTGATAAAATTAATTATTTTAAATTTAATAAGAGAGAAACCATGAAGATGTTTATGCAATGTATTGTCGACAAACAATTGTTTTGTTAAAAGGAAATCGCTACGTTTATCTGGAAAGAATTCTCAGTTCACTCGATATCTCCGTTCAATCAATTGATCACTCCGCTTGATATCAAGTTTTTCGATTAAACTGAAGTAAGCTGAACGGATACGCGTGATACACCGCCTCTTTAAACGATTCCACGTAAAACGAACTATGTAAAGAACAAGATAGGGATATAACATATCGACGATATGCCAAGAGAGAGAGAGAGACCTCGCATTTAGCTCTAGTGAGAGTCGAAGATCCGCCGTCGCGTCCACGATTATTCGCGTGTTTCGCAGAACTTTGCAATAAGTGCAGTTTAAGCCTGAGTCACCTGAGCGTACAATAAACGCCGCGTTTGTATGCGTGTGAATGCTTCGCATGTTTGCGCGTGTATGTGGAACAATAATTGAGCGTAACGCTAAACTCGATAGCTCAATTAGGGTCGGTTATTACATCTTCGTCTGAAGCGTCCAATATGATTTACCAAACCGAATGAGTCTCTCTATATCTCGTTTCAGAACGCGCATGTTGGCCGCAAGATAAACAAAGGGTTCAGTTGATGTTGGAAAAATCGGCCCTTAATAATTCGTTGTTCTAATTCCGGCTCTTTTGCTCGCGGCTGATAGAAGGCTGATAGAGGTGATCGGTAAATGAGCCTTCGGTAAATACAGGATGTTCGGTAATGAGCGCATCATGATGAACAGCGAAAGCTCTTCCCTCGTTGACAAAATTTAACGCGATGTTACGTTTTTCTTACCATTTTAAAAACTTATCTTAATTAGTTTATCTTAATTATACTTAAATATCTTAATTAGTTTATCTTAATTATACTTAAATATTATATTCAATGTTTTAAGCCAGAGATAATTCTGGTAAAAATTTTCTTAGAATTTCTTACATAATTTTCTGCAAAACCTCCATAAATTTTATAAGTTTTTAGAAGATTACCCAGATTTCTTTTTTTTTATACATTTGTCAGAAATGTTGAGAAAGTTTATATCTTTTCTAGAATTTTTTACATAAGTGAATTAAAAAAAAATAATTCTGAAATGTTTTCTCATTCAATAATTTTCGGAGAAAACATTTGTGAAAAAATTTTTTGTCGTTTAAAGGGAAATCTTTTAAAAGTCATTTCTTTTCACTTCAACTTAGAAACTGTTCATGACATTTTTAGGAAGACAGAATATTTTACGTCAACTGCCATGTGTCTCGGATGTGCCTACAAGTAATAATCGAACATCCTCTATAATACTGATGCTAATAATAATAGTAATAATGATGGCAACATACAGCAATATGCCGGCAAGTATGACGAGTAATAACATTAGGTATATAACGAGAAAGTAGATATCGACACAAGAAAAAAAAGGAGAAATTAGGTGAAGTAGGCGCGCTTGATCAATATAAACTACGTCACTACAGCAGTCTTACGGAGTGATCGTCTCTAATGCCGCTGTTACCACCACCTGTCGTTGCCATTATCGCCATTGATATGGCCGCATACAACCCCAGACAGCCACACAAGTCTGTCGCGAGAACGAATTCTGCAAAAGTGTTAAATTTTGTTCGCAAAAGAAAGGCTGCGGATTTGATACGGTATCTGGCGTACACAAATACCGTTGGCAGAATGCTGGCAGAATTGTATATAGCGATATTCGTAAATGAAATGTGACGGCAGATTGACGGCCGAAATCAAACATACGTTGACATACTAATTACACAGTTTGATGCGACGGAACTAGAGCAGAATCTGCGTTGGACAGATTCTGTTTGGTCTCCGCTCCGCCAATCTGCTGTGAAGTTGTATGTCAGCAAGCTTATTGTTAGTCGGAAAAATACGAACTTAACGCGCCAATTCGCCCGCAGCAATTTTCGATCGAATTTGCTACCTAATCTGCTACCATACTGCGGACAGTTTGCTTACTGAGTTACTATTACTACTATTATTATTATTATTATTATAGTTATTGCTAGTACGTATACGTTACCGACCCGTTGTTATACAAATAATACCGCTAATAATTATCATTAGAGTGCAAACGTGGCAACAACCGTGACGGACGTGGTGATATCGATATAAGATTGGAAACGGGAGGAGGAATAAAGTACACGGGAAGAAAGGGAGGATTCAGCGTGGATACAGGGATGAAACGAACAATTTCGACTCTGGCACGCATCGTCGCACGAATTATAATTAACAAGTTAATATAAATCGTGTTTTTCCAGTGATAACTCTGCGATATAATTAACATTGAAATTACGTCAGCTTCATTAATTTATATTCTTTAAATTTGATACCAAACGGATCGTTCACTCCTGCGTCCACGACTCCCTCTTCCTGTTATAGAATAATTAGGGCACGATAAACTTTTTGTTATCAGATTTGCATAGAAAATCAGTTATGCGAAGAAAAAATCGGGTCTTGCTTATTTCATCTTTTCAAGGGAAAAATTCTAAAAATGTGATTTTATCTTTTCTTAAACAGATATTTGTGTATAGGAAATAAGACAGTAATAAAATGTTTGCAATGCAATTTCTTTACAGTTGCGTCGATGCTATCGAATACTGTTTTACGTTTCCTATCATTTTAATGACGTATCTATTTACATACTTTCACAACTGATTTTATACGCAAATCTGATAGTAGGAGATTTATTTCCGAGAAGAGCTCTCTTTCGTCTCCTTTATCGTTTCGAGATTGAGTTTGCTCGATCTCTCGTTCGGGACGAGCCCGGACAAAAATTGGAAGAAATGCGGAGTGTTCTTGTTGTTGAGACGATTCACTTGTATTTTTTTGATACATGTCGCAATAACAGGATCGCGTCAGTTGTAAACGATTGGGAACGTCGCCGTGCGATCGTGGTTCTTTATACTTCGATACGAATGTTCCGCGATTGCACATTGCACTGCACATTAAAAACTGTGTATAGAAACGGTCGTCGTAATTATTAGCGGAATCGCTCGCGTGACGTATCTCTCATGCACGAAGAGCTCGAATAATTAATTTTGTGATCTTTTCCGAGCGAAAAAAAATTGCAGTTGCCGAATGATCAGATAACGCTGATCCACACCGCACTTTATTGATCAAAAAGGAAAGAAAATAAAAGTAACTGTTGTTGCATTATAGAACAGAAAATTGAAGTAGTTAAATTAATATTAAAAAAAAAAAAATAGCCGTATCTTGAAAGTAGCGACACATAGCTATTATATTACTATAATATTATAACGTAAAGGATATTTCGTATACCTTAAATATGTTGATATATGAAAATTTTTTTCGTAGTTATAGGTCGCTGTTTTCAAGCTGAAGCGACTACTCTCCATCCGAGCGTCACACTTCGAATCACGTGCGAAATTAATGACACACTGCATCGATTCATTGCAAAATCCGGCTTCGATATCGTATGTTTATCTTCTAGAAGAGAACTTACGAAATTCCAAAATTTCCCATACGACTACCGTTGCCTGCGACACGTATCGAAAGAATGCGTATATCTCGAGCCTCATTGAATATGTTCGTAATGATCATCGTCGAGTGACATTACAATATCATATATCATGTACAGAGAGAAAGAGAAAAAGAGTATTCTGCCAATAATAAAGTGTTGAACGATTAATAAAAATGTGTTCGTTGCATAAATTTTCACCCTCCTCTAATTAAAATGCGTTTTAAAATCGTCACTTTTGACAGAAAGCAACGATCGAGATTTTACGACATATAAAAAGAAGTAATGCTCCAGGCTGTGGGAAAACAATTATTCGATTTCAAAATTTGCGCGTGAAAAACTAAATCGATTACGCTAATCGATTCGCAACTTCGGTACAGGCATTGGAAAGATCCCTTCACAAAGGTAGGAAATCGCATAAAGTGCGTGTTTACATTTTTATTATAATTTCATCGAACAGCTGTCGTAGTAAGAAAACCTTTACAAAAGAAAATACTACAAAAATTTATTATCTTATGCGTATTGTGAAAGTTAGTTTGCTTATATACGCACATTAGTTTCGCCCTTTTTAGTAGGTTAAAAAGGCACCAGAATCGAAGAAAACTCTTTAATGACAGGAAGACAAAAGAGCATTCGATCATTTCCCTAAACAACGTGTTTAAATTAAAGATATTAAAGCTTTCCTTCTCTCAATTGTTTCCTTGCGAATAGATACAGCGTAAAAAAACATAAAAGATTTTTTTAGATTAAATTTTTTAGAGTTTTTTTCTTATAAAACGGAAACAAAAATATAATACTGCAATAATGCTATACGAGATGCGAACAGTCTTGCAAATAAAATAGTATCGATAGTAGTAATAAAGCGTAAACTATTGCAAACTAAAAATGCGTGTGTACTGCAAACTAGAAACTTTATTCGCTAATCTTCCGATCTCGATGAAAGCCCGAAACCTTTTCTTTCTTTCGATATCAATTAACTTCAATTCTTTCGAGTATGGAAAAAAAAAGGAGATCGTGTTATAATTAAAGTCAATCGAAAAAAACGAAAAAAAAAAAATAGATCCTCTTCTAATAGCCTAATACAACTATTTGGCATTTGTGAAGTTGTGTACGAACCAATTACAAAAAAGGATCAAATTCGATACAGGACGAGCGGTATTTGGCTGTACATACATCGTGTATCCGATCGGATCTTACCACTGATGCGATTTTAATCAGTCAAAAATGTGTTTAGGAATGACCACTTAAACAGCATTTACAGCGTTATCATGCACCACGATATCTCTCGGTATACGAAGGATTAAAATCTCTATCTAGTGACTAAAGCTTGTTGGAATGACCGCTATAATTAATGTGAACCACATCGAAATGCATCGACCGTATCAAATGCGTTAATATACACTGATATACAAGTATGTCGCGATCCCCATTTCTACCGTGTTATTTTTTAATGGCGGATTCTTCAGCCTACTTGAAGATGATTTCTTTTTCTTAAAAATATTGAATTGCACATCTATAACTCGCCCGACAATTTTCAGTATCGTGTATGTGTATCGTCACAAAATTGAAATTATTAAAAGTATGATTTTACTATCTATATTCAAATAATATAAATTTAATTGTCTGTTATTTCAATTGTTTGTCGTTGACTTAAAAACTGGGAACTATTATCAGTGAGAAAAAAATCGTCTCCAAAAGTTGGTGCTAAAGTACTTGTTAAAAATGAATACGGTAGGAGTGGATCTCTCAGTGTATCTCCTGTAAAGAACAAAAAAGTTTAGTTTCTACCGGAGATCCGTATCTCTTCCTATTTAAGTGTTAAGTGCCAAATAGTAACTTGTGTCTCTACGAACTTCGTCTAACATTCGTAATTAAATAGAATATGTTACAAAGCGTCAGTTGGATCCCATATCCTTTATCTTTACATGTTCATGAAGCATTACATTAACGAAATGCTAAGTATCCGAAAGTATGTCAGTCGACGTGTCCTCTTGGCCTAACGTAAGTGGAGTGACTAGTTGCATGTTGACCGATATGTACAGGGGATAACATAACTGTTTGTCCAGGGCCATTATCTCGTGCTGGGAAGAAGATACGGTTAATAACGTGACTTACTGCGCATCATGTAAATACTAGAACACACGTCGTCGCTCTCGATTGTCAACTTACTTCCGTGTTCCTCCTCAAGCGAAGTCTCAGCATACGCGAGTCTTGAACGTGTTTCACTTGGCGTTGTTCGTTCAGTGAAAATAGACATACTCTGAAATGACAAAAAATCATATTTTTTATCTTTTTTTAAATTTAAACTGTTAAATAAAACTGTTATGACCT
Source organism: Wasmannia auropunctata (assembly GCF_000956235.1). Taxonomy (NCBI): domain Eukaryota; kingdom Metazoa; phylum Arthropoda; class Insecta; order Hymenoptera; family Formicidae; genus Wasmannia; species Wasmannia auropunctata. The sequence continues at coordinate 1,344,040 of NW_012026864.1, forward strand.
ATATGATTTATAGCTTACTTTATCAGTATTTTATGCTCTTTGTGGTTTGCCTTGATGTGATCGCAGTCTATTCTGTGGTTCCTCTCGATCCGCAGGCTGGTTGTATCTAAGGTCATCAGTAAATCTAATCCATAATGGAATGCCTTCCATCTCCAAACGTGTTCGCCTGGCTTCTCGACGCATCTACCGCACCGAAAGCACTCCTTAGAGAATTCCTCCTCCGTCATTCGCATCGGACTGCACATGGAGAAGAAAAATACTGCAGTCCTGTCCGTATTAATTCTATCGAAAAAAAATTCAACTGTAGCATTTGCAGCCTACCCTCTGTCTTTATTTCCATCCACTCTCAACAAGTGAAGCCACTGTTCTCTGTAAGCACTGTGCAGCCAGTCTGGTGGTATTAGATTATCGCTGTACAAGATTTTGTCGTCTTGCTCGTGCAACAGCAAATATTTCATCCTCAGTGCTTTGAAGGGCGCCGCGTACTTCTTGCCTTCTTCGGTCATTAAAAACGGTTCGGTCCACTTGTGATTTTTGAAGTAGTCGTCGACCTTTAGCGTCTCCTCATAATCATGTATATGTGCAAATAACCTGCGTGACAATACAGAGCATTCATGGCGTCAGGTAGCCAGTCGAGAAGAGGTTGAAGGTGCAAATCCAGTGAAACAGCATAAACAAAAATTCCCCACAGAGCATTCATGTGTTATACGAGAAACATAGATAATTTATCGCGATTGTTTTACATTTTCAGAAGCCAGATATAAATGTCTTAACACACTGAACTGATTAAACGTACCACAAGCGTAACATCATGTATATGCAAAACTCCGTTTGCAAAACGACCAAATCGGGACTGGCAACTAATTCTGTCATCACGTCTGGCGTGATCTCCTTCAAGAAGGACGGATGTCGCCATCCGTAACCCAATAGGTTGACCTCCAGCCATCGTTTCGCAGCTGCTTTCACAGTAGGCACACCATACGACACAGCTGCATTATAATATGATACAACAGTCTCGCTATTCGTAGTTTCTATCATTATGTCTACACACTCGTCTATTAAGCCTTGTAATTGGAACAGGGTTGAAGTTGCCAGGATAGAAACCACTTCTTTCGGCTCCAAACTGACTTCGTCCTGGTACAACGAGCCCAGGACCACAGACAATGCTGAAACAATTTTAGATATTATTTCTAGATGGTATATATTTCTTCTCATGTATTACTTTTAGTCTTTTTGTAACAGTAATTTAAACTCCATAATGCTCTTACAATTTATCGTAATATTAGGATCTGTGATTTCGACTGTGATGACTTGTTCGTTAGCCTCTCTCCAAGATCCGGAAAACATGCTAGCAAAATATGGACTCTGAAAAAAAAAATAATAATTTTTTTCTTTGCATACATTATCCCAACTTGCATATTGTTACATTATAAAAATGTAATTAAAATTATGATATAAATTTAATGACAAATTCTCTGATTAATCTGAAATCGCGATATTAGCTTAATAAACATATTAGAATATTATTAATATTAACAATAAAGACTTTAATATTTGATTAATAAATCAAATATTAAAGTCTTTATTGTTAATATTAATTGGGAGCCTCTTTCCTACAATTAAAATTCATTTTAATATTATAAATGATTAAAATAATAACTTCTTGAATAATAATTGCAAAATGTAAAACAAGCTTTATTATTTCCTCTTTAATTTCAAATAAATTTTATTTTAACAATTTAATTTTTCAAGATTTGCTTCCAAAAACGGTTAACACAGAAAAATAAAGAGCTACTGCAGATAAAGTCCTGTCAAATTTTAATTAAATAATTGAATTTTTTTTTTACTGAAGAATCTATGATTGGACTACCTATTGTGGCGCAAAGAAGAGACATCGGGAAGAGGGGGCTCACGTAGGAGTGACTCATACCTGACTAATATAAACTTTATGCAATCTCCATGCGCGTCCGAGTATGAGGACAGTTATGTCACTGCCTTTCTCCTCTTGGAACAGGGTCTTGTATATGTACTGTGCCGTCGTCAGCAATTTTCTCCTGTGAAAACGAAACGTACGTGGCTGTAAACGCGAAAGCGCCCCATGCCGGACGCGCAACACGACGTGTTCGTCGAAATCTCGCGGCCGAAAAAGGTCGCGACGAGGAAAAACGTGACACACGGGGGAAGGGGGAGAGGCACAAAACGGCTACGGGAGTCGATCGCGTAGACGCGAGAGATCACTTACTTTTTCGGCGTGTGCAGCGTCCGCTCGATGTAGTCCGACTCGGAGTCGTAGTCGTACTCCTCGATGTACTTGCGCTTGCAGCCCCGGTACACGTTGTGCACGGCCAGGTTCGACATCGACGCGATCCTGCTCGCGTAGCTGCCCATCGTTTATCGGGCGGCCGCGATCGCGCGCGGCGTTCTACGCGATGAATTTTTATTTGTGTAACTTCCCCTCTTAGCGCAGCGTTTTCAGGTCGCGCGCGGCCCTCCCTCGGAGAAGATCGCGCCGTTCCCTCACGCTCGACCTCGGGTTGCCGATGTCAATGTCGACGTCTACAACGTCGTCGCCGTCGCCGCCGTCGTCGTCGCGGCCGTCGTCGCTGTCACTCCCGGGGAGCCTCGAAAGCGAACCTGTAGTACAGGCGCGTAGGTGTAGGTGTACACTGACGGATGGGCGGAAGCGAGCCGCGGACGGCGCATGTAAACACTCGACATATGTTGCGGCCAGTGCCGACCACTGGCGCGGGTGGGCCCGGGGGGGAGGGGGGCACAATACACGAGCCCCCCTCCCCAACAAAACGGAAGCATCGGGGATTCATCGAAAGTTGACACACACGGGCGATCGTCGATAATGTCGCGATGACACGTGACCGTGCATGGATCAGTGAGGCATTACGCGATCGTAGCCCGGTATTCATAGATTTTATTCAGGAAAATTTTTATTTTATTTTTTTTTTCTATTATTTAAGGCGATTCTATACAGTTCCGTTTCATGACGTCACGTTGTCAATACTGAGCGGCGAGTGAACGGTGACACATCACACAACCTAAACTGAAATCCGAACGCGCAGTGTTTATTAGTAAACAATAATTCTCCTTTGTTGTGCTATACATTATCACGATGCGTACCGATCGTCGCACGTTCCGATAATTACCTCAATGACGTAAGAACGCAGGGGGGGGAAGGGGGTTACAGGGATCAATATAGCGATAAGATATTATAGATAGTGAGTAAAAAAATTACACCCCGTTACGACCGTATAACCTCTCTCTCGTAAAAATCATCACACTGTGCCAACGATCCGACTGCTATTAGAGAGCCGATGACACCAACGCTGTGATATGCTGATGAACAAACTCAAGACTGGATCGTTGAGTTTTTTTACTCGGCATCGTATAATGCTATAAAACACGGCGATGTTACGACGAAATAGGTAATTTTCTTTTTTACGCGACCGTCTACATCAAGGTAAACGTACCATTACTGAACATGTGTCTAAATCTGAGCAAGCAAGCTTTACAAGCCTATTTTTAAATGCCTTTTTCTTTAATAATATAATTTAATTGTAATCTTTAAATATTTTTACAATTAAATTTTGATATAATAAAAAAAGCATTTGAGATTAATAAATTTTGCGTTCGGTAATGGTACGTTTACCTTAAAGTCATTTAACAGCGCGTTGCAATTGATTTTAAATTAAGAATCTTACTTTTTTTTTATAAAACAGAAAGCGAAAATCTGATCTATGAATTACGAATGAATCGGCCGTGGAAAAATAAAATTGCAGAGTCGAATGGTTAATAATGTTTTAACATTAAACAGGTTAAAGCACAGAGTGATATCCATCGGCGTCATCGTTCTTGCGACAATATTTTACAATGAATTTCTCGTATACGAAGTACAAAAGTTCAAGTGGGCCATGCGCGAGTGCTCGGAGTGCGTCAAAATCCTCCTCGTCGCGGATCCGCAAATACTCGGGGAAAAATATGAGAATTACTTTGGCTCGTGGATAGCGAGATGGGACAGCGATAGGTATGGCGAGCGTCTGTTAATTTTTACTGTAATCATCAGGGCGACGCGGGTTGCGCGGTTAATTTATATCTTTTCGAGTGTGTTGTACGTTTCTTCGCAGGTACTTAGAGAAAACTTTCTCGAGAGCGTTAAAATTTTCTCAGCCCCACGTTATTGCCTTCTTAGGTGATCTCATGGACGAGGGTCATATATCTAATGCAGAGGATTTTGAAAGGTACAAGAGGAGGCTGGATTCGATATTTTCGATGCCGGATGATGTAATGGTATTTATTTTTTGTGTAATAATAAATCCCTTTTTCCTCCATTCTCGCGGAAAGTTTGCTTTATCAATATAAATCAGGTATTTTAAAAAGTTTGTATCGTTTTTCCAAGAGATTTCGCTCACCGAATAAAAAAAATATGGCCAATAAACGAGCAAATATTTAGATGTAGATATAAATTAATATATTTTCAATTTCGGCTGTAAAACAAGATTTTGACTATATAACCATGGACTGCCCTTTGATGCTGTAAATTACAGTCCATAGTTATATAGTCAAAATTGAAAATATATGAATTTATATCTACATCTAAATATTTACTCGCCATAATTCAAATTGCTTGTTTTTGATTAAATACGAGCGACAATTTTATTGATAAAACTTTTTTATTCGGTAAGCGAAATCTCTTTCGGGAAAACGACACGAACTTTCCGCGGTACCTAATATATCGTTTTGTTCCCTTTTAGAAAATTTATTTACCAGGCGACAACGACATCGGAGGTGAGGACGATCGTGTTTCTTCCGTCATTCACAAGAGATTCAATTTTGCATACACTCAGCCGGACACATTAGTGTACAAGACCGTCACCTTTTTCAAAGTAATAGTCCAACGCTTCGTTTTTATATTTATAATCTTCGTGTTTTTTAAAGAAATAAATAGACAAACGTTTCGTTCCAGGTAAACAGATTGACGCGCACGATGCCGGAAGCGCCGAAGGACGCGTTTCTCAACGATTACGCGGAGAGGAACACGACCAATGTTATTCTCAGCCACATGCCTTTGCTGTTCACGCCCGGGAGTTTTGTGCAAAATGTACATTCGAGGCGAAAGGTGGGTAAGTGCCTGGCACGACGGTGACTTACCCCGCGCCGCTCTGTTCTGTTGCAGGTACTCAAGGAGTTGTCGCCGCAGGTCATTTTTACCGCGCACGAACACAAAGCGATGCACATTAGTCTGGACACGGCGACGGATCAGCTGAGCGACGTTTGGATCCTGTCGCCGTACGAGACGCCGCTGTACCAATTGAGAATGGACGTGGGGGACATTCACGAAGTACAAATACCGACCTGTTCCTACAGAATGGGTACGCCGCACATGGGCTACGGACTTGCCTACATAGGTAACGAACGTCTCTCGATACGTGTTGAATTTCTCGAGAGAATTTTATTAGGGCTGTTACTTTTTACTTCGAATATTCGAAGCCTCGAAGTTTCGAAGTTAGTTTTGAAAAAACATTAAAAATTTGAATTTTCTTAATTGGATTGTTTTATTGATCATCTTGATCAACATCTTGATCATCATCTTTTATTGATTATCTTTCCTTATTTGCACATGTATCAAGTTTAATTATTAATTTGTAATATTTTAGGCTATACTTTCAAATTTTTTAGGAATAATTTCGTATACGTATTAATTCTTTTTATTTACAATATTTGTAAATTTTCTGAATAAATTTATCATTTGCACAAATGTATTTTTCGAAACTCCGAAGCTTCGTAGCTTCGAATGAATTCGAAGATTTTAATGCCGGAGCTTTGAAGTTCGAATGTCGAAGCCTTCGAAGCAAATCGCCAGCCCTAAAATTTTATCACATCGGTAATTACATGAGGTGTGTTACGTGCGTTGCAGATACTCAGGAGAAGACCGTCGAGTTCACGATTCTATGGCTACCAGGCAGATTCCCGCAGCTGTGTGCTTACATATTTATCGTTATACTGGTCATCGTACTTGCCATTTGTTTTTTCGTCTCAGGCTGCTGCGTAAAGAGCTACGCAACTTACAGTCGTTTACCTTCCGCGTAGAGGATAGGGTCTTAATCAAAAGTACTTACGCGCTACAAACGGCGAGTTGACTTGGCGTTGTGAATCAGGTACAACGATCCGTCCATGATTACATGATTCTTCGACCGTCTGTGCTGAGTCTCGCGAGTAAACGAGAATATTACGGTCGTTCAGCTACCTTACGTAACCGGTTGCAGTGAGACTTTATTCATTAGCCCCTGAAATATCTTAGATCTCCGAAGCAGGGAGCTTTTAGGAAAACCTCCTTACAAAACTCTATGAAGTTACTTACGATATATGAATATATATTTATTTGCCTTAATCATCGCCATGACTGAAAGCATGACTAAAATGTAATGCCAAATACTGTATCCAACTTCGAGCGCTGGCTTTAGACATTCTTCGACTGACGTTTGAATTACAAATTCGAGTGAACTCGTTTATCGTGAGAGGACAGATAAGTAGCAAACGACGAGTTCTCGCGAGAGTGTTTAAATTACTCTTTAACTGAAACGTATATTACTTAACCGAAATGTATTACTTATTTTTTAGTATTCTGAGCGATTGTTCTCTTCAGTCTGAAAGCCAGCGCGATATTTATTAAAGAGTATTATGTACATATCGACATTTATTGTAAATCTCGATGTTTCTTTGTGAGATCTTCGTGTATACACACACGCGTTCACACGCGATATGCCAAACGTTTAACGGGGCGGCTGGTTCGCGCGCCACCGCTACTCGTACGATTTCTCCCACATTGGGTAGCGTAAAGGGTAGGAGACCTGCTTGAAGTGCATCACCGTGCAGTGTCAATGAGAATGATAGAAGAAAAATCCGTCGATTATATTCTCTCGGTTAACGAAATAAGAGATTTTATCGCATCACGTTATAAAGTATACAGAAATATAAGGAACAATTGTTGAGCAAGAGATCCGCGTGTTTTAGATAGATCGATTTATATTTCTTCGCGAACCCGTATTATTATACACGCAATATTTGTCTGAAATAAATGTTAAGTGTTGAGACACGAGTCTCCAGTGAAGTGTCTGTTGTTTATCACCTTATATTCTATATATTATTATTTCTTTTAATTAATGATTTTTCGATGATCCTTCAAGGAATCTCATAGAATTATTAAAATTTCCTTCGTATGCTCAGTAGTTTTTTGCATTGTTTAAACATTTTCATACTTTAACGCAGAGGATTAAAAAAAAAAGAATTAAAAATTTGTCTGCTCCAAATCGAATTGAGCGGCTTCAAAATAAGATTGCCGGTTCTTTGGAGCAACGGCCATAATACACGAATATATCTAGACACGACGCCCGAGCTCTGACACTTCTGACGTTTTCAAGCCTATCACGTCTATATTCGTTTTCCATGCCGGGAATGTATTTCTATTTACAAAACAAACCTTGAAGGGTCTCTTTTACCGGTTGTTTCTCCGCAGTGAAATAACGCATCAAATTGAAATTAAGAAGTGACAAACTGAATCGATTATTTTCACGAAATCTGCATCGCGTTCCCTTGTACATAATGGGCAAGAGGAAGGCCACGAGCAACGCAAACAATCCGAATCAGGATCTGTGTGATTTTTTGATGGGTAAGTGACGTTTTTTCCGTGTGCGTGTTATAAAAGGAGAAAAGAGCATGTAATTCTGTTCAGATTTATGCTACAAGAATGCCACGATCGATACACGACGAGATATCCGTTTGCAGAACTGGCGGATTACGAGCGCAACGTCAGCAAGAACGTTTACAAGTACAACGCGTATCGCAAAGCGGCTGGCACGTTGGGCGCTCTGCCGGAGAGGGTCAAGAGCGGGGACGAGGCGAAGAAGCTACCTGGAGTCGGAGTAAAGATCGCGAAGAAGATAGACGAGTTTCTTCAGACTGGGAAGCTGCAAAAGCTGGAAAATGTATACGTTCATGAAATGAGAATTTAAACACGCAATGGATTTCTCGCTATACAAATAACGCAATATTTCGTGCCTTATTTCAGATCAAGAAGGATGAAACTAATGTCGCCATCAGTCTGCTGGCCCAGGTGTCCGGCATAGGTCCTGCCAAGGCGAAGGAATTGGTGGAAGCTGGTATCAAGACGCTGGAGGATCTCAGGAAGCATCAGGACAAGCTCACGCATCATCAGAAACTGGGATTGAAGTACGAAATTGATACGTTGACACCGAAGGCATTTCAGCTGACACGACGAATTCTTTCAGGTACTTCGATGACTTCGAGAAGAAGATACCTCGAGCGGAAATCACGCAGATAGAGAAGATACTGAAGAACGCCATCAAGGAGCTGAACAGCGGTTATCTCGTAACCATCTGTGGTAGTTACAGACGCGGCAGGGAGGAGAGTGGAGACATCGACGTTCTCGTGACACATCCCGATTACACGTCGAAAGCGAGAGATGAGAAGAAGAAGGCAATCTCGTTGAAGGGAATTGTCGAGTGTCTTGAGAAGAAGCAGTTGATCACAGACACGATATCTCTTGGATCTTCCAAATTCATGGTACCGAAATAAGATAAAGCCATGCCAAGCGCGCATAGGAAGAAGACATTCTTAATTGTATAATTGTTTCCGTGTGTTTAGGGAGTGTGTCGTTTATCAGAGGACAAGAGCAAACCATACAGACGATTAGACATACGTCTTACGTTTCACGATCAGTATTACTGCGCCATACTTTATTTCACGGGAAGCGATCTGTTTAACAAGAATATGCGAGCGCATGCATTGGAAAAGAAATATACTTTGAACGAGTACGCGCTGAAGCGTCTCACACCCGAAGGTGCAGTATGATCGAGAAGCAACGTGTAAATAATACGTGAAAATGTTATAGTTATGGGAAGAATTATTTTCAGGTTGTCCGGGAGAGGCTGAAAATGTTACATCCGAAAAGGACGTCTTCAAATTCCTAGGCTTACCCTATAAAGATCCAAAAGACAGAAATGTATAAACAATAAGATATTCCTTTTTACATCGATAATTTAGCGCTACACAAAGGTTTTATTATTTATATTTTAATATTTATATTATCGTAAACAAATTTATTCTTGTCAAAATTAATGTTAGAAATATAAAATGGTTTTGATTAAATGTTATAAAAGTTTTATTTATAAAGTTAATACATGACAAAATGATTAATAATTAAAGTGAAAATTGCGTTATTTGTATAGTTTTACATTTGTCAATGAGCGATGATTACTTGTATAACGTCAAAACTACCTTCTCTTTCGTTTCTCTTATCACATTTATTCGAGAATTATTCGCTTTCGTAAATCGCAGTCTCATAAATATCGTATATATATCTAAACTAAAAAAAAAAGTATTGCAAGCGTAGCAATCTGTAACAAAATTTACTTGATCCCTCGCACGCAGGATCGTAACGTCTTACGATGAAATCATTAATAACGCCTCTGACATTTTTAAACATTTTTAAACGGATATAATAATGTCTTTTAAATACAACCAATATGCGATAACACCCCATAAAGTTGTAGTCCACAAATTCATAGCGAGATATGACCAATGCGTAGGATGCGACAGTTTCCAAGCCCACGGAAATAAGCCCGTGGTAATAGTATGCCCAACATAGAGAGTAATTGGGTTCAAGCCTAAAACAAAACCGTGAATACATAAATTTAATTTTAATTATGCTTAACGCACGAGAAATAAAACGGTGCACATTTAGGCACTGCAGGAAAAGAAAGAGATAGAAAAAAAGAACAGTAATTCAATATGAAAAAGTTTAATAGAAGAAAAAGATTTTGGAAGAGATTGTTAGATAACTTTATTAACAAACCTGCGTAGATGAATGGTGCGCCGCTCCAATATTGTTTATGATCGATAAGGAAATGTAAGAGCGCGTATAATAAAAATGCAAAACAGGATACTGTCAAGTTAAATGAGAGCGACATCATTCTCTTGTTGACTGGTATCAGTCCAAACTCTTTTTGAAATTTGCATAATATTCCAGCAATAAGACCCTGAATATTAATAATATAAATCATTATTAATCGTATAAATTGTACAGTCGTGGGCATATCAGTTGCAACACTTTTTTTCATAGGTTTTAGTATATATTTAATATATATAATATATATTTTATAGATAACTAAAATATTTTGCAAATGTGAACTATGATGGTGTACTATCTCTAGCCTAGAGACAGTACACCAATCGTGGTTCGCATTTGCAAAATATTAGGGCGTTTCGAAATCTATTTAAAAAAAGTGTCGCAATCGATATGTCTACACCTTTCTGTTGCCTATCATGTCGAACAAAAAAGATTGGGGTCACTTACGATGACGAATGACCACAGCAACCAGCGTGTCACTTTAGCATTGCATTGGTAATACATTAATAAGATCTTTCCAGCATGAACACCCATGTACACAACAAGTATTATAGAAATCGTGCTCATTATTCCTGTAAACGTCATGTTGGTTGTAAATCCTAGCATTAGTATTGAATTTATCGAAAAGAAAAAAAATGTGTCGCTCATACCTTCGGGATCGTGGGGTAAAATAGTGCCGTATACCGGATCTTTTGTTCTAGCGTACATATGACTGCCAAACACGAGCCTGTCTATGTAACCGGCTGCGCCTCCGGTACAGTTCGGGAGGGTTCCATTATTAGCGTAACCACCGGGTCCCAAGTATCCCGTCGGACAATTCGGGACGGGCAGGTAGAACATGATCAGGGTGTGCGTCGTCGTAATCGCTAAAATGATCAACCACTGCGCCCAATTGTTCAAGATATCCCGCAGGATTGTAAATCGACCGAACTGTAACACGCCGTCCTAAGAGATTATTAATTGTCACCGTTATTGGTCCAACACCACCAGCTGTGCGTAAATGTGCTATCGCTAAAGTGAAGAAAATGCGTGATCCGAACCTGAGAATGTGTCCTCAAAAATATCGTCTCGATGGTGGCGCATACGAAGTACGACACGGCCAGCAGCTGAAGAACGCCCGGGAATCGGAGATCCTTTAGGCTGTAGCCGGACTTCGACGCGCTGTGAAACGAGTTCAGCATCAGTCCGAGCAGCACGAGGATAATCGCGCGTTGCAGGCAACGCAGGATAATCTTGCAGCGCGAGTTCGCCACACGGAGCTCCGATCGTTTCGATATAGTGATCGACAATCCCATGATCCACGCAAACCTGAAATCGCAGAAGCGAAGATACGGTATAGGCAGAACGAAATTTACATAAAGCGGATACAGGAGAGGGTGCAAAACAATTTACCAAGGTAATACTAAGTCGGCCACCGTCAGACCGTCCCACGCGCTGTGATTGAAAAACACGTACTTGCCACCGCCGTTATTGACAAATATCATCAGTAATATCGCAATCCTGAAATGAATTTTCATCAATATTTAGTGTCAAATTGATCTGCGTTACGTCATTTTACGTGCAAAGAACGAAAGGTACCCTCGGAACGTATCGACCGAATGGATCCTGGTGCTAGATCTGTTTGTCCTGACTATGAGATTCGGCGCCTCCGCTTCTTGAAGATTGTCCAGATCCTAAAAATACGCATATGAAGTATAGTATCCGGCATGGCACACGTGATCGTATGATAATTATATGCTTGTTGGAAACACTTACATCGCGTACATTGTCCGGTGACAATTTTCCCTTCACCACACGCACGATGACTTTGGCGGTGGCGAATAAAATCGTTAACAGAACGTATACCATGAAAGCCGCAAATATCGCTGCAAGAAGAATAATCATCGATTAGCACCCAGCTCTAAAAATTAAAATTTGAAAAAAAAAAGAATTTTAAATTCTTTCAACTTACGAAGGTAACTGTTTATTGATTCACGAATCGTATAAATCGAGCAATCTTCTTTCGCAGAAATATTCCACCCATAACTTCCATGCTCTTTAAAATTGAACATTTGGCTGTAAACACATATAAGTTATAGTGTGACAATTGTATACTTTTGTATCTTGACAAAAGATGCGACATGTGAGACGATCATACAGTTCGTATGTCCTTCGGTTACTTACGAACAATAACTTTGGTTATTTAGCATGTAAAATACGTTCATAGGAAATTTCGTAGGTACAACTAAAGTAGTGTTTTCTTCCGCTGGTAAAGTAGCCAGTGATACATATTTGCACTGCAACAGCAAAGGATAATATTGTTGACAGTTTAAACAAACAGATTAAAATTTCTTTCAAACTTAATAGCTATGCGTGTCAACGTACGAGGAAGCAGTCCGACAACTGAGAATATAATTCGACAGATCTATTATTCTTGTTCAAAATGCTAAAACAGGCCTCATCTATTCCAAGTGACGCATTAGCGTCGAGACAAGGATTGACCGCAACACGTTGATTTGTGACAGTCATTTTGCTGCGACCACAGTTGAGCCACCAAAATCAAGATCTTCTAGTACAAGTGCCACTAAAAAATAAATGTACACATATATATATAATTCAAGAAAAATAAGAGAAGGCAATGTTGAAGATTTGTTTTCTGTAGCAGCGCTATGTTATATTTTTTGCATTTAAAACACAAAGTAGGGCTACGTTCCGTTGTTCACTGCAAGGAAAATTTATAGTAGGGTAACTGTCCCTATTAGTGTGCTTTTATATTTAAATAAGTCATAAAAATAAACTTAATACTTTAACTTAATAAAAAAAAAATACTTTGTCTACATATTTATTTGTACCAGTTTATTTTTATGACTTATTTAAATATAAAAGCACACTAATAGGAACAGTTACTATATGTAACGTAAACAACAGATTCTGAGTACTCGCAGTGAATAACCGAACAAAGCTTAGATCTATAATTGTAAGTTACTGAGAAAAGCACAAGGCCTGTTCTTTATAGCTGAACTGGCTGCGCTAGTTTAGAGTTTATCTTTCTTCTGCTAATGTAGAAAAGAAAGATAAACTGTGAGCTAGTGCAGTCGGTTCAGCCACAAAGAGAACAGGCCTATAAGATTAAGAAATACAAAAGGTTCAAAGAGAGCTCAGATACAAAGACCTAACCTAAATACCAGTTTTCCGCGAGGAAAAACACGTCTAGCAAGAGCTTGCGCCAACTGTCATCGCGCGATCAGGGAAGTAAAAATAATAATGACACGAGCGTGCTATCAGTGCGCTATTGTGTCATCATCATTAATTAGATATACATATGTAAAACAAGGGCACACAATGACGCAACAGCGCCGACAGCACGTTCCCCGAAACGCAGCCGAGAAATACTGGAAAATCAGGACAATTTCGTCGGTCGACTTCTCAGATCGGCAAACGATTTTATCTCTCACATGAGACGAGCTTTTTTAAAGCTACCGGACGAAGGGAAGAGTTCGTTAAGATAAGGAAACTCTATACCTCTGACAGCAATATTTTTTTAGCACGAAATATCGGATTTGTTGTGCGCAGCTCGCGAACCTCTAAAATGTGCGTTTAACACGTGTTTCACCGCGACAATATTTACCTGCCTACCACGATCGCATAACAGACAATACGAGGGGACAGCGAGACGCTCCCAGGTGCAGGTAGCAAGACACTCGGGTCACTCGAGATCGGGAACGAGGTTGGAAACTTGTTCTTCGAATTCGAACCGTTCACTCCGTCACGGTCAAGCTCGCGTTCTGCACTTACAAATCGCTCATTTCTTCCAGGTCACCCTCCCGCGAGGAGGAAAAACCTCGACCAGGCCGCTAGTGAGAAGGAAACCTAACCTAACCTAAAAATACATTATTCACGACAGTCGACTATCCACAACAATCCGCAACTGCGTCGCGCATTCTCCCCTCCCCCCCTCCCCCTCCTCGCCCCCGCTAGCGCCACGGGCGGCCACTGTTGGCTGCAATTCTGCGAAACGGAAAGCACGGTGGGACACCGGACGGGCAAGCGCGATCTGCGTCGGGCGACCAATAGGTGCGAACTTTTAGACGCGCGGTAAAGCGTAAAAATGGCCAGGCAAATAATTATAGCGACTATTATTACTGCGAGGGAGGGTGACTTTTCGCTCGAACTTTGACCGGCGCTTAATTTGTCAAGCGGCAGTCCTGCAGGCTATAACTTTGTTAACGCAAGTAGTATCATAAGTTTGCTGTTGATAAAGAAAGATTGGATTAGAAGGACGCGGAGTTGAAGAAAGTTAAGATATCAGATTTTTCATCGTGAGAGATCGAATGATTTTGTCGATCGAATTAAGGGAGAAGGTATATACATTTAAAATTTATTAAAGTAACATCTAAAAATTATTGAAATATTTCAATCTTTCGGATTTTTATTGTAAATAAAAGTTTACTTTTTGGAGTAAACTATACAATATAAAAGTTTACTCCAGAAATAAAAAGACATTCGTATTAAAATCGTTATATATGTTTTGTAAGTACAAACTAAATGTTATAAAATATATTGACAAAATAATGATAAAGTATTATTATAAAAATGATGACAATTTTGTAGATAGCAGTACGTGGCTGTTTACTGTATGGTGACCTTTCCAAGGTTCCCGATTATTGCGCCTCGCGACCACGAACATCCTGCGACGTAATAATAAGGCTCCTCCTGTGGTTTCACGAATAAACACGTTTCTCCTTCGCTGGCCACTCGCGACGGATATAACGGATAGCAATCAAACGCGATAACGCGCCTGATAAGTCGTCCGCCTGGGTAGGAGTCTCGATACCGGATGATATCTGGGGCTCAATCAGTCGAGATTGGCCCTTTTCGCAGTCGTTTCTCGAACGCGAACCGTACGTGGCGGATACCACTTCGCCAAGAGAACCTTTCGACGACGCGAGGACCAGCGCGCTGCAGTGATCTCGCGGGGGTGCAAATCTCTCTTACGACGCAATATGGAACCCTCGGCGATCGACGAGACCGAGGCGCAACAGGTAAACCGAGCCTGCCGGAAAAGTTGCGTTTTGAGAGAAGTAGGATTTGCGAAATCGATAAAATTATGTTTTTTTTCTATGTAAGTACGTATATACATGTGCAAATGCGAAAGAACGAAGCTATTGTATAACGCCAAGTTCAATCACGAGTGCCATGAATGCAAAAAAAATGTTTAAGTTTTACGCCAGTCGCCACGATTTCCTTTGTGTGGATAAACATTCAAGGGAGAAATGATCGGTCTGTGGATTTGATTTGATATCGAAATCGATAAAATTATGTTTTTTTTTATGTAAGTACGAATATGCAAATGCGAAAGAACGAGGCTGTGGAAGTGCCAAGTTTAATCTCGTATGCCATGAATGCAAAAAATATGTTTAAGTTTTACGCCAGTCGCCACGATTTCCTTTGTGTGAATAAACAT
This sequence comes from Wasmannia auropunctata, assembly GCF_000956235.1. Classification (NCBI taxonomy): domain Eukaryota; kingdom Metazoa; phylum Arthropoda; class Insecta; order Hymenoptera; family Formicidae; genus Wasmannia; species Wasmannia auropunctata. The sequence continues at coordinate 1,359,420 of NW_012026864.1, forward strand.
CCAAGGAAGAAATGATAGGTCATGGATTTGATTTGATATCGAAATATACATTGATTTGACATTGATTTGACGTCGATGTCAGATTGATCATTTCTCCTGATGGGGGATAAGAATCGTTCTCGATTGAAAAATCCAAATCTACAGAGATTAAAGTATTACGGAATATCTTCTTAATTAATTTCAATCCAAAGATATTCTTTTAGAAAAATTGCAGTATTCTTATCAATAAATTGCCCGTATACATCTATAGTATATATGTAGGTATACGATATTTTATTGTACTGCAAACGTGATATAAGTTTCATTGAAAGATAACAAGTTCGTTAATGAACATTCGAAGAATAAACAAGAGATATTGATGTTGTTAATATTGTATAGGCACGTGTAAAATCAAAAAATTTACAAGTCTAATCTCCGCACATCCGTCAATTTTGCTCGAAATAATTTTACATTACATCAATATACGCAACATCGTTGGAAATGATTACTGCATCGAATTTTCAATAGATAGATTAGATTCAATAGATAAATTCAATAGATAGATTACATTAATTCAAAGCTCGTAATCGAAATAAAATATTTCCATGAACAAAAATATAATATTTTGTAATATTTTTTGGAATGTTAATTATTTGAAGTTAAGTAAGTCGTGCGGAGAAATAGGCATGTGATTCATTAGCCCTTGCGGAATTACTGAGCTTCGCACGTGCAGTGAATTATCTCGTATAAAAATCAATATAATATAACAACGCGTAAAAATTGCTTTTCCACACCTGTATACACCTGTATATATATCTACAGATATTTCTAATATGAAAGAACATTCTTTCGCTTCTTCAATGAAACACACAAAAGCCTATGCATCTCTTTGTTCTCTTTGTTCTCCTACTGCGCCGTACGTGTCTCGCGGAAAATAAGAAAATAATTGTGCTAATTGTAAAGCGAATTCATCGATAAATTTCCTTTCGATGTTTTTGCGCGAAAATGAATTCGTCCCGATTAAAAAGTAAAAAAATCATTAGGAAATAACAAAAGACATGAGTCACGCCGTATAAATTTAAATGAGTATCGATACATGCGATCAATGATGATCTGAATCATTGATAAGGGTTGCTCGTTTCACTATCACCTGGCGAAACTTTTTTTTCTCTTCTAATCTCTGCAGTGTTGGGAAAGGATGACTAACTTATTGTTAGTAGTTCAAACATACTGCGATATTTTTGTTGCGACACACACACTTTGTTGTATAGCTTCCGTTAAATGATTTCATCATCGATTGCCATTTCATTTTGAGATTGCTCCGATGGATTCGATAGATAGATAGATAAGGGAGATTTGATTTAATCAGTATTAATCAGTATTAATATTAATAGCTGTCGACATAAAAACTTACTTCTGAAAAAACAGACACATGCTTAGTATTTTTCAGGTATATTGTTATTGAATAAACTCAGCATTATATATTTATCTGTCCATATATCTCTTGACGTAACTCTATACTATATCAAAATAAAGATTTCAGTCGAATTGATTTAATTATTATATCGTCATTAAGACTGCTGATAAGTATCGATATTTGCTGATCTCCAAAACAGAGGTATCGATTTTAGATGATCTTTACTGAATATTTTTATAAGTGGATTGATTTATGGTTTTAGATAGTTTCAGGTAAAAAAGAAACAAAGACGCTTCAACGTTTCTACTTACGAAAAGAAGTAGCGGCTTCTCAAAACAAATTGTTTTTTCACTTAAATAATTCTTTATATATCTTTAAAAAAGTTATCTTGATAGAAAATAAAAATAAATAAAATTAAAAATTAAAAATATTATATATTAATTTGTGTATACACGCAGAAAGATCAAAATTAAAGAAGGGTAAAAAGGAACCAAATGACATATAGCTACAAAACTGACTAGCTTTATATCCCTTATACAGAACTGGCCTTCGGAACCTTCGGTGCAGAATACTTTTCGAAGTTACCTGCTAAAAGGTGTTTGCCGATTGGTTGCCCTAAACGCCCTAAACCGTACGATTTTCCACGACATATAATTTTGAAAAGCTTGTCCCCTCCATTTTCCTGAGCAACCTGTTTCGACACAAAGTTGAATTTCCTCGCCAACAGAAAATACTAGACGTACTTAAGCACAAGTAGCACAACAGAACGTTCCAGAGAGAATTCGATGACTGTTGTATTAAACGTTCGGGAGTGAACATGCACATATATTACCGATCCGTGATATACAAATCAAAAGTTATTATACGATCGTTGTACAATTTGTCTTGCGCTACTAATTGACTGGCCGTTTGAACAGTTAAAGTGAGCAAGTGTTTAAAAAAAACTCAAAAAACCATGGCAAATATGGATTTTGGATCAACTTCGACAAAACTGCAGCAACGTATCATTATTAATTTTATCGCCAAAGCAGACAAAAAAGATGAATACGAAACTTATCTCATGCTGAAAAGAGCGTACGGAGATCAATGTATGCCTCGTGCTATCGTCCGTGCGTATTTTAATGAGTATAGCAAAAGGCATCAACTCACCGATGTAAAAGAAAAAATTGAGTACTCAGTTAGTATATAAAGCTGAATGATGCATGTTTTCTTGCTCGTTTGCTTGCATTTCAATAATTTACTAAAAATTCTGCGTTCTCTGCATGCGTGCAATTCTAGTAATTTACTAAAATGAGTAAAATGCAAGCTAGCCAGTAAGAAAACGTGCACCATCCAGTAAGAAAAACGTGTTGAGAATGGTGTGTGCGTGTACGTGTGTGTGTGTGTATATGAAGGGAGGAGAGAAAGGGAGAGAGAAGGATCTTCCAAGGGATGGAGGTATATTACCAAATTGCCTTGTATTTGTTTTTGTTTCTTATTTTCAGTAAAATTTACCTGGAATCGTATGCGCAGTATATGGATCCGGAATTGAATTAACTCAAGTCTTTCATTCACTAGACCATTGTTCTATAATTTAAGCATTTCAGGATAATAACAATATATTATTAGGATAATAACGAAGTAATATTAATTAAGTAGTAGCAAACAACGTACAGATAATATTTTGTGAATTTTTTTCGTTAATGGATATTTCCTATAGAGATGAAGTTGTATTCTACTTCGAGACGATGAGTCGGACACTTTTTCGGATCCTTTTCTTCTACAATCTTATAAGTCGACATGTTAGAATACATTCGGCCTATTTTTAAGCCTCCCTGCGATTTCTTTTTATTTCCCAAAGTAGAATAGTCTGAAAAGGGACGCGCCCTCCGGAAGATTTTATTCACGGCAGGTATAAACAAAAAACGAATCAAGGGACCAGTTGCTTCAAAAGGACAAAGAAACAAAAACACATTTTTTGCATACGATTTTACGTACTTTTTAATAATTACAAATAACAGGGCAATTTCCTAATAATATATTATCTTTTGGGAAACTGTATAATAATACGTACTGTAATATACGTGCCTGTGATATCATTGATTAAATTATTTTGACATTTATTGATTAAATGCAATCGATTCTTTTCGATCGATTTGTTTAACATTTTTTAAGCATGCATATATTAATTACCTATGATAATATTATGTACGTATTTGGAGTGGGACCCAATCGCCCACATCGCTAATTGGCGATTGATTTAATATGAAATTTTCAGAGTTGGTTAATCCATAGAAAAACTCTAAGCACTCGGTTGCTGTGGAAAATCGTACTGTGGTCAAACGGCAGGCTTCCAAGTATTTAATATCATTTACGTGTATGCTTCCTGCTATTTCTTCTTCTCGTTACTTATAAGCGTTTAAGTTTTAATTTTAAAATGGTCTGCTGGTGTTTATTTAGTTACGTGTAATGAATTATAAAGGAATGTTTTAATAAATTAAGTCTATTGATGGTAAATTTAAGTTTATATGGCACGAATAAATGAATAAATTAATTTCATTGATAAATTCTCGGTAAATTCATTTTATTAAATTAATTTATTAAATTAGATTAATTGTATTAATTTAATTTTTTCAGGTCAATAATAATCATCCAACGTCATCTAAGACATCTGCTGATGAGCCCAGGGCCAGATCCAATTCGGTAATTGACTCTATCGGCTATAGAAACTATGCGTTCCTTGCAGCACCTGTACCTCGTATCCGAAGCAAATCTCTATCCACTACAGATTACTATGTATGTAGACCTGCGGTCATAAGACTCTCCTACCGATTGAATTCGAATTGTATGTAAAAATCACAAATTAAGACTAGCGTTTTTAGATATGTCAAAACTAAAGAATGTTGTAGTATTTATTAAATTAATTAATTAAATTTAAATAATTTCCTGTTTAGATAACAAATTGAGAATAATCATGTAACATTCTTGTTACATGGTAATTACTTTTCCAAGTAAAAAGTAGTTTACATCGTACAAAATTATTTAATAAAGATAAAATTTCTTCTGAAAGACAAATTAGATAAAAATTTATTTAAATGCCTATTTTCTAACAAAATTTATATGGTACAAGAGATACAAGTATCATTGTTATGTACACATTCTGACTATTTTGTCCGAATTAAATTAAATTTTTCTCTTCTGTTCTCCTCACGGAATAATAATAATAATCAAAATTAGCAGTTTTTATTTTACAGATTTTTTTTATGAAATTGAAACTAATTTTTCTCATCACGGAAAACATTCGAATTCATTTTTTACATCTTCTTTGTAATTAATACGATAAAATTATGAACTACAGAATATAAACTTTTCCGGTGTAAACCGTTTATTTTCTCAGACATCACCAGAAAAATATCAACTTACGGTTAATATAGCAGGAACATCCCAATCCGATGAAAAAAAATCAGACAAAATCGATGCTACAGGTAGCATCACACCTGAAGAAATCAATACTTGGTAAGGAAAAGCATTATTAATTTATAGAGATACCAGTTTTAACTAACAATAAGCGGTACAGTTACGACTTTTTTATGATGATATTATCGAGAAATTGAGAAGTAATTATACAAAGCCTTTATATATCCTTTATATCCTAAACCATTATATCCTTTGAAAATAAATGAAAATATTACTATTAAAATATTGATTTGGAATAAAATTAACTCGTAAATGAATTATATTAAACATATGCGTAAAGACTTCTTTAAAATTATTACTAATATTAAATATTTATAAATAAGCTGTACGTTTATGCTACTAGTTACAGTCATTTCCAATCGCTACAAATATTTCCAATTGTCTTTCATTCGTTAAACGTATATTTTTTCAAGGATTAGCTTTTATATTTAAATTTGAGTATCGTTCATTTCGCTGTAATACGCTTTCTCTTTTTATTTTTCTATTTATAGGACTAAAAAAGAAGAACTTTTAATACCTTCAAAACCCATTGCATTTATGCCAGTACCAAAGGATGCAGATTGCTATAACATGAATCACAAAAATCGCGGCAAATGCATAATCTTTAATCATGAGAAGTTCAACTTATCCGAAATGAATCGAGAGGGTTCGTTATTGGACGTGATGAGACTGCGTAAATCTTTCGGGAATCTAGACTTTGACGTTGAAACTTACGACAACTTAACGCACGCCGAAATTATGAAAAAGATAAACGAAGGTAAGAACGATACGAAGTTAGGGCTGCATCGCGAATACGATCAAATGGTAGTCAAAGAAGTCGTGTCGTTGGTCCGAAAGCAACAAATGCAACTTTTTCTTAATGAATAGACTTGTCTAATGAATAGATCGTCTGAATCAGGATAATTGATATAGCATGCATATTTACAAAATGACAGCAGTTTGAAAAACTAATTCGAATCTTACTCATTGTTTTTCTTCGTTTTCTTCTAAAAATAGAAAAGATCAATGTAGATTATTAATTTTTGTTTAAACGATAATGATATTTTCTGAATACATACCACTGTAAAAGTAGAAATCAATCGGATTAGTAATTTTTTTTGAAATCGTGCTTACCATGTTTGAAAACACAGTTTCGAGGAAAACGCATTAAACATTTTTCGCTATAATATGTCAAAATTTCAAAAGTGCGTCAAAAGTGAGCTCAGAGGGGAACGAAATTCTGTCCTGCCATTGAAAGAAACTTTCTAAAACGGTTTTAAAAGGTTGAGGATAATAACGGGCGACGATTATGATTGGTTTCCGATATTTGAATCGGTCAAGCGGCTTTACGCACTGAGTCATTTTATCTTGTATATCTTGGAAAATTTTCATTTTTCCAAAGAAACGCTTTTGTGGAATATTTTTAAGACTATAAGCTTTCGAAAAAAGCAAGAAAAATTCGATTTTTCGAATCCTCTAGACCAGAATACCCGCTTCAATTTTTATGCTCGATGCGTTGTGCACGTTACAGTGAGTCAATTATACGATCATACGGATAATGATTGCCTCTGCGTGATTGCGCTGACCCATGGAATTCAGCACGACATGATATTTGCGAAAGACGTCGTTTACAGTTCCGACACACTTTGGAAACCTTTCACCGCCGATAAATGCTCGTCGCTTGCCGGCAAGCCTAAACTATTCTTCATCCAGGTAAAATAACTAATATTTTCGAGTCTCATTCTATTTTTAAATGATCGACATGTACGTTTCTACTTTGTCTTTATTTTGTTCGGCTCGCTTATCCCGTCTGGCTTTTTGTTTAGGCATGCAGAGGCGACCAAACCGATGGCGGTATTCAGCTCCAGTGTTCATCTCGCTCTTTGCGGCCAAGACAAACGGAAACTGATTCGGCAGTATCCTATGCTATTCCGTCTCACGCAGATTTTCTAATAGCTCACAGTTCGATGAAAGGTAAATGCCAATTATTCATTTTAATACTTCCTAAGATATGCAGAAATTGTTACAGTGTCATTTTTTTAGTGTCACATTATACTTAAGTTAATATTTTCTTAAAAAAAAAAAAAGATATTGCAAGTATCGGATTTCTTTTTGGGACTTTAAACACGCGATACAAAAACGTATTTTTGAGTCCTTTTTTTGTGAAAAATATTAATGGATTAGTGAAAAAACGAATAATATACGATATTGGATTTGAATGGTTTTCTAATTATAATTTCCAAATTTTTTGTAGTTTTTTAATCACTGTAAAATAACGCAACAAAGGTGGGGTATCGACAAATCAATGAATTGATACAAATGAATATGTTCAATATAATTTTGTTATTTTAAGGTTTCTTTACCTGGAGGAATCCTTCAGAAGGCACGTGGTATATACAGTGCTTATGCGACATCTTGGATGAACATGGAACGACAATGGATTTGATGAACATGTTGACTTTAACGTCGCGAAAAGTCGCCACGGAGTTCTCTTCTGTTAGCAAAGATAAATATTTAGATAATCAGAAACAAGTACCATCAGTGACAACAATGCTGATCCGATCCGTTTACTTTCCACCAAAAAAAAGGAGTGAGTGATTCGAAGGGGGGGGGGGGGGCACATTCAAATTGAAAAAATATTTAAGTGATTTTGCATCTGCGAAATCGCAGAAAGTTTTCTGGTAGAATGGGAAAACCTGAGAATAGGAAATCAGATGCTGATACGATCCATTTACTTTCCAGCAAAAGGAAAGAAATAAGTGATTCGCAGGACAAATTTCAAATTGAAGAAATACTTAAGTGATTTCTCAGACCAAATTTCACAAGAAATTTTCTAGAAGGTTGGGAAAATCTGAGAATAGGGAATCTGATGCTGATCTGATCCGTTTTCTTTCCAACAAAAGGAAAGAAATGAGTGATTCGCACTACTCGCAGGGCAAATTTTGCGAAAAATTTTCTGAAAAGATAAGGAATTCTGCGAAAAATGTAGCATTTTTTAAAGTAATTACAAAAAATTGCTTAATAAATAATTAAGTAAAATATTAATTATTCTGCTATATAATTCCAGAATAAAGAAAATCTGCAGATACCATGAGTGAGAAAATTAGAAAAATGAAAATGATCATCTTTTGACCAAAAATATTGAACGTTTCTTTTCTCGCGTCGAAGATAGTATCTTTATTTCAAATCAATCATATTCCATTTGTAAGTGCGTTTAATAATATGATAATATGATAAATAATTAATGTAATGTTTTACATTATAATGTCTAGTTCTATAAGCTCTATTTTATACTATTTCATAGTGTAGATTTTATTTCATTTTATATACGAACGTTACAATGCTCGCATCGTGATATAATTAAATCCTACTTTGTTTTCTAGAAAAATTTATTTACATTCCTTAAAAAAATTCAATATTGTAAGTAATTAATTACTGACCTAATTTAATACTTACTATACTTATTGTTAGTATTAAATTTTTCTGAGAAATTTATTTCATAGATTATTTCTCATAATTTTGTTTTTATTTAAAATGCGAAATGTATTTGCTATTTTTATTTTATACGTAAGACAATTTAAATATACTTATTTTGTGTTCTTCTATTTGTAAGTGCGTTTAACAATATGAAATCATTAATGTAATATTTTACATTATAATGTCTAATTCTATAAGTTATATCTCATACTAGCTATAGTATAGTTTTCATTTTATGTATATACGAAATCATTATTTTTACACCGTATGCAAAAAAATTTATATTAAAAGTATATACATATAATAATAAAGTAGAATAAGTCGTACATTGTAACGATTAATTCTAAGTTTACTTATACAAATTAATAGATCGTTATATCTTATTGAAATATATAAATTTTTGTAAAATGGCGCAAGAAATTATTATTATTATTATTAAATTACAAATATTAATTAGATAATTCAATAATATTTGTATTTTAATAACAATAATAATAAATTCTTACGTCATCTTATGAAAATTTTTATATTTCAATAAGATAAAACGATTAAATAAATTCCTATTGCAATTTATTAATGCTTATGTACTTATAAACGATATAATCGTTACATGATATCATTATTTACGTATTGTGACGTGACTGAGCATCCTGAGTTACAAGGATCGTGAGATCTGACTACAAGAAAGTTACTAGAATTTTACGTTCTTCCAATGCGGGAGAGAGCATTTTCGCGATCGCGCTACTGATCTCTTTGCGCGATAATTCCTTTTTTTCTATTAACCCATGGGGTTGCAAGGATTTCTCAGGGTTGCGAGTTTAAAAGAAACCTCGTTTATCATCTCCGAAACCTCTCTATTCTACCTCGTCCGATTTTATCACTTTTTCATTCCGTCTCGTAACTGCTCGCGTTTGCACTGATCCATTGCAACGTTTATCCGCCCCTTCCCGTCACCGCTTTTTTCTTTTTCCTTTTTCACGTCTTTCCCTCCTCCTTCGTCCGACCGAAATTCGTTTACCCCGTCGAGCCGTTCCGACGCCCCTCCAACATTTAATTAAACGTCGATCGAAGCCCACGGTCGAAAACGATACAGCTTGTTCAACGCACGAAAACGTCATTGTTCCCCATCCGTCGATCACCGAGCGCCACCGCAACATCGTTAACGCGCTCGTTGTCGACGCGAAACCGCTATCGTTGCCTACGTAATTACTCCCGCCCCTTGTGAGAGATGAGACGAATTAAAAGAAATCGGACGTTGTTTCGCGTAAATTCCTAATTTATAAATTTATTTCCATTCTCGAAAGAGATCGAGATTGAGATTAATTTAACTGTCAACAAATATATAAATGGATCCGGGAAATTCTGTACATTCGCACAAGCTCGAAATGATTTCCGTTGATATTTTGCCTGTTTTTTGCAATTTAAGTTTCAACTAAGCTCACGAAAGTTCTAGCTGCGTTATTAATGAAGGCAGTACGTATGTAGAAGTTGATATATCGACGTTGACGCGACCGACGCATCGGTCGCACCCTCTATAACGACAACCCCTTGTCGAGCTGTGACCCGAGTAGCAGGGTCACGGTGTGTCTTCAAGGTGGCCTGGTAATTGCATCAATTAGCTCTGCAAGAGCGCATTTAAGCACGATCGGGCATCACCGCAAAGCTTCGCATGCGAAACCCGCGTTAATTCTACCGTCGGCGAATTGAGAATTGGCGCGTATAGCACGGGATACGACCTAATCGCGCCGGCTAGACGGAGCGTCTGATTTTATTGTTACCTTCAATATGACTTTCTTCAACGTCTGCGAGACGCGTTATTACACGTCATCGTCAATTATCTCTCGTTCTGAGAGCCGAGAGAGATTGAGACTGTCACGCATTGTAATGAAAACCTTGGAAAAATCGGTCAGTTTTCCGGTACGCAATTATCGGAAGCTATATAAATGATTACGTAAGGAGAGATAGTAATTGAATTAATTTATTAATATGTTTCTTGAGATGATGATTGGAGAGGCGTAGATGGCGCAGAAACGACGACTTTCATATAAGATTTTCCGATACGTCGTCGACGTCGAGCGAGACAGCGAGGAAGTTGTGCGTCAATTGGGATTTCAAATAAGCGACAGAGACAACGGCCGGGATCATAGTTGAATCTCCAGAGGACTTTGGACTGTGCATTTGGTATAGCTACGAATGAAACAGGACAAGAGTGGCGACAAGCGGGGGCGAGGGTCGGTCGCGGAGGGAGCCTAAGGACCAGGAGTTTGCGCGAACAGATCAATACGGGGGCTGTCCCCCGCACATGAACATGTCTCTTTCCCACTCTCTCTCTCTCTCTCTCTCTGTTTTCATCTCGCGTCGCTATACTCTTTCTTTCTCTTTTTGTACTCGTTTTGCGCATTTTTGTATTTTATATGTTTTCCTCTCGCATGAGTTGGCTAATGTGAGATTGTATTTTAATTTTCGATTAGTTCCATTAATCGCCACACATATTCTTTTTATACTTTTTCACATTTGCTCTCTCTCTCTCTCTCTCTCATATAACATAATAATAACTGTACAGGAAATATTTTATGTACTCTAGGATTTTTTAAATAAATTTCTTTGTATTTAAAGTTATTTAGCTGTCTATATTTAAGTCCATCGATCCATTCGCGTCTCCTTCACCCCAGATCCGCGATCCTTATGATCCTCTCTGCGAGCTACTCCCTTTTATTCTAACCCATATTCTCCGTGTCTTCTATTAATATTCTCGCTCGATTGAGCCTCTCGAAGACTCCGTCCGCCTTAAGCTCAGCATATCCAATTCCAGTTTTTGACATATCCTTGGATTCATCTTCCTATCATCCTCCTCGGATACATCTTTTCTTATCATCGCCTAATATAATCTTTTTTTTTTTTTAGAATATTTAAAATCCATCCATCCACCTGCTCTACGATACTCTGCGGCCTCGTAGCATTGACACTGTATCGTCTATCACGTTGAAACATTGACCCGTTCCGCGTGAGCGTCTTTCTCTACTTTTATCAATTTTTCCTCCTATCGCGCCTCTCGTCCTTACATCGCCTTACCATTTCTCCTTACATAGATCTCTCTCCTACTCCGACCGCGAGCTTATACTTCTCTCTCGCCCGTCTCTACCCCTCTATCATGGCCCCTAGTTGGATCAGTTCTTCCTCTCTTTCGCTCGTTCGCTCTTTATTCATGTATAAGGTGTCCGAGAATTATCATTATTACTTTCAATCACTTTGACCAGCCTCAAGTGGACGAAACTTTTGCTCCATCTGTACCATCGTTCCCTCGATACCCAATGTTAAATTAATTTTCTCAAATTTGTCAAATCCGTCGAAGTTTTAATCAATCCAAGATAATTTGGTCCACGTACTTACATAAAGTCGATCAGTGAAAATTCTTGGATTTTCAATTTTCAATATTTGCCGAAAGAAAATCGATCGCGCTGTCGAATGTCACGAGATCGAGCGAAGGAAAAGTTCTCCATATTTTCGCGATGTGTCTTTTCGTCGCGAGATCACCCATCTATCCTGGCTGTACCACCCTGTATATCTGTATCTTGCGCGCGCGCCCGACCGGCGCTCCGTCCTTGTCCGTGACGCGCGCGCTACCCTCAGCGAGGTGGTGGCGGTCCAGCGTGTTAGCCGTGCGGGATGCTGAATCCGTAGGAGAGATTCAGTCGTATTGCCTGGGCCCTCTCTGTCGCACGGCTAACGCCCGGTCGGCAGAGCGTGCGAGGTCTGCATCCGCGTGCCGCCGAGAGGAGCCGATTTCCTCCCTCGTCGAGAGCTCCTCTTCGTCGCGGCGGAAAGAAAATCGGAGACGCATTCGGCGGAATGGGTATGTCCGCGTGAGAGGGATGCGCTGCGTGATTTCGCTGGGGTAGCCGGCGGGTAAGTAGTACGACTCGGAATTTTCACCACCCCCTCTTCTCTCTCTCTCTCTCTCCCTCTCTCTCTCTCTCTACTTCTCCCGTTTGCTCGACATTTTTTACCTACTGGTGCCCGGTGCCTACGCCTAAAATTCAATCGGACACGTACACCTGTATAATTCCAGAGAATCCAATTTCGCGTGCTATACGTGAAACAATTCAGTTTGAATCAATATTCGAATTTTTATTGTTATAATAAAGAAACGTACAAAACTATTCCTACATATTCTTACGCATTATGACATCTGGACTTTGTATTAATATTGCGATACATCTCCTCCCGCATAGGATACGGATAATGGTAATAACTGGTCTCAAATTAAAAGTATCAATTAAACTGAGAATATTGTGAGCAAATTGAAACACGTGTCATGGACATTTTTACAGCTATTTCAATGACTCCTGAACTATATCAGTATCAACAACTCCGTATTTTCGTAATTCTATGTTGCTGCAATTTGTACTGTCAAAAATTGGGCGTAGACGATTTTACATAATACAATAATAAAATCGATTCATCCGCTTTCTCCCTCTACATGACCATTGCATTAAAAATAAAAGGAAATTAAATCTTTTAATCTAATATAATCTTCGTCCATTAATATCGTTTTTTTAGGCGAATATTTTCTGTCCTATCACTACTGTTAGACGTAGGATAACACATATCGTTGAAAAAACTTCGTACCGAGGCTATCACTCATTCTGCCGCACACTGCGTTACTCAAAAAGTTTAAAAGAGGCACGAAACGGCAATTATGGTACTTCCCTCTTCCACGCTTATCTCGCGGAGAATAGGATCGAAGAGTAAAGCGCGGATCGATTCGCGGCCACTTGGCGCGTTCGCGACGGAAAGATGTTGACTGGCACGAAAAGTTGGCAGCGTACGGCCCGATTTTCGTGTTCAAAGATAAACCGCGTGCGCTGATTTTACTCGCGCCGAGGGCGAGCCAAGTGAGCCTCAACTCACATTAGACGAGTCATTGTTTCCCGCTGATTTTGACGAAGCCTCACGGTATATGGCCAGCGACTTACGAGCGATCTCGAATCTGGTACAACTTATGCTTACTCCTAACGCCTCTTTTTCAGTTTCGTCAAAACTTCACTTCTAATTTCATAACGCACGCATAATAATGTGTTACTAACTACGGCGATATTACGGTGAATTTTTGCGCAGCTCGACCATTGTATTGTGCTGTACGCTTTTGTATTCAATGTCGTAGCATTCGTCGAATAACGTAATTGAAAACGAACTTAAATAATCTTTGTATATCTTAAAAGCTACAGAGATATCGAAAAATAAGATAAGCCTTAAAATTGTTGACAAGCATGATAAAATTAGATGATTGTAAAAATCACCGTCTCTACGTCTTCGTCAAATCGAGAAAGATAGAAATATTTATATCTCTTGTGTTGTTGGAAAGATGACAATTTCAGCTTGCCATTCGAATGCGGAAGTAGTTTGCTCTGACGGACGTTAAAGCTGAAATAATGCTTGACGATGATGGGCAAGCTACCCGTTTTTAGCATGGTATATTAATTAATTCTTTAAAATTTCAGCCACCGTAAATAATATTTGTAAGCATGTTATTATTCGGTTCAATCATTGCAAAGCAGAGAGAACAATTTACGCATCTTCGAGAAGCAACATCGTCTTTTAACCAAAAGTTTGACTAAAAATTTAGCAAAAAAATTATTGGAAGGAGAAACAGACAGAGAAATTATCTGATTAATTGAGTAAATTAGGTCAAAATTTTCAATCTTTAATATAACAGCAAATCGAACTCTAATAAAAAAACAATAATTTTTCGTTCGTTATTTTTAAGTATCTATTGTGCCAGAATCGATATACGATAGTTCGTCATATTTCATTTCTGTCCCGTTTATATTTCCATCCGGTTACATCGACAACCTTTATATCTCTTTCAAGAGGCTCTTCTCTCACAGTATAGCAAATATAATCTCTCTCTCTCTCTCTCTCTCTCTCTCTCTCTCTCTCTCTCTCTCTCTCTCTATACCTACCTACCTCTTTCCCTTTATAACCGGCCGTGATATTCTCAATTGGGAATATCCTGTTGAAAAATTCTTCCACAATTGTTCAGCCTTGAAAGACGCTTTTGCATAAAATTATCGTCGGTCGCCTCTCATCTTTTTCTTCGCTTTCCCTCTCCCTTTGAGGGCTGCTTACCCTTCATCACGACCAAGCATGTATTAGCTTGTTCTTCTATTTTTGCGTCGGTGAGATAATGAGATCATAGGCGTGAGCACATTATCGACAAAAGATTACTTCCTACCACGAAGAAGTAAATTTACTCGCTATCGCGACATTGCCGTTTTTTAAAGCGCGATAGCTGCGTTTGTAGGATGCTGAGTAAACAAATCAAAATTCAATCTTGTTGAAAAATTTAATCGATGGCCATCGATGTGAGTTATATTCAATGTTAAATATTTTCTTGACTTAACAATTTGAGTGCCACGCAGCGCGATCGAACTTCTCACTTTTCATGTACTTTTTGCATAAGTCCCGCAACATAATTGCTGATAATACATTCAGCAATATTTAGAACTTGATTAGACTTTTTACTTTTAAAAATGTATATAAAAAAATACATGTATAGTAAATGATAGCTTTACTTATCATAGCACTTTTCGACATAAAACTGCAGGAAAAAAGCGAACACGCTGCTTTGATATCTTTTTCACAAATTTTTACAATCACCTTCGGCAAAAAAAAGCAATTAAATTTGAAACTAAAATCTCAGCTATTGAGTACATATAAAAGCAAATAAAAAACAAGCAACTCGCTTTTATCTTTAAAGTTTAATTTGCAGATAGCTTTTTATTTTAGATCATTTATAACGTGCAAGAACGGTTAACGGTTCAATATATTTTTGTTACGTGAAATATGAATCCCAAATTGAGAAACACACAAATTGAATTCGTGATCTTTTTCAGTTTTTTTTATATTTTTTTAAATTAAATTCCGATCGCCAGATATTACCATTTGGGAATGAAAAACGTCGCTGCAATCAGGCGTATTTATCGATTATTGAAGTTTAAGTATAAAACCACGGTATGAGTCTCTCATATAGTATGTATGTTAAATAGATCATCAATTGAAGCGAGTTGTATTCTAAAACTGTCCACGTGCGGGCGTATAACGTAAAGGCGCATTTTAAAGCCGTGTTTATAAAAGGGAGACGTGCCGATAGTTTTCGAACTACGAGAAACGCGAGGAACAAACGCGCCTCTTTATATGTGGGCGCGCGCCCACACACACACACACACACACACACACACACATGCAGAACTTTAATAATTTAATCTCCAAACGCGTGGTTTTGATGCGCGCCGGAATTGCAAAAACCCTTCCGACACGCGTTCCAATTTATTAATTCCAATTCGGCATACAAATTCGATTTAAGACGCTATACCGTCTGAATTTGGTGCGAAAATTTCGCACCGTGTGAGCACGTCATCGCGATATATCGGGCACGTAGGGCCGTTCGACATCGATCCCTCGACGTCTCTTTAAATTCGCGCCTACGCCAGAGATAGAGCTTCTGCAAATATCGCGAATAGACGATGATGTATCATTCTCTCGCTCTTTCTAAACCCCCCTCTATTCCTCCGCCTTCTCGTCTCTCATCCAGCGGGCTTATTTCCGCGCGTGCGTTTATTCGCACGCGTGCACACGTGCGAGCGCATCACGAGCCGTTCGTCAGTACGACAGCGCGGTTTCGCGCGGTCTTTTCTCAACTACAGAGAATTACCGTCCGTCCGTCTCTCGCGCGCAAGTTAATAATGCAGAAATCCGTTACGGAATTCGACTGAACTTTATATACGTGACTCGCTCGCGCCCGGGTCACGACCCTACACGACCCATCCTGTCCGATATCTGGGGCACACTTGAATTTTAAACCGCGTAATACGATTGCTCGTCGCGCTCGATTAGCCACCCCGCGCCCCGAGGGGCGGGAAAGGGGGGGAGGGGGGCAAGCATCTCTGCGGCGCAGACTCCCCGCGAAATGTGTGCTCAATAGTAAATGTCAACCTGTATGTCATCGGTCATGCACGGAGTGCACGATATCGTATGCACGGCCAAAAGAGCTCTCTCGACATTCGCGGATCTGAGAAAAGCGTACAGCTCGTATAGTTGCGCCGCGCAATTTTTCGTGCGATCTCTCTTTTCGTAGAAGAAAAAAAATCACATTAGTCATCCCGTTTGTTCGGAAAAAAATCGATAAATTTGCTGCGTTCACAAAAATAGCAGGGTGATATTAAAAGATAACATATAGTGACGTCTACTAGACCAAAATAGATATCATTATGTCGTCACTCTGCTCCCTCCTCTATTTGAGTTTCATGTATATATAAAATATATTGTATGTATACTTATATAACGTATTTATGACATCAATTAAAATATTGAAAGTTGAGATTGTAAGATTTATTCATAAATATTATTAAGTATCAAGATCCGTTTTGACGTGTTGACGTTTTTCTATATTAATTGTTTAAACATTTCATGAATTAAATATTTAGTGTGCTCTCGTTAGCCCCACAACGGGGGGGGGGGGAAGGGGGCCTGTTGTCCCCCCGTCATAAAGTATTTAAACCCGCACGCGGCCTAGCCGCCTTTATTGTTTATACCCCAGGGGGAATGTTCCCTGGGAAAACATTAAATGAAAATAAAGATAATTATTTGTTTACACGTCGCCGTGAAAAATATTCTTTCTAAATTTATTGCAATAAATACTACCACATGTCTCGATAAGCGAACAGTAAGATAACATACTCATGTGACTAATAGAAAGATCCAAATTGAAATCTTGGGATAATATCTTTCACAATAAGTTATTTTACAGGATTTAAAAGATGATCATTAGCGTGAAATTATTAAATTGCTTTAAATTTAATTATGATATTACTCCGGATTTAATTTAGAGCTGCAGTGCTTTAAAACTGATAAATGTTTGGCGAGCAGTTTGCTTAAACTGAAAATTGTAAGATTCACATATTCTCGAGTAGAACAGCAGGTCACGATGACATTCGTCGACGAGCGTCAAAATGATGTTAAAATGAATCATAATTGATCAAAAAGTGACTTTTAATAATTATTTTGATGTCATGTCATGATGACTTGTTCTGCTTGAATTGTTAAGCACCAAGCTCCGCTTTGATTGTGTTAGCGTTTTCTCATCTTAATTGTTTCAGCTAAAGTATATTTGCTCTACATGCTTCCACGTAAAATCAAACTTAACAATTTTACGCGGTTAGAACAATCTGCTAACGTAATATAATATAAAATAATATATAATACAATATATGTAAATTAATATATTTCCGATAACTTCTGAATAATTTCTTTCTTTCGGGACGTATCGCCTTTCCGTCCACGAGTCCGTCGGCAAATCAATTTTTAAATATCAAAGGCCAGGATCTGAGCCTCTTGTATCCACTAACGAGTGCTAACGAGCAGAGATGTATCTACGTGGGCTTATTTGTATAGCAATGTTAATCAAGGAGACGGAATAATTGACGCGGTATCGATCGCGAGAGCGCGGCTTTACATCCGATTAATCTGTGCGTATCCTCGTGTTTCTCCATTGCCTGACCGTCCACAAATGTAATAGTCCCATTATTAGATTTGTTAAACGTATAATGTTAAAGGAGGGGAAGGGAGGGAGGGGTGCTCGAAGATAAACAATAATATAATGTTCCATTGTACCGATTGTGTTTTACGCGGCAAACATCGAAACGTGCGCCAAACTTCGGGATCGCAATAAGCTCATAATCTTATATGATAAACACGTAACAACGCACATCCGCTTGTTAACCATTACAGCACTATGTGACTGTTAGTTATGGCGTTATATAGCTCTATGTTGTGACCAATGACAAGGATCATCTTAAATGCTTCCTTGATAAAATTGCTCGTGAAGAGCTATCATAAAAGAAATAAAAGAATCTAGCGTCAAACGATCCCCATGGTTGGAAGCTATTATTGCAAATTTCTATAAGAGATAATAATCCCAGTAAAGAGTTTTAAGAAGAATGCAATCATTGGAAAACCTTTAATTGGTAAAGCGGATATCACACTAAAAGTCTCGAATACGCAAAAAAAAATTAAATTAATTAAATTGTTATCTCTCGATATAGCTCTCGGTATCGATTGAAAGCCCAATTTTAAAATACGCTTTTCTCGATCCTGTGTAATATATATATATATATTTTTTTTTTCTAGAAATGGAACCATCGATCATTTAAAATCAATACGGGTTACGTATAAACATTAAATATACCATACGTCTTTATTTAACATACGATTCTAGAAATCGAAATTTTGAGAAGCGTCGACGGAGATGATATATATATATACAAAGGGGAATTCTTTCGACACGGCATACATCTAAGGCTCGTTCTACAATTCGTCGTATGTCGGGTAGTAAACCATAAGAATTAACCAATTACAATCGAATATTCTTCTTACATTCAACTGCGATTGGTCAATTCTTACGACTTACTTTACAATCCGACATACGACGTATTGTAAAATCGACCTAAGAGGTCGACGACCTGTGTGATCGAAACCGCGTATTTCCCATACATTGTCTACATAACTGATGCTTCGACGTGTCCGATCTCATATGGTCGATTTCGCGGGCTAATGAAAATCTGGAAAGGTATTTTTTGGCCTGTTCGTGGGGGATCATTGCCGCTAGAAATTCATTCGTTCTTCGGACGGGCTAACGAGAGCATCTCCGACGCGAATAAAATCTAAAATCTCAGTGTTACTATAAGGACTCAAGGTGATCACATTCGCCCCTAGGCGTTGTCCTAGCGCGACTCAGGACACATTATCGGTCCCTAGGCGGTGCCGCGGTAATTCGTTATAAGTCTTAATCTAAGTATATATGAGCATTAATAAACAGTTGAAACGAAAACACGCGTGTGGATAGTAATTTATCCCAGCGACAAATTCCAATATGATTGAGAGGGACACAAAACACTTTTGCAACTCTCTGTAGGCATTTAGCGACGCTGGTTATTACGTGGCTTTTATACTATCAATCATTCAGTTGCAGAGCTCACACATCCGGAAGCGGACGAGAGCACGGTACGGAGAGGGAGGATGGGAGTGTACGTGACAGGCGTAATCGGCGTGATCGTGTTCTACGTCGCGGTGCTAGCCGTCGGCATATGGGCCGCCGCGTTCAAGAGGAGGCAGGCCGCGCAGGGCCACCTGCAGGATGACATGATGCTGGCGAACCGACGCCTCGGCCCGTTGCTCGGCGTCTTCACCCTTATCGGTAACTGTCCCCGATGATTTCAACCGTGTACAAAAAAGGATAAAAAATGAATTTTTTTTAAGGCCATTTCGTTACCGTTTCAACGTAAATTTCGTTTCTACCGTGTTCGGATATTCAGATATTACGGCGAAACCTGCTTTCTGTTAGTAGAATAGAATTTTCTCGACTAAATTTTTCCACGGAAACTTCACCCTTTTGTCCACGTAAATAATTGAAATTTGTTACGACAAGAGTACTCTGTCTGCGTCGGACAATCTACTTATCGCGTCACGCGTGACCCCGTTTAGAGAGAACGCAGGTCTATTACGCGAATTTCCTGCTTCGAAACGCTTCGAAAGGTCAGCGAGGTCAAGGATCAATCTACGTGATATCAATCTGCGCGATATCAATCTACGTGATATCGGAATTATGCGGGTATTATTAGAGAACGATGAAAAATTGCGCTTGCAAGCTCTGCCCACGCGCTCCTCCGCGATCGAAGGGAGTTTTTCCTCAATCGTGCGGAATTTGATTGAACGCTATCACTTCTTACGCTTTCTCGAGATTTAACATGTCTTTTTGCAGCACTTCAAAAATATGCACATGATATATACAGATATATATACGCGAATTAATTTTCGAGGATTGGAAATCTATAAATTTAAAAAAATTACCGTGACGTCAGACGTCAGCCTCTGCAGGCATTGAACTCACTCACGGAATTGATAATTCATCGTGAGTTGCCGCGCCCGAGAAGCACCCTCTTTTCTGAGCTCGTTATATCCTCCGTCAGACTTTACGAAATTATCTCGCAAAAAGCGTGCGCACGCCACGACTTTATTTTCTCCCGCCCGATATCGACACATGTCAACTCGCCTTGCATTGTAAGGGGTAACGTCGTAAAAGGAAAAGCGTCGATCGCATCTTCGTCCGGTTGTCTTATTTAAAATTAATGTCGCGCTTTCTCGCGATATATTTTCGGCTACGCTATTTTTAACCCAGCTCCAATTTTCGTGGCGGAGGTTTCGTGACTCTCCGCGAAATGGATTTATATCGTTTTCCTTTTAATCCCATTTTACCTTTTACGAGCTACCTGCGCACCTCGTTTTCATTGGACCGTTTCAAATTTTCTCATTAGTCTGCCCTGCACTGGAATATCCCTTTGCACTCTCCATTACAGTAATGACCACTCCGAGATATGCATCCGTAGAAAAACACGATGTCAAGTACATCCCCTCCCCACCTCCTCTCTGTGCCTCTCTTTACCAATTCGTTTATCTTTCCCATTTCCCTCCCATTTCTCGTATAAACCGGACAATGAGATAGGAATAATTTACCGTGCATTTGTTTCGTAATTTACAAGCGAAAAAGTTCGCTGACATGACGTACTTTAGGTGGCAGGCGTAACAAATGCCGACAGTTGTTGTAATATATGTGACTGAAGGGGCTTAATTAATGCAACGTATATATTCTTATCAATAAAATTCCGTAACTTCTCTTGAAAGAGAATCGTTTAAATTCAACGATAATCAAAGGGATATACGAATACTTTTACGACTCACCGTGTGTATGCGCAGCGACATGGGTCGGAGGAGCCTTCGTCAACGGGACCGCCGAGGCCATGTTTACGAGGGGTCTAGCCTGGTGTCAAGTGCCCATCGGGTACAGCCTTAGCCTGATTTTCGGTACGTCGCACATGGCATCATCATGTGATAAACCCAGTATCCTAATTTGGTCTCCATAATTCAAGCTGGAAATATTTAAAAAAAATATTTGTAAAATGTGGGCGACTAATGATCGCAAGAATTGAACTGGTTCTTGAATGATAAAATCGCAAACGAACCTCTTGCTTAATTATTCACACCTTCTTCGCCGTCAAATTCAATTTCGTTTTGTCCGCGCCAATCAACGCATCCAACGATGAATTATATCGCAGGCGCACTGCTCTTCGTGCGCCCGATGAGGAAGGCCGAGTACGTGACGATGCTGGATCCCTTTCAAGAACGATACGGCGCGGGCGTCGGGGGCTTGCTCTTCCTCCCGGCGCTGTGCGGCGACCTGTTCTGGTGCGGCGCCGTCCTGAGAGCACTGGGAAGCTCCCTGGCCGTCGTCGCCGGCGTCGACCCGAACATCAGCGTTTGCGCGTCCGCGCTCTTGGCGGCTATGTAAGAATAAATAGAAACAGAGTTACGCTCGGGGGATGTTTCTAAAGTTCTGGGAATTGTACAACTGAATTGGAATTGAAAACATCACGTTGAAGTTTTCCCATTTAACTGAACGTATACATTTATATCTCAGCACGCGAGACCATTCCTCTTATCTGGGTCGTCTTCGGAAAACTTTCAAGCGGTGCGTCTTTTATCCTTTATCATCGATTTATAGCTCGCGAGATTCCCAGAACTTTGAAGACATTCCTCGCACGTATAGCTCACGTATTCGTGTCACGAGCGAGATGAGAAACGCGAAATGTGCTCTTTCAGATACACGGTCTTCGGCGGGTTGTATTCCGTGGCGTGCACCGACGCGCTGCAACTACTGTGCATTCTGCTGGGTTTAGCGATAGCCGCGCCGTTCTCCATGCTGCATCCCGCGGTATCATTCGAGCATCATCTGACGCCGAAGGACTGGCTGGGACACGTGAAGAACGAGGACCTGGGCGAGTGGGTGGACGGTATGCTGCTGCTGGTGTTCGGCGGTATACCTTGGCAGGTGATTTGATATCCTTCAAATAAGCGGCAATAAAATTGACATCGGACATCTGAAAGATTTAAGAGATTTGAAATGAAACGAAATTGCAGCTTATATGGCCTTACAATGCCATTACAAAGAACATTGTGCTGCTTTAAAGAAATTACTAAAATAATTCATCTTCTTCGTTTATTTTACTTATTATTTTGCTTGTTGGAAGGTAATAAGTTCAGCGTCGCGACAAATTTAATGTCCGTTAACACGGAGCCTTTAGACATTTTTCTTTTTTCTTCTTCCCCGCAGGGTTACTTTCAACGAATCCTAAGTATTAAGAGCACTTCCGTTGCAACGACCCTATCAGTTGCCTCGATGTTCGGTTGCCTGATACTCGCGGTACCATCGGCCGTAATCGGGGTGGTCGCTCGTGCCACCGATTGGTCCCAGGTGCCAGGTTACAACAGAACGTTCACCACGGACGACGGAAACGCCGCGTTGCCGATGGTCCTGCGGTACCTCACGCCCCAATGGGTGTCTTTCGTTGGTAAGTTTCCGAAGTTAACTTCCGCTCTTTCTCATCACAAGAAGAAATCATGCGAATTTACTTTTTACAAATGTATTAATCTCGCTAAAGGTCTCGGTGCGATCTCGGCGGCAGTGATGTCCTCGGCGGACTCCAGTATACTCGCCAGTAGCTCTATGTTCACCAGAAATGTCTACAAGCTCACGATAAGGCCGAAAGTAAGCGTAATTTATCGCCGATCAATCAACAAGCACCAACAGACGTCATTGAAGCCTCTCCTTTGTTACAGGCGTCCGAGCGTGAGCTAAACTGGGTCTTGAGAATTGCCGTAATCGCGGTTTCCGTGCTGTCCACTCTCGTCGCTCTCACGGTCAGCAGCGTTTACTACCTTTCGTAAGTATAAACACGTTCTTCTTCATTTCTTTTACAACAGGCAAGCACATGCTCGCGCGTAAGTCCCGCGGATAATTTTTGCAACGACTTCGCATATGAAAGAATATATGGAAGACTTAAAAAAAATTAATATATACATTTAAATCGCAATAATAAGCAATAGAAAATCTTTGAACGTGAGTTGTATCTTTTTTATCTGGCAATTTAATTCATTTTATCTATTGTTTTCCATTTTTCTCTGTCTTTTTAATTGATATGCCTATTCGTGAAATTAGTTTGCACGTCATTTATTGAATCCTAGATCTAATGATTAACAAAATACATCACATTTTTGTTACAGGTACTTGTGCTCCGATCTCGTTTACGTCGTTCTGTTCCCGCAACTGTTAGCCGTTATCCATTGGCCTACTATGGTGGATACCTACGGCTGTTTGGCGGGATATTTCATCGCTATCGTTCTGCGTCTCGGTGGTTAGTGACAATTATTAAATTATTAAAGCATTAGTCAAATGATACAAATAAAATTACACAGTGTGTCTAAAGATTCTCCCTTGTTTTTGTTTATATTCAAATGTATATAAAACATTCTAATTTCTTTTTAGTATTTCAAATTCTTTACGTTTTTACGATTGATATCTGAAGCATTGAAATGTCTTCTCATACAGATAATTGTTTGAAATAGAAATCTTCTAAAAATCTATTAAAGTAATATTTATAAGTAAATGCTCAACGATTTTAGGTGGTGAAAGAGGACTTGGCATAATCCCGCTGATCGAATATCCGTTCTACGATACGAAAACGCGCACCCAGAAATTCCCCTTTCGCACCGCCGTCATGATAATCGCACTCTTCACGCAGCTTTTCACCAGCTTCCTCACCAGAACCCTGCTCGGTAAAGGGTACTTCCCGCAATGTTGCGACGTGCTGAACATCTACTCGCCCGGGAAGTCCAAGGAACCGTCGGGTGTCATGCAAAGCAGCTCCGGCGCCGCTCTCATGGATTCATCCTCGGTATAAAAAAAATTGCGAATTGCTAATGATAAGCGTCGTTCGCTCGGTGCGCCCGATCGATCGATGACGCGCCGATTTCTCTTCTTCCAGAAATCGACGTCGGGCATAGATTCCTGCGATGGCTGCGTTTACGACGACGAGAGGACCTGCAGCCGCGAGAACATGGTCGATCGCGGCGACCGTGACGCGATGACCGGCAGCGACCTTCCGAAGAGCATCGGGACGTCAGTGGTGCAACGAGCGAACCAGAATTTGCAAAATCTGCGTAGCGCGATGCCGACGCCGGCGCGGCACGTCTCGATGGCGAGCCCGGTGTACACGCCGATACCGCCGAGCGACGCGTGCAAAGAACAGATCCTCGGGGTGAGGAATCTGCGGAGTCCCATGACTCCCATGAGTCCCGTGAGTCCCATGAGTCCCATCGGCCCTCATCCGATACTCTCGCCCACGCGGTCGATCGGCGTCCCGGCAACGCCGATCGCACCGTGCGCCCCGTCTTACGCCAAGATGGGCTGCGAGCTCGGGCCGAGCAACGCCGAGAAGACGCCGCGGAACATCAACGACAAGATCAGCATCGTCGACAGGAGCAACATGGAGTACAACTTAAACGCTCAGGAGAACCCGCCCGCTAGCGTCGGGCCCAGAAAGAGCGTGAAGGGCGTGAAGCTCGTCGGCATGGAGGGTGGTGGTGGCATGCTGCGGAGACCGTCGCTGCAGGTGAGGGACGACATCGACGAATCGTCGTGTTTGTGAAGCCCGCGACTAGTCGGGCCGCCGTTTCATTTTTGCGCGCATTTTGTTTTGTATCCTCAGTTATCTGTATGAGTTATTTTATTAAATTCTATATACTGGTTTTACGTATGTGTATGTTTGTTTATTTATCAGCGGTACGATATTATTCAACAATAAAGATCACGAGGTCCCGCGGGGGTTCTTATAGAGAGGATCTCCCGCGAAATCCCTCAGTATCTCCTATACGTAGCTTCTCCCAATGATGTTTAATCTTAATACGCTGAATTCTATATTTTTGTTAATTTATCATTTTTCTCCGCGTGTCGCAACTTTTCATTGAACATCGAAAAAAAGCATTTAATAGCAAATGTGATTCTTTAATTGTTAATCGGTAATGGATGTAAAAAATTATATTAGTTGCTTCTCTAGATTGTTCAATTGAATTTTACGCACTTATTTTTATGCATATTATTTTATCCATATATTTGGTTACTTGTCAACGGCACGATTGTTCGTCAATTAAATTGGTGAGAATCCGGAGGATCTTCGGAGAAATTGAGGATCCTGAGCAAATCAGAGATAATCCTCCAGAGAGATCCTGCGCGATATCGCAATATCTTGGCGTGGCTCTTGGAGTATGTATTGAAGGTAGATTTCCCATAGCTTCCCGTGCATAGCTCCCATGAGACGGCGTTTTGCGTCACGTGTCCTCAAAGCACATTCTCACCGACACCGTCGGTGGAGCTAGTCAACATTCTGGAGAGGAGACAGAGCAGCGGCTCGTACGGACCGGGATCTCTGTCCCCCGTGCCGGCGATGGGGGTGGAGGCATGCAAAACCCACGGGACCGCGACTGAGGGGCAGAACGGGAACGAGCATTGCAAGATAAAGAGAGGCATCGTGCGACATCACAGGTATCTATATAAGGAAACGCGAGGAATACGAAAATCAGATGAAAAGATTCCAGATCTTGACTCGCAGTTACTTATAACGTTTTTGAATATTTATATATCTTTATGCGAATAAAAAAAAATGATATTCATCGTGTTAAAAATTAGATACAGAGATTCTAGAAAATCCTTCCTTCTTGAACTACAAAATATATCTCTGAAACTATTTTTGCGAATTACAAAGGAAGAGATTGGACTTGTGATATGCAAATGACAAAGTCCTAAAATTTCCTTCTATCTTGCCTTATTGTTAGCAAAAAAATATCCATAAAATTTCTAAATCTATACATTCGAGAATTTATATATGGTATCATAAATCAAACAGAATCACCATCTCAATAAAAATTATATAGGTAATATAAAATAAAATAGAGATATTATAATTCTCTATAAAGTATAGACGCGATGGGATGCTATTGAAAGTAACATCTTATAATAAATTTTGAACAAAGAGTTTAATATTCACCGTAAAAGGTCCGATCATCGAACAGTCTCTCCGTTTATGTCTCTCAAACGTTTGCGCAGCTTCAATGACACGGGCGACCGAGTGTCGTTGACGACGCTCGCCAGACAACCGAATTACCCATCAATGCCGCTGAGGCCGGACGACTGCCGTATGACATTAGCGAGGAAGGACAAGCGCCTGGCCACTATCGGCAGGCATTCGTCGATGAACGAAACGGAGCTCAACAACACGAGCAGCCTGATTGTCAGTCCCACCTTCAGCATGTACAGTTCGGCCGCGAAGAGCTCTAATTATTTCGTCACCGACGACGAAGCCGTCAGCAGGTTCTAAAATGGTGTTCCGTAACTAGGAGGTCTCCAGTCTTTACAGAATAAATATATTGGAAGACAGTTATTAATTACTTATTTTGAGTATCAAAAAAGCACTGTATCAGAATAGCTTATAATACTCTAAATAAGTAATTTCCAGTATTAAATTGAATTTTCGTAAGGGAGAACCGAAAACGATACTTGCGGACTCACTTATGAAGTCGAAATCGGCACGTTCAGCTGGTGCAACAAATTTTGGTTCAGGTCATTTTTCTTATTCATCAAATTATATTTTTTCTTTTTAGATAGAAGAGAATGAAATTAAAAGCATAGGGTTTTGTAAAAGACATTGAAAAATTTTTACCTGGATAGAAAGAGGAGCAACGATGACTACTTTGATTAAGGACACTGCGTATAATTTCATTTTCGATATTATCGTGTATTGTAGAATACATCTCTTGCATCAGCTGTACTCCCACTGTTGCGTCCCTGTTCTAATAAGGCACACTTGGAGAACACGAAACAATAAGGACAATCATAAAACCCGCCCCGTCATTCTCTCGGCGTGCTCAATCCTGTAATTCTGTTTGTTGTCCGATGGATTCTATCTAGAACTGTCACAAATTTACATACGCAGAAAAGAGAGATATATTGAGAAAGAGATATATATTGAGAGATTGATAGATCTCTCAATCAATAAGATGGTCAACACGCGTACCACCATGTTAGTTAACAGAATTTATACTGAGCGTTTTATATTGTGGATTCGGAAACAACATGAATTACACGCTCATATATTTGTGATAATTTGCGTTCTATAATCTCCGTTACTGCTATATTCGTTATTCGCATTTCATTCCTTGGTTTGAGTAACACTCATTATTTATGAAGAACCAAGTTAACGAAGGAAATATTTGACAGTCTTATATGAAAGTTACTTCGTAAGAATAAATTATTATATATTATTAGAATTTTAAATAGTATGACATAGCGTTCGGATGCAAAGCTAATCAATTAGAAATAGAGATCCTACAGAAATTTAATACTGTAAGTTATTGATTAGTAATTACTAATTAATTACTTATTTTGAGTATTAAAGCACTGCTGTTAGTGCTTTTGTTCAATAAATAAATAATTAATCATTAATCAATTTAATACAGTATTAAATTTCATTAAAGAATCGAAGTTTATTAGTACAACTTTTGATGAACGTTATTTACTGTATACGTTTATACACCCTTCATTCACTTGCTTCTTCTGGAAAAAGAAATAAAATTTCTCGCCACATTTAAGTGAAATTACACAACGAATTTAAAAATTCAATTGGCAATAATTATATAATTTCGTATTGGAAGTAAATTTCTTCCTTAAATTAATTTTAATTCGTTTAGATTTTACTGCATCTGTACGTATCATTGTGCGTATTTGTTATTTGTTGCGCGTTGTCTTTTGCTGTTTGTTGTATTTTTTTACGTAGGTATGTGAAGTACTAAACTAATACCAAACTAAACTCACACACATTTCTTTCTCGCAAACAAGTAATTTCTTGTTACGCTACTTCGACTGTATCGAGAACATTTAATCTCGATTAGGCATTTGTATACTATATATATAAAATACGAGACTAGAAACAGCGTTTTATAATTCATAGGACCCACTTACCAATCTTCAGACTGACAACTATGTACGGAACCAATAGTTCGTAGGTGTATGTAACCAATTTTGTAAATCACAGGTCTCCGACTTCGTGACATTCCAACTTTGAACTTAAAATAAGACGAAACTAACGCGGGCAATCTCTTGTTTTGTTAAGAAACTAAGAGGCCTGGCTGGATTCGTAATGAATATTTAACATTAATCACTTTTTGTATGTACATACACGCAGACATACATACACAAATACACTTGATGTATATACACATACACACAATTGAGAAGAATTTTGGCGCACATTTATAAACATTTTAGATTTTTAATATGACCCAGTTAATTACTAGTGATAAAATAATAATAATACCTTGGGATAGACATGCAACATTTATATTAGAATGTCTTAAATTACGATGTCAGAGACAAGAGAATTGGAATAAAAAGCATTCAAATAATTCTTGTAACCAAAATTTAAGAATTTAGTCAAAGAATTTAATAAAATCTCTTTGACGATGAGTTAAGTAGAGATTAAAGAAATTACCATAAACCTTATCTTGATCATATTGTTGAATAATGAACAAAATAATTCTAAACAATTTCAATACTGTGAGGATACTTACTCTTCATATTGCTTTAATAAATTATTTCCGACGTTTACGTTCTATGCAAAATTCAACGAACTTTAGTGAATGTATATTTTAAACTGTCTTTCCATTTTTTTTGTCTCTGGTATTACACAATTCGGCGTCATGCTAAAATAAATCTCGTGCGACAACACACATCTACGTGGTGCCGAATGTACCGGGAATGTGAATGCATTTACTATTTCTCTTTAGTTTAATTCGAGAGGAAGAAAAAAGAGACACGACCCGATAAGCGTGGTCGTGAGAGAGACGACGCCGCAAGCTCCGGCCGCCAAGCAGATCGGCAGGGCTTGCGTCGTTGATAAGAACGGAACGTCCAAAGAGTGTCACGTGCAAATTTACGATATGCCAACAAGAAAGTACGATATTTTTCCACCGACGCGATATATGTATCCTAGCTCCGTAGTATTGTATAGCACGACACACAACTTATATATTGTACAAGTACAGCTACGAACGCGGATTACTTGCGGTTGATCCACATTATATTTAGTGAGGAATGTCCTCCTCAAGCTCAATAATATACCTAGAAGGAATGAACACGAATGATAATTAGAGATCACCTGATATATAAATAGCGAGATTTTTATATCGCGCAAAGAAACTTTAGATAGCAAAAATACCTTCTTCATCGCCATTGGATGAGCAACATGAATTTATGCGTGAATACGAAAGTTTACTTGTCATTGTGTTATTTCTATTAATTTCAAAGGTAGAGATTTAAGATTATTGTAGATGGGGCAGCCAAATATTTAGCGAAATCTTCAGTTGGCTGCAGTTTTGTTATAATAATTATATCCGAGCGCGAAAATAACGCAAAGATAGAGCCAAGAAACTTGCACGTAATAACGCGTGTCGATTTCTAAATGTCATTCTCGCACCGTCATTAATTTAACACCCTACCGTTGTAAATGAGCATTAAATCTTAGGGATTAGCATAAGGACGATTGTAGTTACTTAAAAAGAGTGAGACTTCATACTCGAATCGCATCATTTAGACTCTCTACGCACTTTTGTAAGACGCGCACGATGTAAAATATATAGCGGAGAGATGAACATCGAATACCTGCATCAGTATTATTAAATTTAAGACGACGAGCATTCGAGACTTAATCGACTCGTGAAGAACTCAAAGAAAGTCCTTCATAGCGTAGTACTTAATCCTTTAAGGTAGAATAATTCGTCGGCTCGATGGTCGCTGCACAACGCGTGCCCTTACTCTCTAAGTATTTTTCCGCCCCTTACGGAAACCATTAATTCTAGTCTATTGCAAACCTAAATATTAACAGAATATTAGTAGAAAATTAATTTTAGTATAAGATGAAGTAACCTTTATATAAAATATCTTGTCACCTTAGGAAATTTCTTTTTGTTTTAATATCATATAATTCGCGTGATATTTAAACTTTCCAAATAACAGAGTAAGGTGAAAAGGTGATGATGTCTAATAAATGTCGGACATCTCGTCTTTTGCCGTCGCTGCTATTTAAGATCTGTCTATCATTTCTGCGATTCTTCACGTTTGCATACGAAGTAACTCGTGGTACTTATATATGCTACCTACCCTGTATATTACATATCTATTTTCTCTGAAGACTTATATATTTCCTCGTGCGCGCGTGTATGCGACCGTCGGAGCTTTTGTAAGAAAATACCCTTTGTAACGTACGCGTTCATACCTATGTCATGTATTACACGATACTTACTGTTAATAAGTAGCATATACAAGTGTATTCATCTTCGGATAAATTACGCAATCGATATATTGTGCAACGTGAATTATGTGCCAAAGCGTAAGATATAAAGAGAATGCCATTGGCCTGACCGCGCCGATAATGTGCGTCGAGGAGGATCGAAAAAAAATTATATCAAACGTTATGCGCGATACAGTCGATTTATAAACTAATCGAAAATTCAACCCGCTGAAATTGGTTCTAATATCAAACCTTTCTGTTTTATCGGAAATTGATTATTGATTTTTTTCTTGAAAGATCTAGAAAATGAAAATGATTTTGAAACAGATTCGTTAAAAATTCATAAAATCTTTTGGCGCGAAAATATAATGCAATAAACTTGAATGTGCGTGATATTTGGAAAAACTAAGTTTACGATTGCACGATCAGCTCCTTGAATCTTTTTGGCGGATACGGTCAGCTAATGTACAAGTTAGTCACGTAAGCTCGCCTTGATATAAGAAATTGTTCAGCATTAGGGAAGATCGACAAGAAGGGAAGCATTGACGTCCGATATTTGTAATGAAATTCCGAAAAGACCTCCATGAAATTTGGTAAAAATATCTCAAACGTTCGGAACGGATATTCGAATTTGATAAAGTTTTGTTAAGATAACATCTAAATATAAATATTTTGTGCAGAAAATTTAATATGTATAAAGCGCTTCTGATTTAACCATTTATCTCAATCAACATTACCTCGATAATTATAAATTAATTTTATTTGCGTCAAAAAATTTGTCCACGAGTAATACCTACTTGTTTTGTTACTTCAGATCCTTCTAAACCTCACGAAGATCGGAGAGCTTTTCGGAATTTCATCTATTTCTTTTAGATATTTTCGTCATATTAAATCATTCGCATTAATGGTAGTCTCTAATGTTATCACACAGTATTTGTCATGAGCGCAATGACTAAGATAATAATCGCTGTAATGAACGATGTCGCTCAAAGTGCCGAATAAAGGAGACGAACTCGCAAGTCGCAATAACATTTATTCAGAAGCATATGTAACTTATAATAGTATTCTTTATAATCGTACAATGTCCTCAAACGTAATGAGAAACTGTCAGAAAATTTAACATACCGAATCTACATGTTCTATCCTAATTCCGCTAGAATCTTACTTTTATTTAAATATTTTTAAAAATTATTCTTTTATTCTTTAAAACAAAATCCTTTTCTTTTTTTCGGTATCAGCGAATCTTTGATTAATTTCTATATAAAGTTCTATATAAAGTTCTATATAAAGTTCAACCCCGAATGCATATATGCGTCGAAGTATTACGTTTAACTTGTATGAGACTGGTGAGACGCACAATCTCTCCGTTTAGTTTTTAGAAATTAAAATCGAAATCGGTATCAAATTCAACATAATAATTTTTATAGATAAATATCCGAAATTCATTTCCACTCATGATTTATCACGCAACACCATCATGTTCCTCTACCCTGTTTTTCTTCTTATTACTCAGTTTCGACATAACTCACAATCAGTACATTAACAGAATTTTTATTACGCCTTATCTTAAAATAATACCTCAGAGATATCATATATCCCGTACTTATATTTATAAATCATCTCCAAGAGAAATACAACATCCTTTTAACAGTTTTTATAAAACTTTAAAATTCTAGAAATTAAGACCTGTCTTATTGTTGGACGATTTTAAAATGTGAAATATAAAAATGTGACTTAACATATATTAAACGCGCATTATTGAAAATAAAGATCGTTTTAATCGTGAACAAATCTCGAATATTATCTGTATTTTGAGATACATCTAACAGCGTCATAATAATTTCGGTAGAAAATATAAAATATTTAGTTATCTGTTCAACTTTAGTTCTGTAATAAGATAACAATACGAGTTGTTGCTTTAGCGATCAATTCGGTAATCTCATCTTGATATTCGTCTATGTACAAGTATATAGTAAAAAATTATATATTATATTATGTGATGTGTTGATGTGTATACATGTAAGTAAAAAAAAGTATTCGAACCCCCTCAATATTAATACTTATTGACAGGGATATATAGTGATTAAAGTTTTGATTACAATAATCTTGATGTAAACAAATAAGTTTAATGATATAAATATAAATTTAATTAAAAAGTTTCAGAGTATGAATATGTAATACTGTATATAAATGTGTTATATAGTTACTTTATATTGAATTATTATTTTTCAATACAAGTCAAATCTCAGTTGAACGCAGTACACATTTCTCTTTCTCAAAAAAATCCTATAATATTTCCACTCATGATTTATCACTTTCTCAATTATAATTATCAATTTCTTAAAACATGTTCAAAATTAACTAAAGAAATACTGTTGTGAACTACTGTATGTTACTTCAATTAGAATGAACACTATAGATAAATTCGACGAGATGCAATCAGCTCTCTTCCACTTCATAAATATAGAAACATGTAACAATCCGCTCGCATGAGAAGGTATACCTCTTACAATTATTAAAATAATGTATCAAAAATTTCCATAGTGCCGGGTCATCATTAAAAAATTGAACAATACAAATACCGCAAGTTGTTTATTGTTATTCTGGAGATTTCCGTAATATATATTCTTTTCATCAGTGTTATAATACAAATGATAATGACCTGGTAATATCTCGAAGTAATTAAAATAAATAATTATGGCTGTAAAATAATTATTACATAACAAAACTAATCAAGTTGTTTTAATGTGTTTCAATGTTTTAAAGATTATTATATGTTGTCTTATTTTCGTTACCTAGCTCGCTTTATAAAATTTATAAAATTACGATTGATAAGAAAATCTGCAAAAAATATGTATCACTAATAATTAAATAGAACTTTATATATAAACTGGTCCTATATAATTATATAATGTGATAAATAAGCAATGTCATGTCTAATACTATTACAACACAAACGTAACACATTCGAAGAAGATAACTACTTTTTCTTCTCTCCGTACATTATAATTAGAGAGTATACAAAAAGAAACACACAATTATAATCTCATACCAAATGAAAGCTTAATGGCAGATAAACAAATTTTGAAATTAACCTCCTGTTAGCGAAAACTCATTACAAAAATAGTATTTAGTTTAATGTTTCAATTCATAACAATGAATAGTCCGATTAACAATGAAATTGCAAAATATAAAACTAGTTGATAATAATCGGAATAGATAAAATATAAGGAATAAGTGACAGTCTCGATAAAGAAAAATTTACTTAGTATAAATATATTCGTCTACATTTATTACAATGCTAAATTTTGATTTGTCAAAACATCTTTTTGAAATTTTGATTTTGTATTAATACTTTATGTTGGAAAGAAATTTAAAATAACCACTAAAATCTCAATAGCCGAACTTGTTCACATAACAAACATTACCAAATCGCAATATAATGATATTAACTACAAAATATTTTCTAATGATATATCTTCTAATGAAATATCTTCTAAAAAATACAAATCCATATATAAGTCTCATCTCGGAATAATACCGATACCTCTTTCATTAAGGAATCAAAGTAAAGGTAAAGCGATTGATTCTGTTTTAAACAGAATCAATTGCGAAATGCTATTTCATTATAAAAATTCATTCGGTTATTCTTCAATAGAAGTACCATCGTAAGAGACACTTTAAAGAATGTGTCTCGTTATTCATTCAAACCTATGTTTCGAAATATCTGGTTTTGTTTAGTACTCGTATATTCATATTCAAACATTACAGTTAACAAGTTGCTGTACAAAAAAAGA
This sequence comes from Wasmannia auropunctata, assembly GCF_000956235.1. NCBI lineage: Eukaryota > Metazoa > Arthropoda > Insecta > Hymenoptera > Formicidae > Wasmannia > Wasmannia auropunctata. The sequence continues at coordinate 1,393,814 of NW_012026864.1, forward strand.
ATATTAGCAATTTAAAATCAATTTAAATTCTAATCCTAGTCTATCTCTGAAAATACTCTTCCATTATTGTATTTAATACTGTAACTACGTGCGAACGATATTCTTGGCATATATTATGTTTTAAAATATTTCACTTATTTTTCAGCAATGCAGCAATCTGGAAACGTTAAAATATTTTGCAAAATATGATAAATGAATACTTATACAGAGTCTGGTCATTAATAGTTAATTAAAACATTTAATTTCCTTTTTTAATTTAGCTATGATTATATCATTCGATAAACAATTGATGATAATATAAATTAATGTCTGTTTCTATAAACTCTTCGAGTTCAAATAGTGTATTTTATCTTTTTTAATGACGACACAGAAACCAGATATAGGGAAAACATATACAGAATCTTCACAATCTACGATAGTAACAAACTATAACATTAGATAGTAATAATTGACCAGCTTAAAAAAAGGTAATTATATATCGTTTCGGAATCACATGCTTCTGATTGAGCTGTGAACTCAAGACCACTCAATTCCTGTTTAAAATTCTTACTAATCTTCTTTTTCTATAAAATATTTATGTCCTGTTAATGAGAGAATTAATTGAGTCAAAACAAAAAGCAGAAAAAGAAAAGCCTATAGAATTAAGAACAGTTAGATCAGCAAAATATATGTCAACATATATGTCTTCATATAATTTATTATAAATGTTTGATCTGTTATTCATCATAAATGTTGTCATTTTCGTTATAAAAAAAAAAAAAAAAAAACAGTTTATCTGTGTCTTGAATAAGATCAACTGCAAAATGTCATAATTTACAATTACATTCAAATAATATAGTCACGAATATGAGGAATAAAAGTACAATTAATTACAAGTAAAATGCAATAAATTTAGAACTTATGAAAATTATACAAATGATAAAAATTACGAAAACAACGAAAAAAAATTTGTTTATACCTACCAAAATTGTATTATATTAGTTGCAAAAATATTACGGTTGATTAAATTATGTTCCGACAAGCACACATTAACATAAAGATAATGCTGATTAGTAATAAATATGAAATACAATAAGAATATATGAGCATGACAAGAACAATAAAATACGTTAATGAGAATGCTACAAGGAACAATATATGACAAACAGTATCTCTGAAAAAATTCATATCACATTATTATGAAAAATTTTAAAAATAAACACCGCATTGTACTACTTGACATTTAACAAGTTAATAAAGCAAAAATTCTGTTAAAAATTTGCATCATAAAGAAAATTATTTAAAAAGAAGATTTATGAACAATATATCAATAGGACTCACCAAAAAGATTAATCAGAAGATTAGTTATTAAGATTATTAGTTGTGAAGATTTCCAATTCAGATAAATAACAAAATGTCTTTATTCAGACAAAAATATATTTATATATACATCACTAGCCGAGTAAGAGTTCATAAAGATGATTATACTTCGATTGCATTCAATCAGAATCATGTAATCCAAACGCTAATTAAAATGAAATAGAATCTGGATTTTTATATCAGATAGAGTAACGATATTTCCAAACTTCACCATTCCTCTCCTGCCGAGGATTTAAAGAAATATGATCGCCATCAATGGTTTACGTTTGAGTTGTATAAACAACGCTGTTGTAATGACTGCGTGCCTCGTGCTTGGGTGAATGCTCGTGCATCGCGAACTCCTGCACCGAGCCGCACACGAAGTTTGGACAATATAAACAAACGTAGCGATCCGGGTCCTTCGAGATCTGCTGCATTGTGTTCACGGCTACGAGCATAACATTATCTGAGCTCGTTGGTGTGTTGGTCGTTGTCAATTGATAAGACATGTCAGTCTTAGATATTAGGTAATGCACAACATTACCGAGATTCGTCTGTTGTTGCTGCTGATGAGGTAACTGTTGTTGTTGTTGCTGTTGTTGCAACTGTTGTTGTTGTAACTGCTGTTGCAACTGTTGTTGTTGTTGTTGGAACTGCAACTGTAGTAGCTGTTGCAATTGTTGCAGTTGCTGTTGCTGCAGCTGCGGCTGTTGTTGCAGCTGCTGCAATTGCAACTGTTGTTGCTCTTGCAACTGTCGCAGATGGAACTGTTGTCTCACTTGCTCTTGTTGCAACTGTTTGCGCTCCTGTTGTAGTTGCTGCTGTTGCAATTGTTGCTGAGATCGTTGTTCCAATTGCGGTTGCACTTGTGGCAGCTGTTGCAATTGCTGCGGCTGCTGCTGCACTTGTGATAGCTGTTGCAATTGCTGCGGCTGCTGCTGCACTTGTGATAGCTGTTGCAATTGCTGCGGCTGCTGCTGCACTGGTGGCAGCTGTTGCAATTGCTGCAGCTGCTGCTGCACTTGTGGCAGCTGTTGCAATTGCTGCGGCTGCTGCTGCACTTGTGATAGCTGTTGCAATTGCTGCGGCTGCTGCTGCACTTGTGGCAACTGTTGCAATTGCTGCGGCTGCTGTTGTTGCAATGGCGACGGTTTGGATGCTTGATAAGTTTTTAAAAACGGTCTTACAGTTACGGTGCTAGTATTCTGCTGTTGGGCAGATTTAGCCAATTTGTTTAGTGAATGGCTGATATAAGGCGGCAAATTTTGATGATAGCCTGTCTGCTGCGGGATATTCTGCGGGGTACCACTAACTTTGTTCAACAAAGGAGTACGTGTTTTTTTTTTAGGTAACGTCTCTTTCGGTTTTGTTGCGTCTGCGATTGTATTAAATTTGACCGAATGCAGTGGCTTCACGCCGATCACTTGATATTGTCGAGATTTGGCTATGTCGAGCACTTGAGTGGGTGTATTCGGACGCGCGTTGACGGACGGAGCCATGTTGCCGATCGCCACAGCGGAAGGACCGGAACGTTCCTGAGCCGATGTCGTGGGCACGAGAGGATCGACTAGTGGTTTTGTCGGCAAAATTTGTACATTTCGTACTGTCTGACTTGCCGTACTGTCGGAAGAAGATGATGATTCTTGATCACCTCTTTTGTCTTGATGAGAAAACCAAAAATTGTGTATCGACATATGTGCCTTCAGTTCTTGCCGAGACTCAAATGACAAGTCACATATCTGACATACCTGCTTCTGCGATGAGGGAGCGCTCGTCAGCTCCGCCAAGGACTTTACGCGCAGAAATTGCTTAGGCACAGAGCTCATGACATTCTTCGGTAACGATTCCTTGAGCTCTGCTCTCGAAGAATTCGTCTCCGACGACACTGACTGATCTACACAATTTTCGAGGGTATCCTTCGAGACGCTCGCATTTTTGTTCAACTGCGTGTTTTTCCTCGGACTTATTATGTTAATTCCAGCATTTGAAGTCGCACTTTCACTCACGTCGCTCGAGGTCGTCGCAGATGCAGCAGCCAAAGTCACATTGTTGGAACATTGCATTTGCTCATCAGTAATGACAGAATCAGACGTCGTTGATTTCGTGTTTTCTTCCGTGTTCTGCTTAGTAGAAGGTATGCTATCGGCATTTTTCCTGATGCTCGACACCGAACTCTCTTCACTTTCCGACAACACTATCGTTAGCTCCTCTTCATCATCCTCTTCATCATTAAAATTCCGCGAATTACCATTGCTGCTTTGTTTTGATTGCGCGACTGCGATATTGGCTGAGGGAACTTGCACCGGAATCTGCATATTTCTAGATGCTTGAGCTTCTTTATTGGAGTGCGCTGATAATCCTGAAGATGTCATCTCCTCGATTTGTATGGCTCGATTTTTATTCAAGAGTTTTTCTAGCAATGTTTCAGTCGATTTATGCAATTCACGTGATTTATCGTTCCAAATCTTCTGAGCGTCGTTCTTACCCTCGAAGTAACTCAAATTCATATAAGGTAGTTCGTTTACGGTAGCGTCTTTTTGCGAACTTTGCAAATTTGTGCTCTGATTACTGATGTCACGGTAGGTTACCTCGCATGTACTCGGTTTTTGCTGCATCTCGTTGCCATTTTTGTGCGTGATCGCGTGCTTCTCGAAAAGCTCGATGCTGTTGAAACAACTCTTGCAGTGAGAGCATATATAGTCCGCCCGCAGCTCGCCGTGCGTCTGCCAATGCTCGTCGAATTTCTGCAAAGATTCCCACAAGGTCGTGCACACTTTGCAGATGTACACTTTCGTTAAAGCGGTGACGTTAACGCAAGTGTAATGCGACTGCATTTCCTTTTTATGCGTATGGATCATCGAGTGTAGTTCGAAGGACATCCTGGTGTAATACGTCTTGCTGCAGAATCCGCAATTCAGCACAATTTGTGGTATTTTGTCGGAGGTAATCGTGCACCTGTCGTCCGAGGATCTGCCGCGAGGATCGACGGTATTGATGACGCTCTGGCAACTCACCACGTGCGTTTTCAGAGTCGATTCTGTGACGAAGGGAGTTCTACATTCTTGACACACATAGTCGGCTATTTGCATATATTGCTCCGACTTGATCAATTTCAAGCCGATGAAGGAAGGCCTCGGGAACGAAAGACGGCTAGCCATGAAGAGCGGGTTGTTCATGTGAGTCTGAAAATGACTGTTGAAGATCGGCCCGAAACAATAAAAGAGCACCCTGCATATGTTGCACCAAAAATGCGCCTTGCCCATGCGATTAAGCTGAGAATGCGTTATCAGATGATTGACCACGTCCTGAGTGGAGTTCATCGTGTGCTGGCAGTTGACGCAGAGTAACGTGGCCATCCTACTGTGTTTTCGGCTTTTGTTACAGAGCGCGCGTTGCACGTAGTGCGCATCGAAGCATTCGCGACGTCGGAACAACGTCTGGCAGGTGGTGCACGACAAGATTATCTCGATCTGAATGTTCGATTCATTGACTCCGTCCTTAGATCTGTGGCACTCGCAGATAGCGAAGGATTTCGTCGGTTGAAGTTTTGAAGATGGCGATCCGGCGACATTCGTTTTCTCTTTCTCCGCACTCTGCGTCTTCGTAGCTGTCTGTTCGGCGTTGCTCGCTACAGACGCCGACTGTTTTTCCGCATCGCGCTCCACAGTACCTTCTACCGCCGATGAATTCGAAGTCTCGCTCCTTTTCTTGGCTGCATCCTGCTGTGATACTTCCGAAGCAACAGAACTCTCTGCATTCGATTTGTTTGTATTTTCTGGTAGTGTCTTCTCTTGTTCACTGATACCGTTTGTAGCTTCTACCTCGACCCCTTTCGCGACTGCTTCCACTTCTGTATTTTCCACCGTACTATCGGAAATTTGATTCTCATTGTTCTTAGTAGGACTAGATGTTTCACTCTCTTGCGTGGCTTGCTCGATCGATCTGCACATAAACCGGAGATCGGTGGCTATGTGATTATAATACATATGCCGTCGGAATTTCGAATGGGTATCAAAGACCTGTGAGCAATTCTTGCATGTTACATCCCGTTTTGATTTAGTCGTTTTCATTGAATGGCCGCATTTAACTTTTTTGGACTTTAAACTTTTTGCTTCACTCAAATCCAGATTGAGATCGGAGTTTGACATCGCAGTTGATTTAGTTGTGATTTTCTTTTGTGGCGTCTTGAAATGTTCATGGTTATTCGACGGCGATGAGAAGGAAGAGGATGGGAGTTCCGTATCGGGATCAACAGATCCATTCGATTGAAGTGAACCACGCTCTCCGTTAACAAAAGAACATTGCTGTCGCGATGTCGGCGATTTCGAGTTCATCAAATTTTGGCTGGGCTTCAACGACAGTTTGTGATTCTTGAATGACACGCCGCACGTATTTGACTGTCTTTTTTGGCATGGTGATCGTTCAACATCGTGCCCTTCCGAGACCTTTGACTCTACAGATCTATCATTTGTCATTGCGTTTTTACGCGGGCTTTTAGAAACAATGCCGTCCTTAGATTGAGCAAAGTCGCTCGTAGAGATGATCTCTTCAGCATTCACTTCAACGTCACTTGGAAGATTCTTACTGCTGGTGGATGACTCGGGTTTGGACGTATCGTTACGCTGTGTCGGCTTTGCTGAGGCTTCTGCTTGTTTCTTCGGCGAAGTGAATTTTCCCAGCGATTCGACCGGTGTACTGCATTTCGTGGAAGACGTAGATGTGGAAGCCAAATTCGAAACACTCGCGCATTCTGCATTCGTCGATTTCCTCGGCGAGTCTCGCGGAATGGGGAGTGTTTTTGACGTCGATTTCGTAAAAGCGGTTGTCCGTTTTTTATCCGGGGCAAACGCGTTTCGCCATACTCTACATAACTCTAAATGCTTCTGCGATGAAGAACTGTTCTTTTCAGGTGACTTTTTTGACGTTTGATTCTGGATAGGTCTTCGATGAATCTTGAATGGAACATTCTCGTCGTTGTTTTCTGTGGTTTGAGCGTCTACAACAAAAATTGAAATTAATAAATTCGTATTAAACATAAATATAAAGAAATAAAATTAAGATCATTTTGTAGGGAATTGTACCTTGTGAACTTGCTTCTGTGCAAGATTTTAATATTTCTCTCCCACTTAGTATCCCGGATAAACTCAACATAAAATTGAGATCTTCCGTGAAAGTGATATTTGTCTCCATCGAACTTCTTATGCGCACGCGTTTGGACATATTCATCTTATGAGATTTACCTTTATAAGAATCTATCACAAATTCTACATATCTCTTCGTTAAACGATCGACCTCGGTCGCCGAATAACTGCCATCTTTAGAGGAGCACCGCAAAGTTTCCAGTTTTATCATTTTAACTCGAGGCTTCTTGAACAGCTTGTATCTCTTCCGTAATTTACGTAACCTTGACTTTTCTGCACGTAATTTTTCAACGGAATTATACGTATAATTGGGAGGTAACGGTTCCTCAGGAAGACTTGCTGCCGAGAAACTGTCTTCCTTTGGCACAATTAATTTGTCCCGAGATTCTAAAGTCAAATTTTGCAACAGCTTCCGTTGGTCCAATTGTTTTTCCGCTGATTCAGCGATATCTAAAGGCTTCGCCTTGCTCTCTCGCCACTTAATAACATCTTCATCTTTCATGTCTTCCAATCTTGTTAAGATAATCTGCACCGTACGGATATTTAAATGAACCGGTTTAAACGGTTTCTTTCCGCCGAGCTTCTCGAGAGATAACTGAAAGTCACTCCGATCGTCATCTCCAGTCACTTTCGTACTACCCATAGCTGCATCCTCATTATCAGATGAATCCGATAATACTTTTCGACATATTTTCCTCGGAGACGGCTCCTCAGTTTCACTGTCAGACGAAAACACATATTTTCTTTTAAATTTCCACTCATTCAACTCCTTCTCCAATTCAACTCTTTTGGCCATAAACTTCAATCTCGATAATCTCAGTTTTTTCAACTTCTTCGCGTACGAAGGCGAATGTCCAGGCGATTTGGATCTGTCGTTATGCGAACCCGACTCTACGCTTTTGCCATTTGACGACTCGGAAGAATATTCTATTGTTTTACTGGGTGTGATATTCTTCTTGTAAAATTTGTATGGTAAAGTGCGCGCGCACGCGTAAGTCTCGTTGATGCACGAATCAACGTCGTCCTCCTCGTCCTTGTGACGTGTCGCTAAACGTATAAAATCTTCACTATCGCTCCGTGCGTCGTCGCTTGTTTCTTGCTCACTCTGCCGAGCGCTCACATCTCCGCTTGATTCTCCTACTTTATAGAACGGATTGTACAATCTTGTGTGATCTATTTGTTCATTTGCTTTCGCCTCCAGCGATGTCGACGTAGCTGCTGCAGCAGAAGAATCCATATCTCGAGGAGATTGCTGAGATTTCGAAGACTCAGAAGGCACCTTTTTTGCTTGTTTACGAAACCTCCCCGCTCTCAGCAGGCCGTATTTCCACATGAAACGTCTTCTCTTACTTTTAGGCGAATGCGAATTCCTCTCCCCTTTGTTTACTTGCGCATTTGGCAAACGTGTAAGCTTCACTGAAATATCTCTAGTTAAGACACCATCGCCGTCCTTCTCCGGTGACGAGTGCTGCGTCGAATCCGTCAGGTTCAAGCTCGTGTTCGAGGTATTGCAACTTGGCGATGCGTTAAGCAGTTCCTCGTTAGAATGATGCATCTGTAATATATTCAACGTGAATTATGGGACGCGTCAAAATGCACGGTGCGACTTGGACAAAGCGTTACCAAACTACCAAACACGGCAATGTTTACCTAACATTGTGATGCACGCGACATTTTTCCTTTAAAATACGTAATAAATACTGTTTTTCGATACCGAAAGAGGCGAAAGAAGACCTTTTCCTGGGGTTAATCAACCTGGTTAATGAAATATTTGAGGAAATACTTATAAACACAGGATTCAAGCCACGTGGCTGGAAGCACAACTGAACTATTTGCGTAAAAAACGGTAAACATTTTGCATCATATTTTTTTCTTGTAAAAGCAATTATACCATTCAATACGCTGCGATAAACTTTTCACATCGCGATTCTACGTAGATCACAAAGGAAATCGGCAAGTTGTATCAGATTGAACGGGACGCGTTAAAAAAAGTTTACTCCGCGTTCGAGGGACGAAGGGAATTCCAGTGCGCTACTTCCGAGGGACTGCATTGCGGTTCAATTTCGGCTCTTGCGCAACTTAATATATTGAGTATCGCACAAAGAAAATTGTACCAAAACTCGCTGAAGGATCCAATTCGCCGATGACGAATCGTGCACATTGTTGCGTCACCGTCTCGCGTGTTGACATCACGTCTAACGGGCGTTAGGCTCGATGGATCGATAAATCCCTTTGTAATTAGAATACGCATCGCGAGACGCGAGGAGCAAAAAAACGACACAGATTGACGTGACTGAACGCTGAACGAGAGAGCGGAGAGGGAGGTTAAAAAAAAGGACTGTTGTCCGTACTCACTTGTTCAAGCCGAGTCTCGACTCCGTTGGTTTAGGTTAGTTCGTCCGCGTCTGGCGCCGCGGAATCTACAGTCTCGAATGTTCTCGAATGTTTCGTCTACGATGCGGAACGATAAACAGAACGTGACGCGATAAACCGCAGTCGAGTGCCGTTGCCACGCTCCACGTTCAATGAGCAGCACACTCGCCGGTCGACCTACGACTTTCGAAAAACGTCAACGGCTATAATTAGATTGATTTAGATTCCTCGCGCGCCCGCAATTAGATTAGGTTAGGTTGGTCGAAACGGCACGGCGCACGACGACGACGGCACGAACCATGTGGTGCGTCGCAAGTGGCGAGGGTACGTGCGCCGCGAGTGAACCTCCACCTGGGATGTGCGTTGACCAGGGGGGGGTTTCGATCACGTCGGGAGTAATCGGGACTCGACCAGTCGCCGCGCGTCGGCGTTTCTCCTTCGGAGCCACCTTAACTCGTTCCTCCACCTTACTCACCTCGTTCTGGGGAAAATTCTCGCGTGAATTCTCCTCATCGTTCACCGGATGAACTTCATCCCCCGTACTGTCGTCACCCGTGCGTTGTCGTCGCTCTCGCTACGCCGTTACGATTGATGGAGTAATCGGCGGGGCTGAATGGCAACGTGCGGTGTGCGTCGTCGAAAAATCCTTGCATCACCTTAACTGGCGCATACGAAATGAGAGGCGGGGGGAGAAAGCACGTCTCTACTCTCTCTTACCAACAGGGACTCTCTTTGTGTGCATCGCAGAACATGCGGGCATGGCGTGACACGTGAACACGTCCCCGATCACGTGATCGTTTCCGGTTACTTTGGAATTCTGTATGTATATGTATGTACTTGATTTACATATGTCTATTTCTACCAATGTAGATTAACTTCAATCACGGTTTTATTTACCTTTTATCTTTTTCTAATTCTTAAAAGTAGAAAAAGATACAAAGTTAAATCTGGATTAAAGTTAATCTACGTTGGTGAAAATAGATAATAATAGCGTTTTCGGATGGAGCGGGTTTGATCGCTCCGAGGGCGATCAATGACGTCACATGCTTTATTTTAGATATCTGATTAGACGGGGATAACATGTGACGTCACTGATCGCCCTCGGAGCGATCAAACCCGCTCCGTCCGAAAACGCTATAAGAGACGCAATGCAGAGCACTTATGTAGAAATGTATATACATACAGTTTTCACATTTACTGTTATTATTTACGTTAATGTATAATATATTAAATATCACAATTGATCGACATTACCTTACACACACAAAAAAAGTCAATTATTTTTAGGCAATTACGCAATTATACATTGTATTAATTCTAATTTATTAATTATGTATCTCCATGTTAAAGTCGGTATTTTCAGATTAATTATAATGTGCTTTTTAAATACTTCAAATCAAATGTTTGGTATCTATAAAGTTATTAACGTAAAAATAAATTCAATTCAATAGTTCAAATATGTTATTATTGCTGTATGTAATAGATAAATCTGGTAAATAGGAAAATAATAGTGAAATGTAAATTAAAATGTAATAGCGAATCAATAAAAATATTGAAGGGTGTTCAAACTTTCATCTGGCATTCGTTTCAATTTTTTAATTGGTTTATTTTTTATTAATTTTTAATTATCGCGATCACACTACTGCTCAATATTTTTCATGATTTCTCACTGATGAAAAGTTTACTGCGGAATTGAATTTACAAATGTTTTTCTTGCTATATCATTGGGAAAACTGTCCTTAGATTAGACGGATTGAAGCCGATGTTATATAATCGAGGAGAAGCCGAAAGTGCATATAATCCACCATAAGAATTGCTGAGAAAGAAAAATTGATAAGCTCGAATCATGTTCTTAATTTCTTTTTTGACCTACACACTTAATGGTGCAAAATGGAAAGTAGCGACGATAAAAAGAAATTAAATTTCACGTCGGTTGTTTTAAAAGTAGCCGAAGTTTAATTTAGAAGATTTCGATTCGAGTTTTGTATTCATACATCATACGCAGCATTAAATACGTCGAATTCTAAAAAATTTGAGAACTTTGATAATAGATTTGTATAAAGAAACGATTCCTAAAACATTTCTTTCAAATATTTAATACTGCGTAGAGAAAATATAATTCTTAATCGAATCACAAAAAGAATTTATAATCGTTCGTCTCCTTTATAACCTTTTGTGAAAAACAACAGGGAGTAATTATTTAACAAAATAATAAACGTCAATGTTAGTGTTCTATGAAAAAAAAAGTATACAGAGGGGACACAAAGATGAATCGATTGATCGCTCTGCGAGAGAGGTGACGCCGAATCTTTCGAATAAAGCTACACGGCAACGGCGCATGTAAAAAAAGAGGACCCTTATATATTTACCTATATTTACATTGGCTTAAAATGTACACTTTATAATGCTACATACTTCAGTCAACGATCTTTTGATTTGAACGGCTTACTCTTTATTCATTTCTATCGCCTTCTAGAGACCATTCGTCGTATAATCGCTATACAAGTGTCTCTCGTGAACTTTTCTCGTATTTTCGCTAGAACTAGATAACGGGCAGCGTCGTAAAAATGTCCCTCGTTCGGACGGCGAAGAGACGGTTAAAGGTCGCTCCAGCCAAAGGTGTAAAAGCCAAGCGGGTGTTATACATGTTATCGATTATCCCAACGATCGCTACCGCGAATGCTGGCTATCGCGCGCCCCGTAAAGTAACACGTGTGGACGATGGGGTGGTTCGCGCGGACGATGATCGGTGACCAACGGCGATTGACCGGCGATGGCGATGGACGGCCGCGTACGTCTTCATTCACACGTCGCCGTGACGTCGGTGGCGGCAGTAAACGCTAAGTAATAATATCACAGTGTGGGTTTCTCGTCCGCGGGCTCCTCTTTTATGGGATGACTGCATTCCATTAGCGCGGGATTCGCCACGGCGATTATGTTGTCCCCGCGCGAGGCTATCACCTACAACACATAATTTATGTGTGAGCCATTAACCGGGCCCGTACACAGTAAAACGTCGCCGCCGCGCGACGTCTATTGCCGTTTTTCCTACTATTTCTAAAGAAGCATGCATTATTCAGGAGAACGCAAAAAAGAGAAAAGAACACGGCGTAACAGATTGAGGAAAAAAAAAAAACTCGCGCGGCGCATTTAGCGGTTTTTGCAAACGGTTCTTCTAAACGTTCCGGAGCGGAGGATGACGAAAGATAAAAGATGAAGATACAACCGAGGACCTTGGATCCGTCCGCTCGTCGCTCACCTTTAGATTGAAGTCGCCTTCCTTGTCGGTGTTCTCAGCCTCCGCCTCGTTTGTGTCCTGAAACATAACGCGGATAACACGTTGCCGTTTTAATTGCCTTTATTTCCAAATTTTAAATAAGTATTTTTACACAGATAGACAGTTTTCCTCGTATCACATACGTGCATAGACGAAGATTCCTCGTTAGAGAAAGAGAACTGGCTGTCCGAGTCACTGATTTCCTCCACGCTGGCGCTGAATATGCCGTTATTACTCTTCTTCCTCCAGACTGGACTGAAACAATGCGAATATCTGAACATCAATGTGCACTCTTATTGTATACGTAACGATAAATGCGAATATATCTAATCGCGAATATATCTAAATCGAGATTAAAATAAGGCGTGAGACATAATTTTCGAAATTCAAAAATGTGTTGGACGAATGTTGGCTTTCACGTCCTTATATTAGATATAATTTATGTAGGAAATGTAATTTTAACACGGCAATTTAAAAAGTAATGTTTAATTACCAGTACATTAAAAAGAAAGAAGGAAAAAAACGCAGATAGATCAATAGATAGAATTTATATTTTTCGAATTAAAATAAATTAAAGAAAATGCTCGAAATGTGTGTAGCGTACATTACAGTGAAAGGATATTTCTCTCGAGCATTTTAATTTATTATTTATATTTCAATTTTTTAATAATATAGAACACTAATATATCGTAATTAATTTTAATTTATTAATTAAAGAAGCTAAATGTCTAAATTTGACTTGCTATATTCATATATATTTTTTCTTGTCCATGATTCCCAATTCCTAAAATCATTAATACATTGAGATAAAAGTACTGCAAAAATTAAGATTAAGGATAATCACCTCGACGACCTGTGTCTTCTCGTGATGGAATTGTTAATATCCGTTCCAGAACAGCGTAGATCTAACTCCTCCTGGAACAGTGAACTGCTACAGACAGTAGGAGTAGCAAATTGGATGCATAAAAAAGAAAGGAGAAAAATAACTAGAGGAGAGGTGCGAGAAAATGTGCGGGATATATGGGGGAGGGGCCACGACCAGATAAGCGGATAAATAAACACTACACGACTTGGGATACCAGGCGCAGAGCATAGAGTCCAAGCAAGTCGTGTCGAACGAATCATCCTTCGAAACGACTGATTTTTTGCCATCAAATCTAACACGTAAAACAAAAAGAACTTCCACGTTATTTTTCCATGGAGAATTCCACGTGTTCAAATATGTTTAACGTGCAAATTAACGATTTAATGAAGATACATGCAATAGAAGTAAAAGAAATCACGACCAATCCAGTTTTACTAAAAATTGCAGTTATATAGGATTACAAAATGATACTCAGAAATAAAAGAAGAAAAATAGCTATTTCCTTATTGTTAAAAAAAAATGTAATAATAACTTGCATGCTGTCGAGTCATTAAAAATACAAGCGGCTTTTCACAAATTAAATTCAGAAGGCATAATTAAATAGCAATAAATGGAACGTTTTTTGCGATTTAATTAAAAATAGATTAAAATTTATGATTATTTAAAACTTATTTAATCTCCCCCCCCCCTCCCCTCAAGATGTCAAAAGTTAAGATTTAAAATGGTTTACAAAACTGAAAATTATTTTACGCTTTAATAACTAAAATGTGTTATAATAAAAATTCAAAAAAATTATAAAAAAAGATGAAGTCTTATCGCTCTTAAGAAACACGTTTGTTGTGAACGAATCTATATATTAATGTTGATATGTCTTTGGCAAAATTAGGTGATGTGAATTTTATTTTCATAATTTTCATATAATTATTTTTATGCGTATCGCAAGTGTAATTTATACATTATCACATAATTTATACATTAATCTAAGTGATACGATCAAAGTTATCGATATGTTCATTGACTTTGGTTTTAGATTTAAAGACGCAAATAATGTATTGCAAAGTCTTAACATGATTACGCGTCAAAGCGCCTAGGTGCACGCCACACAGGTGCAAAAATTGCGAAAGAAAGATTCATGCAGGTCTCAACTGCAATCAACGAACAGGTCACGCGAACTCGAGTCAATCAAGCGGGTAGAAGCGCAAGCCATGCACGTGCTTTTGCAACTATACTTGACCTTTTTCGCGTCCATTCTGTTTCGCGCGTTTCTTAAGTTAGTGCACGTGGTTAAATGCGTGGCGATCTCTACGCGACGGGCGTACGGTTAATGATTAGCGGCCATGCGAGTGCGGCAGGTCACAGTGCACAGGGAACGATCTTATTTCTGTGGCCGGGATGATCTAACCTGCGTCGCGTCCTCAACCTCAACCTCACCCTCCAGCTCGAGCTTCCGGCGTTTCGAGCGCTCGCCGTCGGTCTCCTCCCCGTTCTCGCGCGGCCTCGACATCGACAAGCTGCAAGAACATCGGACAAATAAGTAGGCTTGCAGATCGAATCGCATACTCGGTCAAATTCAGAAAACAGATTTTGCAAAGTGTCTATTGGAAATTTTATCGGCGGATATGCCAATAGGAATGTAATAGAATTTAATGGTGTATGACGGCGGATTGATTACAGAAAGGAGCAGAATCTGCCAAGTATTTGAATGGTACATTTCACTTAAACGATTAGGCGGAAAATGATTAAAATGACCATTTATAGTTTCTGTTGGCAATCTGCCGGATTATATCGGCAGACACTCCGCTGGCAGAGCACGAGCTTAACGCAGAGATACAAGGGATACAATCTGTTCTACCTATTCTGCTCCAATTTGCTGGCAAATTAACATATTGCTAACAATTTAATTATTTGAACTCCGTTAAAGAGGATATGTTTGATTGCGACCTCATAATTAACGTCAACTGCTGATATTTTCATATAATATATTATCATCAGATTCATTAATATCATTCTCTAGAAAAGTTTTGGATCACACGAACTTCCTGCTTCAGATTTGTTAGAATCAGATCTGAATTTTGAACTCTCGAACTTGCAGATATCACATAGGCGAATATAAGCCTGCGTTTACTTACTATTGGCTTTTGGAGTAGTGGTAGCCGGAGTCACGGACGACCCGACGCGCCAAAGGGAACAGCTCGTCCCTCCTGGTGAGGAGGGCAGGCACGAATCTGCAGATCTGCGCCGCCGCCTCGTTCACCGACACCTCGTGCAACGTGAGAGGCTTCTCCGGCTTCCTCTTGCAGTCGAATCTGCCGTAAATCGCCGCGTACTTCCGGATCTCGTCCATCTTACGTGGATCACTGTCGGGCATCGTCATCACCATCTGTAAAATAAAAATATGCCGTCTGTTTTATAAAAATATTTCATCGCTCGCGCTAGAATTTGTGACTTAAATTAAAAAACGGGGCCGTTGACGCGCGTGACAGTCTTATTAAACGATGGCGTTTAAAATGAACGTTAAATTTTTCATGGGGATGTAAAAGTGAAGCTAGGCGGTTGAAAGCGAGCCCCGCGTACGAGGGTGCGTACGAGGGTCTTCTCGTATTTCGAGCACGCCCGCGAGCGCGTCTGCCGGTCGAAATGAGTCGAATCACCTCCAGCTTCTTGCAGAGTTTTTTCTTCACGTTGTGGGGTTTGGGATCGAGGGGCCTTATGGTGGCGACGAGCCTCTCCGCGGCCTCGGCGAGCCGCTGCACCTGTGACTGCAGGAGGGTCGGCGTTGGCTGTGTCGGACTCGCAGGTGCACCACCGCCGCCGCCGCCGCCACCGCCGCTCGGGCTCGGCGTGGTTCCGCTGCCGCACGAAGACTCGCACGTTCCTACCTGTAAACGCGACAAAGTGAGCAATGAAGCGCATAAAAATGGCACGAAAGCGACGTCTGAAAGTCCACATGATTACACAATTCTGTATGTTCATTAATGTCTGTATGAGTCGATAAAAAGATAGATGTTACAAGCGTTACTCGCATAATTTAATTTCTTAGACGGTCAGCCATTTTCACAATTAATTCTCTAAAAATGTTAATATTATCTTTATAATTATAATTTTTTATAAATCAAAGATTCCTACATATTATATATATATATATAAAATATAAGCTGTTTTTCGACATTAGTCCCCGTAAAAATTTGCTTAACGCTTCGTCGGCGGAGAGCATTTTAATAACGCGCGAATACGGAAGCTCGAAAATCTGGAACTTCAACACAGTCGCGCTCGTCGATTTCTTCACGCGATCAATCAATCAATCAAGAAGACGATTTCCCTAGGACTTCATCGGCCGCGATCGAACGGGGTGAATCTCTTTTTACCTGTAACACATTGGGGCTATGAGTGGTCGCGTAAGGTAAGGACGTGTTCGGGCTCGGGCTCTGGCGGAAGGTCGTGGAGGACGCCGACGCCGACACGCTGGTGACCGGCACGACCGGGCTGGAGCTTCGGCAGGGCAGCGGCGTCAGTGGAATGTGGGGCGTCGTCGACACGTAGGACGTCGGCGTGAGGGAGGTCTGCGACGTCGCGGCGAAGCCGGTCGGCAGGCTCTGCATCTGCGGCCGCGGGCTCGCGCACGCGAAGCCGACGGCGGCGGTGGCGGCGGCGGCGGCGGCGACCGGGCTCTTGGCGGCCGCCGCGGCGGCGACGACGGCTGCGGCGGCTGCAGCGGCGTTCGTCGGCACGACCGGCGTTTGAAACAACGCTGCGGAGATGTGAGAATTTCGTATTGTCGCCACACGCGAGATCGTGTGTTTCAACGCGAGCGCGTGAAACGTTACGTTAAAACATAAGCTACGTAATAAATACGAGCGAGATAAGGGCTCGGGATAGCACAGAGAGAGAGAGAGAGAGAGAGAGAGAGAGAGAGAGAGAGAGAGAGCACGAAAAAGCGTGATACTTTACAGGGATTAGTGAGCCACTCCTGCAAGGCTTTCTGAAGCCTCCTGACGTGGAGCGGCTTGCTCGCCATGCCCACCAGCGCCATGATCTCCAGGAACTCCTCCTCGCCCGCGTCGCACAGCTGTTGCACGTCGTCGCCTCCTGTAATGCGATGTCACGCGATATCAGCGAGTCACTCTCGCGAGAGCTGTCATACGAGGTGTCATACGTTAAGCGCATTC